>NW_020664493.1:2694893-2745998 GCF_002925995.2 Terrapene triunguis | reverse complement strand
CCCCCCCCCCCCCCCCCGGAGTGTCCTCTTCTTTTAAAGTTCAAATATGGTAACCCTAAACATGACCATCTCTGTGAACCTCTCATTGTCTCTTGAGAGATGAAGCCCACACTGCTTCAGAGATTTCAGCCTGGGGCCTTAAAACCAGAGACAGCAGGATGGGCTTCTGTCATAGCACCATACTTCTTCACCAAGGCCCACTCACTTTCCCTTCAGTCAGTGCCTGTCCCATTTGGCTGAGTGACAGCTAAGTGGCTGTGGGAAAGACAACCATCTACAAATACCCCAAAGGAAGAGGCTGGTTAGAGTGCTGATAACTTTTTTTAAATTAGCATTTACCTGGCATACCACATAACTATATTAATTGTAGGAAACTGACTTTTTAGTGGTGTCTGTTTTATTTAATGTGGTAAAGCAGGGTATAATTAGGTGCAGTAGGATGAAATTAAAAGAAACATCTTTAGGCTAACTAGAAAGAAAAGCTTCCTGAAAATGGAATCCATTAGGCTATAGAATAGTCTTTTTAAATAAGTGCTGGAAACCCCATTGTTTGGGACGCTGAACGAAACACTGGAAAAGGTGCTGTAGGGAACCATCTTGCCTGGACAGTGGAGATGTACTGGATGATCTCATAAGGTGTGTTCCAGTTCTATCTTCTGTGGTTTACTAAAACTCGGACACCCCTGGGGGATGCACAGTGCAATGCAATATTGGTCAAGGAAAGATCAAAAGTGCCCTGGTATCTTCATTGTCCACACGAAAGCAGGTACACTTACGTTTTCAATATCTCATCTGAAAGATTCCTGCACAGTAACTGCCCGGGAAATTCGATTTTTTTCTATCTCTGAAGGAATTTCTGTGGTTCCAGGGAACTACAGGTCATCCTTCATAGGGTGTGTCTAAACTGCACGGTCCTTATGTTTATACTGCACACATCCCTAGCACAGGTATAAATAGCAGTGTAGATGGGGAAGCACTGCTTAGATGAGTAAAGACGCCTGAACCCTGTGGGTATGTCCCCTCCACAGCTCTCTACACTCCCAAGCAGCGCCTACCCCCTCTACACCACTAAAAGTAGCAGTGTAGCATCCCGCTGCTTCCCTATCGCATGGAAGACTCTGGCAGCAAGGAAAGGCTCTGGCAGAGGGAGGAAGCCGGGAAAGGCTCCAGTAGCAGCAGCAGCAACTCCCCTCTGCCAGAGCCTTTCACTGACACCTGTAGCTTCACACCGCAGCATGGGAGCAGCCCACTTTTCACTGCAGCATGTAGCTACATGCTGCCACTAGTGGTGTGCCGTGTAGGCATAGCCCTAGAGAGACCATGAAGCCATCTCCTCTCGCTCAATAATTAAGTTGAGTCACTGAAGAAAATCAATTACTTACTTTAGTGTTCAAATTCTTATTTCCTCCTCTGAATAGTTCAGGGTAATACTGCAGTCGCTGTCTCCTTGATTCTTGATTTTTGATCTTTCTTTAGACGTGCACCCACAGCTACTTTCCATGACAGTAAGCACAACATTGTCCATGTACACTTTGACGCAACCAGGGGATGGTTATTGACTTCCGGGACAGACAAGATTATTAAGGTAAGACTAAGAAGACTGCTTTAGTTCATTTTCTGTCTTTTTCCATGTCCCTTCCTCCTCCCACATGGTTTCAGGCCTAAGTCTCCCTTTCCTGCCAATGACAGACTCATGGTCTAGAGAATTTTCTCATACACTGCTGTTTCTCACCAGGTATTTTTCACAGCCATTCAGAGATTTTCTGCCCAGTAGGGATCATCAATGTCCTTCCATTGGGAGTTGCTCCTTCCTTTCACAAGCAGGTGCCCTCTACAATGGAATTGTTCCACCAGGGAGTTGGTACAAAATTCTCTTGAATGTCACCCTGTTGATCAGAAAATTATGCTGATGCAACACATTCTCCTCTCTCATAAGTGTCTGGCCTTGTCTTGCTGCCAGCATGGCAGAGGGTCAGAAGACCTGTTTCAGATTAAACTGGTTATTCTGCGCGTGGTATCCACCAGGCTGGCTGGGACACTGTTTTAACTGACTAATTTTACACCTAAGTCAGTAAGTTCCTTTGCAACTTTCCATCTGAGTAAGGACACTACTATTTCAAACATATGCTATCTATTGTAGTATTAGTACTAACAAGGGAGTTGGTAAGAAAAAAATGTGCAATGCTAATCTGAAATGCCAGTTTCTTCTTTGAATGCTTGTTCATGTTCATTCCATGTTAGGTGTGTATGCTCGTCACATGCACTGGTGCCGGAAGTTTTTCCCTCAGTGGTATCCATAGGCGACGGGCTCTGGTGCCCCCTGGAGTGGCGCGTGTTTGCTGCGGTATAAGGGGCGCCACTGGCACCCTCCAACCTTAGTTCCTTCTTACCGCCAATGGTGGCACTGGAATGTTCCTTTGCTTTGGCAAACCTTTCCTTCTGTAGAACTGTTCGTTGCGAACCTTTCTATTGTACGTACTCCTTATGGAGTCGGCGCTGACACAGACACTGGAGCAGCCGAGATTGGATTCCGCACCTAGCATCACGGCATCGGTGCAGAGCGCCCTGCGGGTACTTTCGTCAGATGACGATCCACCTCCCTGGCATGACCCAGTAAAAAGAGGAAGACCGGGAGAAGTCGTTCTCCTGATCACAAGGGCAAGGAGAGGGCAGGAGGCGAGCCTAGACCCACGAAGGGTGGCTCATCGCCTCCAAGTGAGAGTCAGGCCCCAGCTTCAGTTGTGTGGGTTAGCCCATCTTAGCCCATCACGGGATGCATCGGCCACTCCAGATAGTGGCACGGGAGTCCGGTACCTGGCAATGCCATCAACCCAGGAGGCCCTGCAGGTGGCGCAGGATATCTTGTCCCTCCCGGTGCCGTCCGCACAGGCGACAGTAGCTCCCAAGTCAAGGGGTAAACTTGCCTTTGGATCACCACCTCAGTTCCCGTCAGTGCGGCATTGCTCTCCACCTCAGGGAGTGTCCCACCGGTGCTCGCCTGCGCAGAGCCACCACACCTCGGACGTAGGGCTACCTACCAATTGGAGCCCTTGGTGCCGGTCTCTGGACTCGAGCCATCGCTCTGTGGGCTCTGAGCATTGGTTGCCGATGGTATGGCGTAGGCCTACTGAGGCACGTTCATCCCCGTGACCCCGGTACCAGGAGCGTCACTCGCCTTTGGATCGACGCCACTTCAACGGAAGCCTCTGTCGGGACTCTCGGTACCAGTCACCAGCCTATAGTCAGAGGTCATTGTACCACTGTTGACGCTTGTCGTCGTGGTGTCGGTCACGCTCTTGCTCCCGCTTTATGGACTGGCACCGGTCGGGAAACATTTGGCGTGGATCGCCAGGGTACCATTGCGGATCCACCGAACTCTGACGCCGGTCACCAGGATCTCGATGCAGTGCATCGTTGCCCACATACAGATCCCATTCGGAGCATGGCAGTGGATGCAGCTGGGACCAAGACGCCCGCATTGATGCGGTCCCAGTCTCTGGAATATGGCCCTCCATCCTCAGGTTCTGAGTCAGACTAAGAACCCCTGCAGGTGGGCCAAGGTCCTCCATTGGCACTGCCAGCACTATTGTGGCCCCAGGGTCAATGGCCCATGCCGTGGCACCCTTGGAACCCATGCGGGTTCACGTAGCCATCCCAGGCCATAAATCGGTGTCGCGAGTCTCCGTCACCCTCTGCCATGGTCTCCCGACCACCTGAGATGGAGGCCCCTGGGCATGGGACCCTTTAGGTGCAACAGACTGGGGAAGAAGGCCATGCCGAGCAGGGCACAGAGGCAGTGACTCCTGCTGTACCTGCATCCTCTTCCTCATCCCCTGATGAGGCCATCATTGGACCCCCGCCTACAGTCCCCCAGGACGACGCCAAGGCTCATCAGGAGCTTTTGAGGAGGGTAGCCTCAAACTTGGGGCTAGAGACAGAGGAGCTAGAGGAGCCCTCGGACACCCTATTCAACCTCCTCAGCTCAGCAGCCCCACCTAGAGTCACGCTGCCAGTACATGAAGGGGTGGCAAAAATTACCACGGCCCTCTGGCAGACCCCCTCATCACTACCCCCTATTTCCAAGTGTGCGGCACGCAGGTACTGTGTGCCTGCAAGAGGGTATGAATATCTTTATACCCACCCTGCCCCAAACTCATTAGTAGTGTCTGCAGTCAACAAACGGGAGAGCCATGGACAACTGGGGGCTACTCCCAAAAATAAAGAGGCGAAGAAATTGGACCTTTTTGGGAGAGAGGTTTATTCGTCGTCAAGCCTATAGCTGAGGGTGGCGAATCATCAGGCCCTATTGGGCCGCTATGATTTTAATATTTGGCAATTGATGGCCAAATTTGCCGATTCCCTCCCGGAGGACCCCAGAAAAGAGTTCCAGGCCATCCTGGAAGAGTGGCAGGGAGTGGTGAGGGTGGCACTGCAGGCAGTCTCGGATGCGGCTGATTCTGCGGCATGGACCATGGCTTCAGCCATAACGATGAGGAGGGCGGCGTGGCTACAGTCCTCGGGCTTGTTGGTGGAGGTCCAACAGTCCATCCAGGACCTCCCCTTAGATGGTCAAGCCCTGTTTGCGGAGAAAACAGACAATAAGCTACACAGGCTGAAGGAGTCGCGCACTACGCTTTAGACCCTGGGCCTATACACCCTAGGGCAGCAGAGGAAGCGGATTAAGCCACAGCCTCCACACCAGCAGCCCAGTCAGCCTGGCCAAGAGCCCTTCCAGAAGAAGGACAAGGGCTACAAACGCCGTCAGGGCTAGCAACCCTCTACCTCGACACAGGCCGGCTCTTCCTGCTTCCAGCAGGGGTCGAAGCGGGCATTTTGAGGGTGCGCTGGAGGGTGACATTCCAGCCACTGTCCTGGATCCTGCCCCCCTTTTGTTCTCCAACCGCCTTTCTTTTTTCCTCCCAGCCTGGGCGTCTATAACTTTGGACCGTTGGGTCTCAATACTGTGGCGCAAGGCTATACCCTCCAAGTTTTCTCCCTCCCTCCCATCCCTCTTCAGGGACCCCTCTCACGAGAGTCTACTGCATAAGGAGGTGCAAGGCCTGCTACAGGCAGGGGCTGTGGAAGAAGTCCCCCCTAGACCTCAGGGGCAAAGGGTTCTACTCCTGCTACTTTATGATCCCGAAGGCCCAGGGAGGTCTAAGGCCCATCCTGGACCTGCAAGACCCTCACAAGTATCTCAAGAAGTTAAGGTTCCACATGGTCTCCCTGGCCTCCATCATCCCCTCCCTGGATCTGGGAGACTGGTAGCCGCCCTCGACTTGAAGGATGTGTACTTTCATGTAGTGATCTTTCAAGGACACAGTGCACTACCAGTTCGCAGTACTCCCCTTCGGCCTGGCAACGGCATCAAGGGTGTTTACAAAATGTATGTCGGTGGTGGTGGCTTATCTCAAGTGTTGGGGTATCTTGATCTACCCGTACCTCGATGACTGGCTGGTCAAGGGTAACTCCAGGTCCAGGACACCATCGCGATGCTGCTGAACACATGCAGGAGACTGGGCCTGTTGATAAACAAGGAAAAATCAACATTAGTCCCTGTACAAAGAATAGTTTATCGGGGCAGTCCTCGACTCCTCCAGGGCAAAGGCGTTTCTGCCACACGACAGACTCATCGCCGGAGTCTCTGCATTCTTTCTCAGGACGGCCAGGGTCTGCCTACGGCTGCTGGGCCACATGGCAACGTGCATGTACGTCGTCCGCATGTGATCCTCCAGATGCGACCCCTCCAGCAATGGCTGGCTATGGTCTATGCCCAGTCCATTGGAGGTACTGACTGCGTTGCAGTGGTGGACTAACCCCGGAACAGTCCTGGATGGATCCCGTTCTGTTACCAGATTTGCCCATTACTTTGGGGTATGTTCATTTATTCAGGTTACTCTTCTGGGGGGGGGGGGGGGGGGGGGTGTTCTGTAATTCTTTCAACATACTGTTTGTGTCACGTGTGTTTTCATATGGCACTCTACTTCTGCCTTCTGCAAGTCTCCTCCCAGTGGAGCTATCCTGCAAGACCTAGGTTCCCTAGGGCTATGTTCCTCCAGACCCGAACACAGACACAGAGACACAGACACACAGTCTGAGCGGACCGGGTCAATCAGAACTTTCAAGCTGACCTCCTTATACATCCCTGGATTCAATGGGCTGGATGAAGCAGCACTTTCAAGGTGCCACCCTTATGTGTCCCAGATTCAGCATGGCCCTATCCCCACTCCCACATCACAATTGTACTGGTAGTAACCTACTTGATGAGCAAACCCCACAGTATTTTGGGCGCTGCAGGGATCTTTAGCTTAGGTAAAAGAAGCATTGCTGTAGAGTAAATGAGGGAAGCTAAAAACACAAAAGAGTAAAGTTCAGAGAGAGAGAAGCAACCAGCTTAACCATAAAAGTTACTTATTGAATAATAGTGATAACCACACAAGGAGGGCTAAACCAACATAACATACATTATTAAAGGTTAATACCTAAGGTAGAAAGGAAAACAGAGAAAGAGGGGGGATCTCACCCACTCCATGAGGCTTGAACTGGGTCAGAGTTCCCAGGTGGTAGCTCAGGGTCCTGAGTGCTGGAGACAGGCAGAGCCACCAGCACAATCAGTCAGGAGAAGATGGAGTCCCAGTGGAACTGATGCATAGTTTGGATCTAAGCATCAGAACACTTGAACATAGGTAGGGGTTTTTGTAGAGAAACAACAATGGTTCAAGGGAGAACACTAGACTTGTTTATGGGTAAACTGATGACTCAAGGGTTTTTCTTTAGGCTAGACAATAGGAGCTGATCACTGTTGGCTATGGGTGGTGGTTTCTTCCAGGGAGCTCACAATGCAACTAGGCTGCTTCAGTATTTTGGATATCAATCAAGGATTCATTACTAGAATTGGTCTGATAACTGCTGAGCTGGGTGTGGGCAGGCATACATTCATTAACATCTGGAGCCGAGATTCCCATGATGCAGTGCTTCCCTGCTTTTTCTGGTCCCAGAGTTCAGTGCGGTTCTCTGTTCTTCATTCTGTATGCTAATCCCTGTCCCATCTTTCATGCAGATGAGGCTAGGGGAGTTGTCTCTGATCTCCATTCTGTATGCAAATGGAGATGTCTTAATCTTGTCACCCTTGTCAGGAGGGGTCTAGGTGTGTTTCCTAACGCCTTTCACTGCTCTCTGCAAGCCTTTTCTCTGATTGGTTTTGGTTCAAGCAGAGTCGGGGGGTGGGGTGCATGTCTTTCATGAGTCAGACAGGCTAGATACTGCGCCCTGGTTCCCCAGAGCTGACTGGTATCAGTTCAACAGCCCGCATCCTTCGGCGTCGCTGATATTGGATGCCTCGGACCTCAGCTGTGGAGCGCACCTTGGCACGATGTGGACACAAGGTACGTGGTCCACAGAGGAGATGATGTTGCATATAAATGTCAAAGAACTCAGGGAAGTTCGCCTAGCCTGCTGGGTTTTTCTCCTGCAGTTAACTGGCCGAGTGGTTCAAGTGCTGATGGAAAATACGGCCTCGATGTTTTACATCAACAGGCAAGGGGGAGCATGCTCATCGGCCTCTGTTAAGAGGAACTCCACCTATGGCATTTCTACATCCAGCATGTGATCAACCTCGAGGCCTATCACCTTCCTGGCATCAGGAACACGCTGCCAGATCGTCTCAGCAGGTCCTTTTCTCACCACGAGTGGTTGCTCCACTCAGAAGTGGTCCAGATGCTCTTCCAGAGGTGGAGAACTCCCCGAGTGGACCAGTTCACCACCAGACAGAACAGGAAATGTCATCAATTTTGCTCCCTGCAGGGCCTTGGCCTTGCTTTCCCAGGTGCCTTTCTCCTATCCTGGTCGGGGGTCCTGATGTACGTGTTCCCACCCATCCCGCTCGTCAGCAGAGCCCTGTCAGAGATCAAGAGGGACAAGGCTCGAGTCATCATCGCCCCAGCGTGGCCGCGCCAGCATTAGTTTGGTACGCTGTTGGATCTGGTAGTAGCTCCCCCACCCCCGGGGCCGCTGCCCAACCTCCTGGACCTTCTCTTGCAAGACCACAGTTGCCTCCTGCACCCCAACCTCTCCTCCCTCCACCTCACGGCATGGATGCTGCATGGTTGAACCTGGAGGAGTGAGCCTGCTCCAGGGAGGTGCAGCAGGTCCTTTAGGGAAATAGAAAACCCTCCACTAGAGCGACTTACCTGGCGAAGTGGACGAGGTTCTCCCACTGGGCATCTGAGCGTAGCATCTCCTCAACACGCTCTTCTCTGCAGTCAATCTTGGAATACCTGCTCCTCCTGAAGAATCAGGGCTTGGCCCTCTCTTCTATTAAGGTTCATCTAGCTGCCATCTCAGCTTTTCATCTGCCGATCCAGGGTAGATCGGTGTTCTCACACAAGATGTCCACCAGGTTCCTGAAAGGCCTCGAAAGGCTCTTCCCTCTCATTAGGAATCCTGTCCCGCAATGGGATGTCAATCTTGTTCTCTCCAGACTCACGGGTCTGCTATTTGAACTCTTGGGCTCTTGTTCCCTTTCCCACCTATCGTGGAAAGTCGCCTTCCTTGTGGCAGTGACGTCGGCTTGATGAGTGTCGGAGATTAAAGCCCTAACCTCAGAACCACCTTACATGGTCTTCTACAAAGACAAGCTACAGATGCGACCCCATCTGACCTTCCTGCCAAAGGTGATGTCTTTCTTCCATATCAACAAGACATCCTCCTCCTGGTGTTCTGTCCTAAGCCGCACAAGACCAATGAGGCAAGGCAGCTACACGCCCTGGATGTCCGCCATGCCTTGGTGTTTTACCTGGAGCATACCAAGCCCTTTCGCAGGTCGATGCAGCTCTTCATCGCGACAGCGGACAGGATGAAGGGCCTTCTGGTGTCCTCTCAGAGGACCTCCAACTGGATTACCTCATTGTGACGTCTGATTAAAATATAATTATGCAAGCCATTATTTCTACCACTGTTATATACTTGCAACGAATCTTATACAGAATATAAACTCGTGGCCAGAAGGGGTTAAACAGCTTGCAGGCTGGATGACTCAAAGCCGACTTTTAAAGTCATGCTAGAAAGGTATGCGAATGGTAATTAAGGCCCTTCGTAGTAAATAGGCTAGAACTTTGAAATGCAAACCTGTGAAGTAATAAAAAGAACGAGGAGTACTTGTGGCACCTTAGAGACTAACAAATTTATTTGGGCATAATTGCGTGCATCTTGGATGCTACCCGTGTAAACAGACAGTTCCTGTCTGTCACTATAACTATTAATTCAGAGATCAAAAGGGAATATTAACATTTAGATGACTCTTGGGTGAAATGTTATTGTCTATATGTCTCTTTGAAGTTTGTGATAGACTGCCTAATGGATAAATTGCCCTATGTTAATTTGTGTAACTAATTACTGGTGGTAGTTAGAAAACAGAAGGTTACATCAAAAGCCTATTGTTTACCCAGGACTGCATGGTCAAGTGGATGCTAAAAAACTGTATAAAAGACCATTGGGTCCTGATTCTGTCATCTCCGATCTGCTTGAGGCTTCATACAGGAGAAGCTTGAGCTGTAAAGACTGAGATCCCAGTTCTAACTGGATCACCCTAAAATATAAACATTGGATTATAACCATAGGTTATAAGAGACTCTTTGCAACCACAAAGCTAACCATCTCTGCTGTGAATCTGAATCTTAAGAACTAAACTCATGTCTGTATGTAGATTGATCTTTTAACCATACTCTGTTTTTTACTAAATTTTAGTTTAGTTAATAAGAATTGGCTGTAAGCATGTATTTGGGTAAGATCTGGAATATTCCGTAACCTGGGAGGTAATGTGTCTGATCTTTTGGGATTGGTAGAACCTTTTCTTTTATATTATGAAATAAGATTTTCAGAAATCATCATATTTGACTTGGGTACCTGGGTGGAGGTCTGAGGCTGGATCACTTTAAGGGAACTGTGTTGTTTGGACTTCTGAGTAACCAGTAAGGTAATAAAGAAGCTGTTTTTTATGCTGAATGTTTTATGGTGAATCTAAGTATTGGAATATCCACCAGCTTTATGGGGATTGTCTACCCAGTTCTTTACAGTTCACCCTAATTGAGTGTCCACAGCTGGCCCCCACTTGGACCCCGGTCACTCATGCATCCAGACCTGTTACGAGGTGGCGCAGGTCCAACCGCCGCCTCTGGTGAGAGCCCACTCGATGAGCGTGCAAGTGGGCCTTCCTGGCGCATGTCCTCATTCAGGACATTTGCAGAACCGCGATGTGGTCTTCAGTTCACAGCACCCTATGCCATCACCTAGCAGGCCAGAGATGACGCTGGGTTTGGCAGAGCTGTGTTACAAGCTGCATGTCCATGAACTCCTACCCGCCTCCATTGGTACTGCTTGGGAGTCACCTAACATGAAATGGACATGAGCAAGCACTCGAAGAAAAGACAGTTACCTTTTCTGTAACTGGTGTTCATCGAGATGTGTTGCTCATGTCCATTCCATGACCCGCCCTCCTTCCCCACTGTTGGAGTTTCCGGCAAGAAGGAACTGAGGGGGTGGGGAGAGCCTGCGGCGCCCCTTATACCACAGCATACGTGCACCACTCCAGGGGGTTCCAGAGCCGGTCCCCTATGTATACCACTGAGGGAAAAACTTACGGCACCAGTGCATGTGGTGAGCACACACAGCTAACATGAGTTGCTCATCTCCATTACATCTCGAAGAACACCAGTTACGGAAAAGGTAACTTGTCTTTTATCTTGGCCAGTCCTGATTTCAGGTCACTGCCCATCCACGAGCAAGAAATTCATAAACCCAATCACTTCACTGAGCTTCATATGTGGAGCTCTGAGGTGGCAGAAATGGGAGGAAATAAAACAGTAACTTCTTAAAAAAAAAAAAAAAAAAAAAAAATCAAAACAGGTAAAGAATTGAAGGAATTGTTCTGTATCCTTGTGCCTGAAAAACTGAAAATATGTTAAGTGCTAATAAGTGGTGTACAACCTCAGTAGATTGCTAGGGTGGAATGTTTTTGTCTTAAGTAAATGTCTCAAATTTCATTTAAAAATACACTTTAAAGTTCTCATAGCACAAAAAATCATTGTACAAATTCAGTCTTCTATACACTACCCATTTGCCTTGACTGTTTTGTGTAATAGTGACGGAAGATAGATTTTGTCACCTGTGCAACTTAAAAATAATTCTTACACTGAAACCGTGGGTGCATCAACACTAGGAAAATAGAGGTTAGCTATCTAGATGTAGCTTATCTTGACAAAAGGAAAGGACTATAGCTCGTAGTGCTCATCAGGCATGTAAGCAAAGGTGCTGTGTTCTTGGTTTTATGTTTTTTGTTTTCCTTCTCATAATGAAGGCTCTGTTGTTTAAATGAGTTAAAATGATGTCAAATGTTTTCAAACCTAATGCTTTTCTTTAACAGAAGAACACAATGCTTTCCCCTGTGATATTACATGCATTCTTATTATTTTTAACAGTTGTGGGATATGACACCAGTAGTGTCTTGATGATACGTCAGTGGAACTTAAAAGGTGGTATTTACTGAAGAAACAGATTTCCTAACCCTAATCGTATTGCAGAAGATAAACGCTGTGTGTATATGGCAGATAAGGAAGGAGCTAACACATCTGTGATGATTTTTCAAGTCATCGGCTAGATCAAGGGTGAACATTTGCACGAAGACTCTATTTCAACTTTGTTCTCAAAATATCCGAGAAGGTATTTTTTTAACTAACGGTTTGTACGATCTGGCTATGTTCAGTTATTTTGAGTTTATCTGGAAAATCTGTGTGCAGTGCAATTTAGTTTTTATATTTCATTACGTTGGTATACTTGTTGCTTTGTGTGGAAGGGTTCTTTGTTTTGTGTCTGGGCTTGTAAAAAAAAAAAAAAAAAAGTTTCCAATCTCAACACACTGTACAAAGCTATCAGAGTTCCCCAGAGAGAGTACCTATTTATTTGTGATGTTTTTGCTAACAGCCTCTTCAGTGGAGCAACTTTGAGCAAGACCTTGCACCTTTGCTTACTGCTTCGTAAAGGATCTGTGGAACTATTGCACCCTTCCGAAAAGGGCTCTTCCGTCTACTTGTTCTAGCAAATACCACCTTGAGATGATATTTTATTGTTGCATAAAATGAAATTCAGTTCCTTCTGTCTCTTCCCTTGCCACACAGGTTGCAAAATCAAGGGGCTGGGTTGCTTAGCAACTAATCTTACAATAGCTGAAATAGTTTTCCAGCCCAGAGCATTAACAAGGAGTGTCCAGACCAGTTTGAATTTGCTGAGGCCACAAAGGCTGATTCAAATTAAATTGACAGCAGCTTGTAGAACTGTGGAGTTGTATAAAAGGGTGTCTAAACAGGCTTGGTCGGGCCCAAACAAGCCCATTTCTTCCTCATGAAGCATCATGTCAGCATTTACGTCCGTCTCTTTCACTGGAGAGAATTTTAACTTTCCCATTCCTGCTCCCCACCCCGTTATTCATATTTATTTTAAAATTGCTGATGGTTTTTTATTAATCGTGTATGTGGTCCAGAAATAATGTTGCTGACTCACACCCATTGTCCTGCTGTCGCGTTTGGCAGTTTCTTTTTAAAAATAAAAATGATTAAGAAACCCACCCTGGCCCAAATGACCTTTTTAAAGGGATATTGTCAAGGTTCATAGGTGGGAAAATTGTCCTCCTTCCACAGGGGTCCCATCTGGAAGGTCCTTGCTTTCTGGATTCCTTGAATGTTTCGTTTATAAATAAATTATTGTGGCCATGCTTTGAAGAAACTAAAAGTGGCAAGACTGCAGCAGGTACTGCCAGACCTTTCATATGGGGCCACTATCAAGGTAGGCACCATGATCTGGGGACTTGAACACACAACTGATAATCAGCAAGTCAGTGGCACAAGCTAGGTCTTCCATGTGGCCTTGATGAAGTGACTTGCCCCTCTGTGTGCATCATCCCCCCCCACTGTAAACTGGAGTGTAATGATACACACCCACCTTTGTAAAGCACATGGCAGGCTGTGGCTGTCAAGTGCTGTAGTGCTAAGTGTGCTAGTACAGCTCTGCAAACACCTACTCTTGCCCCTTGCCTGCAGTAGGTAACCTTTTTTTTTTTTTTTTTTTTTTAATGGGTGAATAAAATATAATTAGTTCTTCAGCCATCATCAGTTGTCTTAGTAAAGGGTGAGTGAGTAGGGGTGTGCGCGCGCCAGGGTTGGTCCAGCTTCCTGAAAATTCTGTGTCTTGCATTATTTACTCTATATGTATAGGTTTGCCAATCCTCATATTCTCCTTTTTAAAATGACCCCACTCTTGCTTTATTGGACATGCTGCCAAGTATCTGCTTCTCCTCTAAGCAGCCCATTTTAATGTATATTTTCTAACATGATAAAGACTTGGCTAAAAGAATGTTTTCCAATGTAAATGTTAATTCTTTTGCAAGCCATCCTGTTTTCACTCATGGTAGCTGGCTGCTGATTTTATCCTCCCACTGGAAAACCTTTCAAAGGTGGGTCATTACACCTGTTCCATATTATATGACTAAGGCTACACTTAAGTCATGGGTATTTTTAGTAAAAGTCATGGACAGGTCATGGGCAATAAACAAAAATTCACGGCCCATGACTTGTCCATGACTTGTACTATATACCCCTAACTAAAACTTGGGCCGGGGGTGCTCTGGAAGGAGGCGGGCCAGGGCCACTGTGGGTGCTGGGGGAGGGCACGAGCGTGCAGCCTGGGATCCCTGCTGGTGCTTGGGGGAGGGGAGAGGGTTGGCGGGGCTGGCAGGCTCCCAGCTCCATGAAGCGGCCAGCATGTCCCTGCAGCTCCTAGGAGGAGGGAAGGGGAGGGAAGGCCAGAGGGGCGCCATGTGCTGCCCCCCCTCATTCCCCCACGAGCGCCGGCTCTGCAACTCCTGTTGGCCAGGAACCTCAGCCAATGGGAGATGCGGGGGTGGTGCCTGCAGGCAGGGGCAGTGCGCAGAGCCCCCTGGCTCCTCTGCCTAGGAGCTACAGGGACATCCCGGCCACTTCTGGGGATCCCCCCCCCAAGGTAAGCATCGCACCCCAGCCCTGAGCCCCCTCCCACATCCAAACTATTGTTGCTGCTGGGCGAAATCACAGCGGTCACTGAAAGTACCAGTATCTGTGACCTCCGTGACGGACACGCAGCCTTAATGATGACTGAAATTTTTTCTGCTGAAAAAACTATGCAAGATAACTCGGTGGTTTGCCAATGTCCAAATGCTTGTTGCTTAGCTGGAGTGAAACTGCTGGATTATGCTACTCCACAGTACCTTGGAAGGGTCGGGCTACTTTCCTAAAACAAGATCCACTTTGCTGCTGCTCTGAACAAGTATGTAGCAGGATGGGTGAAACATCCGGAAATACTGGACTAAACAACTCAGACCAGTGTCTTTCGTAAAAATGTATACACTTAGCCCTGGTCTACACTACAGAGTTAGTCAGCATAAGGCAGCTTATGTTGACCTAACTCTGTAAGTGCCTGTTGGTAGGAACTACTTTTTAATGTAACTCACCCACTACACAGACTTAATAACTCTACCTCCATGAGAGGCGTAGCGCTTTGGTCAATGTAGTTAGGTTGATGCAGTGTCAGTGTAGACACTGCATTGCTTACATCAACTGTTGCTGCCTTTCAGACGCCGTTCCACAATGCCCCGCACTGACAGTTCAATCAGTACAAGCAGTCCTGGTGAGGTTGTGCACCGCCGACACGAGCGTAGTGTGGACATGCAAATGCGATTTAATTACTGCGGTGGCTGTACATTAACATCACTTAGGGTGACTTAATTTTGTAGTGTAGACATGCCCAAAGGTAAACACTAAGAGGGCAGTTCAGCATCTGGTGTAAATTATTATAGTTCCATTGAAATCAGAGGAGCTAACAATTTACATCAGCTGAGGATTTGCCCCTGTCTTTTAGCCTCTCCCTCATAGGCTGTGTAAGTACAAATCCACCAAACAAACAAAAAAATAACCGAGTTTTTACCCCCCAAAATGGAGGAGAACCAGAGACTCCAACATCCACAAACCATCTGACTGTAAGAGGGTTGACTGTACTGTGAAAACAGACTTCTCTGCAAATTGTAATAAAGTCCTTTTCTTGATCTTTACAATTTAAATGCTGTGGATGAGAGACTGAGAAATCCCATTCTGTGGGTTGGTCTGTTTTTTTGCTTCTCTTTGTGCCTAGAAAAACTTCTGATGTATTGGGCAGTTCAGGGTTCAGTCTACCAACAAAAAGAATTGTCTTGACTGGAGGACGCATAAGAGCTAAAGAGGGTCTGTTCTCTTGATGTAATCAGTTAGCTCTCATTGGAGCTACGTCTTATGTATGTGAATATGTATTGATATCAAGCAAGAAAAATAGACCTGTCTTACTTGAACTGCAGCTCCTTTATCTCTCAAATAAAAGTACAAGGATTCAACACTGGGAGAGTTAAGAAGAATGTCCAATCTCTGGGATAAGGGTTAGGCCTTCTCTACACTATGGGGGGACATCGATCTAAGTTACGCAACTTCAGCTACGTGAATAACTATGTAACTTGGATCTACTTACCGTGGGGTCCACACTACACTATGTCGACAGGAGACGCTCTCCCGTCAACACCCCTTGCACTTCTCATTCAAGTGGAGTACAGGAGTCAATGGGAGTGCGATCTGCGGTCAATTTAGTGGGTCTTCACTAGACTTGCTAAATCGACCACCGATGCAACGAATGCCGCGCGTTGATCCCCCGGTAAGTGTAGACAAGCCCTTAGTGGCAGTTTCTTTCAGCCCTTTTGATCAGCGTGGATCCCAAAATTCCTGTTGCCTGCTCCATTCTTGCAGTTATAGCTGTGAGGAGAGACCCTCAGTGCAATTATTCTATACAATTATCCTTTTTCTTTTTACTTGGAGGTGAGGCAAGGGCATCTTTCAACAAGGATGTTAAATTACATCCTAAGAAGTACAAGCAGAAATCCTCCATTTTCTTGGGGTAGTTGATTACAGTTGCAGTTTATTTTAGTTACATGATTTTCCACTGCATCAAAGGAATGCAGAAAACACTAGCCTTCCTCCACTCTTAAATTTAAATTTATCAGATTTTCATTTATTCTCTGTTAGCGTTTTTTCCCCTTCAGGGAATCTACCCAGTCTGTGTGGCTTAAAAACCAATGATTACTGCAATGCTTACAGAAAATAAACCCCACTATTATTGTACATTGCACTGACAATAAATGAGTGTGTTGGCAATTGACCTGAGGCAAGATATTAATATAACTACTTATGTTCCTGCTCGGTATTGGTGACTAAAGGAAGATATTTTTGCGGGTTTGGAGAAGAAGCTGAGAAGTGTGTTGTTTTTCTTTAAGGTAGGAACTAGGAATGAGATGAAATTAGGCAAAGGAAAATGTATGCTGACTACTAGCAACAGTTTTCTTAGATAACAGCAATAGTCTCCTGAGGATAGAAAAAACAAACTCATTGCGTGGGTCATTTCGAACTGGACAAAGGGCTAACAAACCGTACTGCAGGGAAGAATTCTGCACTAGTAACAAGACATTAGATGATCCAATAGGTCTCTTTTCTATTTTCTATGACCTGATGGTAGGGTTACCATACGTCCGGATTTTCCCGGACATGTCCGGATTTTTGGTCCTCAAATCCCCATCCAGGGGGAATTGCCAAAAAGCCGAACATGTCCGGGAAAATACTCCCAGCTGCGTTTTGCCGGCATCCCTGCCCCAGTTCCCTGCTTACCTTAGAGCGGCTCCGGCAGGCTGTGAGCTGCAGGCGGATTCTCCCGCGGCGGCCCCTGCTGCTGCTCCCCCCAGACACCTCAGCTTTGTGTAGCTGAAGAGCTGAGCTGCCTGAGCGCTACTGGCCTCACAGTTTGCCAGGCAGCCCCCAGACCTCCAGACCCTGGGCCCCCAGCCAGGTGCTTCCCCTCCCGGGCTCCAGCTGCGCTGGGGAAGCGCCCGGCTGGGGGCGCAGGGTCTGGGGGCTGCCCGGCAAACCGTGAAGCCGGTAGCACTCGGGCAGCTGTTTCGCGTGGCTGGGAGGGAGGAGGGGGAATGCGGGGCGCTCAGGGGAGGGGGCAGAGTTGGGGCGGGGACTTTGGGGAAGGGGCGGGACCAGGGCCCTGTGCCCTGTGGAGTGTCCTCTTTTTTTTTTTTAATGTTTAAATATGGTAACCCTACTGATGGTGACCTTGATATCAAGCAAGAAAAATAAAAGGGGGGGGGGGTTCTTAACACCACATGGTGTGATCCTTGAAGTGGTATGAAAGGGGATAACTGTTAAAGCTTAGCCCTGGCAGGGTTGCTTAAATATATACAGTATTGGGCAGCTGGTGGGGAGCATATTTCCTCAGTATTGGATTGGTTGCTGATGCGAAAGTGGGATGTCAAACATTTGAAAAGGATTCTGTGTAGCCCCATCTAGTTGCAGAAAGAAACCATTGGTTTAAGCAAACCGAAGGAAATCGTATGTTCTCATACGCAGATTGCTTCATTTCATAAGACTTCAATGTAGGTGAAAAATATTGAGATGATTTTTCTCAGTCCAAAACAGGGCTGCTATAACTATTATTTTAGAATGCAGTGCATGAATTGTCCTTACTGTTTACAACAGAGCTTGGGAAAAAAGACCAGATTAATTATCAGCATTTAAATCTTTCTATTTTGTAGTATGTAGAAACTAATGGTGCAATGAATGTGTACATACTCCACATGAGTATCCTGATTCTTTACAGAAGACTGCATTGACCAGCTTAAACAAATGTTGCATATTTTTTTCAATAGTCTTTTTTGTCTTTTCACTATATGCCGTGCATACACACTCAGATATGTTAAAAAAAAACCAAAGCCACACGCCTAACCACATTTCTAGGAAGACTGGAGTGCTGACTGCCCTGAGCTCTAACTTGAAGTGGTTTGGGCATAAGAGATAGGTATCACTTTATTATTTGCAAGCTTGCTGATTTTGGATGAGCCAAGTCTGGCAAAGCACTGTGTGAAAGCAGATGTGTTACAGAATCACTTGTATGCAGTATTGATGGACAAGATGGGGCCAGATTTTTCCTTATGATCTCACACATGAATGACGGTGGGAATCCTGCATGCATCTGAGGGAAAAACGTTGCCTCCAGCTTGGGACCAATAAAGACCCAAAATTCTAATAATCAGGATTCAAAGAGATTCTCCCTTAATTTTGTGTGGCTACTTCAGTATCTTCAGTTTGGTGGGTTGTGTAACGATGTTTTTAAAAAAAAAAAAAAAAAAATTCCAGGCATCTCTGAATTTCTCCATTCCATTTGTGTTCAGTGAGACTGAAATCTTTTCCTGTTGGGGACAGAACTCAGAGAACCATTGGCAAAACAATTCAAAAGAAAACAGTGCTGAAAGAGAATGTTTTCAGACCGAACTAAGAGTGGAGATGCATAATAGTCAACGGGATACAAAGCTGAACCCAGTTCTGCTGTTTTAGCCTTCTTTATTAATCATAGCATGCCCAGAGGCCCCAGTCAGGATCAGGATTCCATGGTGAGTAAGGACGGTCCTGGTTGTTAGTGCTAGCCTGGGACTCTGGAAACCTGGAGTTCAATTCCCTGCTTTGCCAGAGACTTCCTGTATGACCGTGTGCAACTCACTTAGTCCCTCTGGGACGAAGTTCCCCGTCTATACAGTAGGGGCGATAGCACTTCCCTACCTCACTGGGATGGTATGGAGAGAATACATTACACTGAGACACTCCAATACTACAGTAATGGGAGCCAGATAACTAATATTTAACAGATCCAGACTAACACGGCTACCCCTCTGATACTTAATATTTTGTGAACAGTCAGGACTTCCTTGAGCAGATCTGAAATGCCCCTTGCCATTTCTCTTAAGAAGATGAATAGCACTTCTGTGTCCCTCTACCAAGAAATTGTTACTGGTAATTACTTGGGATTGTGATTCTCAGTCAGTGGAGTATGGGTGAACATGGAAAAATTGAGCTAAGTAAATGTAGGTAGGGATGAAGTGGACCCCTGGGTTTTAGGGTGGAGTAAAATAAACAGTTTGTCTTTAACACTGTGAATCTGGTCATTTACAGCACATTTGTAAAACTCATTCCCTCCAGTTTGGGCTTTGGTAAATGGTCAATACAAAAATAATATTGCATCAGAGAGAAATATGTAGTCCTGATGGTTCCTTACGACTAGGACAAAAGCATGCAAGCCACATGGTGATAAATTGCACTTACCAGGCATCCATGTGGTAATACTTCTGCCTTAGAAAAGTTGATTTTTATTGACCAGCTAATGGTTTGATTTGTTTTTCCAAAGGATGAGCATTATTTTTCACTTTCCCTTTATTTTATCAGTCTGTTTTCTGTGTTCATTATATTGACCAAATAAAGCTCTTGCTAACCTCAGATTGGTATAGATTTAGTTTTAAAAACAGGAAAAACTTCTACTGATTTCTGTTCCAGTCAATTTTCCTCTAACAATTCTACTTGGCAGTTTATAATTCTTGTGGGCATAAATGATCCAACTACCACTTTGTCTTGTGGTTCCTATATGTAAATGCATGTCTCCAAGATACTTTAATATGTTCTTCAGCACGAGTTTAACAGTTTACTAAATTTATTTTCATCAAAATCTGTCTTTAACCTCTCCATCCTCTTGCTTTGTTTAATTTTTAATAGGGAAATTTGGATATACAGTCTCATCTGATATACATCTGCCTGTTCTGTCTATGCTGAAATAAAACTGCCTCTTCTAAACAATGAGTGAACGAGGTCATTCTTTTAATGAGATGGGTTTTCACTTATCACACTTGGAAGGGCCTGAGCAGCCAATGAGAGTAGTCTGTGTGGGCTGCTGGATTCTTGGCATCATCTTGATTGGCAGCATAACTTCTCAGTTCCCACTAAGGCTTCAGAACTTTTTTCTGAGTTAACTTCTTGGCTTTACTTATTAATGAGTTAATAGCAGACAAATTGGCAGAAGCAAGAAAAACCCAACTTTTCTGAAAGCTCCTCTTATGGTGATGCCCAGGCACACAAGCTCTGCAGGTCTCCCTTTGTTTTATCAGCCTGTCTGCACCATTTGATTAAGCAGCTGAGTGGCATATTGGTGTGGCTGAGGGGTCTTTGACCAGGTTAGTCACACCAGCACATTATCCAGGGCCTGCTCTACACTACAAACTTATGTCAATGGAAGGCACCTTATGTCTCCCTAATAATGTATGCCTCTACACTACCAGGTCCCTTCTGCTGACCTAACTCGCCTGTAACGTCGAGTTAATGACTCCACTTCCACGAGAGGCGTAGCGCTTACATCGATGTTGGTGGGTAGACAAAGAGGCAGTGTTGACACAGCATTGTGTAAGTCAACTGAATTGGCCTCCACGAGGTGTCACACAATGCTCCTTTGTGACCACTCTGGAGATCGTTTTTCAACTCCATTGCACAGCAGCCAGCTACACAGGAAACAGCTCCTCCCCTTTTAAAGCTCCAGGAACTTTTGAATTCCAATTTCCTGTTGGATCAGCATGGAGAGCTCACCAGCCCAGCTGATCATGGTGACTTAACGCCCCAAACACGCTCCAGCCTGGAGTACACAGGAGGTGGTGGATCTTATTGGTCTGTGGGGAGAAGAGTCTGTGCAGGCACAGCTCTGATCCAGCCGAGAGAGACATCTACGAGATGGAGAAGAAGGGCTACAGCAGGGACATGCAGCATTGCCATGTGAAAATCAAAGAACTTTGGCTGACGTACCAGAAGACAAAGGAGATGAACAGTTGTTCTGGTTCTGCACCACACACATGCTGCTTCTACAATGAGCTGAATGCAGATCTTGGTGGTGACCCCACAACTAACCCCAAATGCAGCGTGGATACCTCCCAGGAGTCTGAGTCCCAGGCCACCTCAGGCAACAACGAGGAGGACATTCTGGACAAGCAAGAGGAGGAGGAGGAGAATGGGAGACAGGTGCGGGTGGATCCATTCTCCCAGAGAACCAGGAGGTATTTTTGGTCGCAGGACAGTATGGTGGCCAAGTGTGATGCCAGGCAAGGCACCTGTGGTGAGTGCAATTCCAATCAAACTGTCGGGGTTACATGCTCTTATATTTTATGTTTAATCTGAAGAAAAAGTGAGGTTCAGTGGGTATCTGCTTCCCAGTGGCCCCTCCAGTTACGCAGACTGTGCACCCCAGAAAAAACTGTTTCTGAGTACAGCGTACGGCTTCATGAGCAAGGGGTACGCTGGATCTCCCAGGATCACTGTTAGCGTTTCAACATCATCAATGCTTACTTTATGATTTGGAAAGAGTCCTTGCTTGCAGCTTTCTGAACAAACCTGTGTTCCTAAAGATGTGCACGTCATGCACCGTTCCTGACCATCCCATGTTATGTCTGTCAAACTGTGATCCACCAGCACTTGCAACACCATTGAAAAATATCCCTTACGGTTTATGTACTCTCTGGCTAGGTGGTCTGGTGCCAAGATAGGGATATGTATACCTTCTATCACCCCACTGCAGCTCGGGAACTCCATCGTGACAAAACCATCCACTATGTCCTGCACGTTGCCCAGAGTTACTGCCCTTCTTAGTAGAATTCAATTAATGGCCCTGCACACTTGGATCACAACAGCTCCCACAGTGGATTTACCCACTCCAAATTGATTCCCCACTGACCGGTAGCAGTCTGGCATTGCAAGTTTCCACAGAGCTATCGCCACTCGCTTCTCCACTGTCAGTACAGGTCTCATTTTAGTGCTGCTGCGCTTCAGGGCTGGGGAAAGCTCTGCACAAAGTTCCTGGAACGTGACCTTTCGCATTCGAAAGTTGTGCAGCCACTGCTCGTCATCCCATAGCTGTGCAACGATGTGATCCCACCAGTCAGTGCTTGTTTCCCAGGAGCAGAAACAGCGCTCCACCGTGTTCAAGTGCTGCACGATTGCCAGCAGCAACCGGGAATTGTTCTATGGCTTGCAGCAGGGCTGCTTGAATGACATCGCTGTATTCCATGTGGCAGCTCCTATCTCGGCTCTGGAAATACTGCAGGGTAAGGTGAGGTGTTTGTAATGCTCACAACAAGATTGCACAGCTGAGTGGGGTCCATGGCTAAGCCAAGTTTTCGAAAAAAGGCTTGAGAAAGTATGGGCTGTTTGCCCTTTATATCAGGAGAGGGAGGAAGAAAACTGCATCATGGAAGGCCAAAGCCATGTTCCCATTCCCCCCTGCGACAATGTTTTGGTCCCATAAGGCATTGCAAGCCCTTCCTAAAACCCTCTGTGGCTAGTTGCACTGTGGGATAGCTACCCACGGTGCACTGCTCTGTGCATCGATGCAAGCGCTGCTAGTGAGGATGCACTCCACCGACACAATGAGCATGGTGTGGACATGCACCACTGACTTAATTACTGTGGCGGCTGGATGTCGACTTGACTTAACTTTGTAGTGTACACATGCCCTAGGAGTCCTTCGAGGCTGTTTCCTTTGGAGTGAGAGGGGCCTGTGTTTTTAGGTAATCCTTAAAATCCACCAGTAGTGTGGGGGGCTGATAAAAGTTTAGTTTTGCCAATCAGACTTCACCCTCCCAGCCCAAAAGAAGAAAAACTGTGAAGAGCCTTAATTGTCTAAAGTTCCCTTCTTCACCTAGCTCTGCAAAAACTAGCAGTTGTGGAAACTTCGACTGGTTGGGGCTTATCCTGTTAGAAACAGTGCCACCTTCTGGATTGAGCTATAATGTCTCCTGATCAGCTGCTGTTTGTCTTCCAATTTCTTTGACATTGGGTACTGTAGAAATCCAAATACCTGACTTGCCACTACTGCAGTCTTTGGTTTGTCTGTCCTCGCATCTTTTTTTAAAGCCTGCCTTATATATCCCATCAGCTTAGAAGATAGCTTTGTTCAGGGAGCGAACGTGCCATTTTTTACCTGTAAATATCTGACACCCTCCCTTTAGGAATTAGGTCTGTGAACCTGCATAGGGGGGGTATAAAATATTGATACTGCCCTCCTCTAGAAATATTTCTTGGGTTTGGACACATTTATACTGGAGGTGCCATTTTTGTTAAATTTTACTTAGCTTTTTCTTGGTTTTCCTTCCTTTCAGGTACCTTCCCTCTCCACTTGTCTGCCTGCATACAAAGATTTTAAACCCCTTTATTCACATCCCAGAATTCTTTCCCCTAACCAGTCACTGGTGTCTGTCCAAGTGCAAGGTAAGTGAAAATCCATCAAAAGCAACCTCACCCACAAAAGTAGGATTATAAAGTAGTGTTGGAACAAACTGGTTGAAAAACAGGGGAAATATGCCCAGATTTAGAAGCCTCTTCCCCCATTTTCATCCAAATTCAAAATCTTGCAAAATTGGCACTGGGAAGACTTTGACAAGCTCTAGTTTTGGATGAATTAAAGTGAGATCTTATTTATTTGGGAAAATATGATGGCGCTATGCGTTAGAGAGAGTTCTATCAGAGAGCTTCGCAGAAGAAAGGGAGAACATACCGAGTATGGGGGGTCGGAAGGGCAACTGAAGACTATATGTGTTTCTTTTACCATGGTTTATGAATGGTGAGGGGCTGCCAGTCCTTAATGAAGTCGATGAGCAGTGATTTTTCTACAAGTATCCCTTTGTATCCACTATTGCTTGGGTTATTAAACAACATTCACTTTCCACTTACTAAATTAAACATTGACTAACACGTTGTACTGCCACAGATGCTATTGTATTTTTAACAAGTGACATTTTTCCTAAAATGTAATCAGATTGAGTTGAAAATTGTATTAATTGGCCTAGAAGAGAAATCTACACACACTATCTCAAGGTGGGATTTTCAAACGTATTTGGTGTTTGCCTAACTCTTCTCCCACTGAAGTCATTGCTGAGCACTTTTCAAAATACTACCCTTAATCTGAGTCACGTAGGGACATATTCCCCTGCAACCTTACTTGTCCCATGGTACAATAGTAAGCTGAGAAATTCTCATTTTATACATAGTATAGAAAACTGGCATTTCAGAAGCAGGCAAATAACTGTAGATGGTACTTTGAGTTTCCTTCAAGAAATTGTAATGAAGGATCTGCACTGTAAAATCATTTCCAGTTCAGTGGTACATTCTACAAAAATGTGTGGTCACTACAAAGTTACTGGATGTGCCCTGCACCTGCTTTTGAGAATAACAGCACCAAATGTGATATGGTACCATTGTTATCAGCAGAGCCCTGGTACTAGAAGGCAGCCTACTTTGTTTACAATTGTTGTTTACAGGTTTTTTAGTAAGACTAACATTTTTACATGGAACAAGTTTGTGGCAGACGCAGAATTCAGGACAGGGACGCTGTGAACTTGAAAAATCACCTGACTATTATTACATTAGCATTCCTATCAAAGATTAAAGTGTTCAAGTTTGCTTCCCTGGTAGAGCTCAAAACACTGTATAATCAGTTCTGCTGTAGCATTGATGGTGCGCGCCCATCTTCAGAGCCTGCAAGGGGTGGTTATCATCTAAACAGGAACGTGTGTCTTGAGAAGGTGCAGGGGAGTAAGTCTAAGCATGGTTAATGGTGTTGCTCTCTGGCCTGTGCAAAAGTTATTTACATAAACAGGAGCACACAGCCCCTTAACTATTGACCGGGAGCTCTTAAGAGTAAGGAAAAATATAAGGACTTGATGGGATTTTTTTTTTAATAAGACAATTAAAGGTAAGTTTGCGGTGTTTCTTGGAAGCTAGCATCAAAGCTCTAGACTGATTGTAGGAAAGGAGGTGAGGTGAGGGAGAACAGCTGTGTTGGCATTACAGACTCAGGCTGAAAGTTACATATCCTGGAAAAATAACTTCACCAGTTCACTAACTGTTTGTTGCCTTCCTGCGTCTGGCTGTTTAGTTTTTTTTGTTTTAAAGTATTGAAAGTGCATTGCTTAACCAGTGCTGGTCCTCTGTCTACATTGGATATTCTGTCACTAGTGTCTCTTGCCACTAGAATTTAAGATGACAATGAATGTATTTGCTTACATGACAGGTATAACCTAATGTGCATTATATTTTAAAATAAAGCATCTCACTTGCATCATGATTACATACCTCCATCAAACTTGTGGTGAGGAAAAAGGAATGTTTTTAAAGGGGAGAAGAACTGTGTTTTAAATGTTGAACTAAATGAAATATAATGCCAGTGTTATGAACTACTACATATTTGGTTTTGAATTGCTGACCTAGCCCTAGATTTAATTGTTGATCACAAATGCACTTCAACTACAAAATATGACAGCTGGCATTTTCCTACACTGTGACTAAGTTCTACGCTTACATGATTTTGATCCTTTCCACCTATAGCCTATGAATGGAAAGAAAATAAAGGGATATTTAAGTATGGAATATGGACCAAAAGATGTAAGTGCACTTTTTTAGTTTTATGCGCTGTTTTAGGTAGCTTACATTATACTGACTTCTACAGGGGTGCAAACTGAATTTAGCTAAAACACTCTGAAAAGTACACGAACATTAAGTTGTTAAGCACTGCAGCCTGCTAGATTAGGAAATGTAGCTACTGCGTATGCTTTCTGTTAAAACGCTTGTCCAAACAATATGCTTCAATTTATTAAATTATCTGGTACGGGTAACTTTCTCTCCACTGTTTAATAGTAGAATGCCCTCTGTCGTTAGTGGTTAACTATGGATTTTGGAATCTATTTTGAAACTTTCTCTTCAACCACAACAAAGCTGGCAGGTGTGAAGGGTAGTGTTCAGTCACTGCAAATTGACTAAAATATATTTAGTTCCCTGAGAACATTTGTCAGAATATTACAGAAAGGTGAGGGTTTGGTATATTTTTACACTGGTAGTAGGAAATTCCAGTTGCACAGGAATTTGGCTTACTAATAAGATTATTCAGTAATGAGAAACTTATTTAAATTCTGCAATTAATGTACTATTAAAATGCTGCTGAATGTGATTGTTTCCCTTTGTCTAGAATTTTCCCTCCACAATTTGCCATCTTTTCAGTAACTTTAACTGTTCAAACAGTCTAATAAATTGTTAATGTAAAACCTAAACCTTTGGGAAATAAATGTCTGTGTAAATCTTCCTGTTGTACTTTTTCACTGTAATTTGTATGTGAGAAAGAATCCAATTCCCAAAACTCTCTCTCTCTCTCATACTACTTACTGCTTTTTAGATTCTTTACCAGTCTCCTCTTCAACACTACAATAACCTTAAAGTTATATACTGTTAGAGGGCTTTCCCTCAACCCTCCCACTTCCCTGGTTCTTGTCACACAGACAGCAAGCAGTAAAAGACCAGAAGTCCAAAGCGCAGACAATGCGATGTTTATTGGGGTTAGTTTCCAAGCAAGCCTATTCCGAAGCCCTTCATACCAGTCGGGCTTATCTTTAATACGCCGCTAGAGCCTGTTCTCTCCCTCTCCCCCCCCCCCCCGTGTTCCGTTCCCAGCTCTGACTCCACAGAGCATTTACCCATCCCCCTTCCCAGCTTTGATGCCACAGAGCGTTTACCCTGTGTCCCTATTCCAGTTCCTTCCCCCCATTAGCAAGCATGATTCCAATTTCTCTTCCGCTTCCTGTTTGACCCCAGCTTATATAGTAATATTCTCAGCTGTACCTTAACCAGTCATTTTACTGAAATTTAACTAACCAATCCTAACATATTGTAACATAATTCTCTAACCAATTCTATCCCACTACCCTAATTAACTAACATCTAGCAAAATTAATTATACAGCAGACAGATTAACAATAGAAAAGTTGGGGCCATAAAGATAAAAATACAGAAATGAGGGTTTCACAACCATTGATAAGAGCATCCTGTCTGGCAAGAAATCAATCAAACTTAAGTTTTCTTTAACCATCTTAAGATCGGTTTCTTTATCTGGTGGTGATGGGCACTATCAGGACAGGATTGTCTTCCTAACAGCCCAATAGCACCTTATTTCAGTGTGACTGGTTTGGGATGTGAGGATGTGACCGTACACTTCCCAGCTTATGGCTGCCCCTGCTGCTTAGCCAAAGGCCTTAGCCTAAGAACAAGGCCTCAGGCTATCCTAGGGGGAGAAGGCCCGTACACAGGTGGACTTGTGATTTTTGATTAGTTTCATACCTCTATAACTAGCTAAGTGATTAAAAATACACCTAAGTTCTTAAAGTATATAGACCTTTACCGGCAGGCCTGAATATCTATATTCTAACATCTACTACTCTGTACCTTGCTAGAAGCTTGTTATACTACTATGTTTTCATTTGACTGTATTTCTACATATATAGGGAGCAGACTGGAAACACAAGTTTCTTTAAATCAGTCAGTGTTCAGTCCTAAATTGGATGCTTTTGAACACAAATGTAAAGGACCTTACAGCATACTCCTTTTTTAAACTATGTGCACTTCACCAAGCTGGGACATCTTTTGTGAAAGCCTCCTTGTAACATTTAAAATCTAGACATAATTATTTCTCCTTTGGGCAGTAGCATAGCCTCAAGCGATCAATCTTTATAGCCCAGAAAGACAGCTCACTCACTTTGATATCTCTAGTAAACTATGAGCTTGTCTGCATGGCAGCAAAGTGTTCTAGAGGGGGTCTTATTGACAGAGGACTCTAATGCAAACTAAGTACCTTTTAGAACATGCCAGCAGTGTCTACATTGAGCAGTTACAGTGCTCTATAACTACCTCCTCTAACTCATGGACCCCCTCCCCCCGAGGACTTTGCCATGCCGTGTTGACAAGCCTTAAAGGTAGTATTCTTGCTGCTACCTGAGAACTAATTAGTTTTTATAGACAGGTTCTAGTTTAACAGTCTTAATAAGGTATGTTAGAATATTTCTTTTGTAATTTTCAAAGGCTTGTTATAAAAAGTTTACTGCCAAAGACTGCCTCTAGGCAACACCAATCAAACTACTGCTGTTCAAAAATTTACTGCTTTTGCAGTGTGGCTGTGTCCCTGTTGCCTTAAGCAGGCCAGTACTTTAGAATTAGACGAAGTTCATTAGTTCCCCCTGGTTGCACTTGGATTGTCTTATTCAGCATATTCTATCAATTCTGAATGTACACAGCTAAAATGAATTTAACCCCTTGTAACCTTTTAGTTACCTCCCATAATTAGCTGAGTTTGCATGGCCTTGCACTCAACTAGCCAGCACTTCTGTCTGAATGTAACATGATCACTAGAGGATGTACTGAGATGCTGGTATGGGAGACATATAGAACCCTTGCGAGGGGGATTTCAGTGAGTCCCTGAAATGGAGGGTGGAATGCAACTAGTCCTGTTACATGCAGTAAGCGCAGCCTATAGAAGCTATGCTGTGTGCACCCTTGTGTTAAAGCTGTAGTAAAGCCTTTAGGTGCCACCCATGTAACAAGCATGTACTAGTTTCTCCTTTCATTCTCTTGCCTGTAAAGGTACAGCTATTTTCAAGCATTGTCATTACCATTGCTGAAGGCAAGCTCGCATCCAGATTAGGTTTTCACTTTGGTATGTGGCTCTGTGCTTCCTTAAATCAAAGCTCCAACCCCTTGAGGCTGGAATGGAATAGTATTTCCTCCCTGTTCACTGAGTCAAGCAGCAGGAATTTGGCAACAGGGGCAGAGCTGCCCACACAGAAAATAGTGGTCTACTTCCTCCTGTTTTCAGTAATTAGTTTACAGAAAATCTCAAGGCCTTAAACCTGACTGTTAACCAGCAAGTGTTACACAATTCATGTACAGTTAAACTGATATAGACCTTTGTAGGAACAGGCCTTATGAAAGGAAAGACACTCCAAACTGAGTGTTGTCTACAGCCCCATAAGCAGACTACCCCCTGCCCCCATGGTTCTTAGCTCTAAAATACAGCATATATAGATAGAAGGAAAGGTACTGGTTTAGCCTCCAAAGAAAAGTAGTTTGCTATAAATAAAAGATCAGTTAGAAAATCAGACTGAAAAGGACTATAATAGCCTTTCCAAACAGCAGTCTAGCACTTCTGGTCTTGGAAAAAGCACTTTATTTTTCCACCTACAGCACAGTCCTCTACTGGTATAAAGCAGTGGTTGAGTTGTGAGTGCAAGGGGAGAATACTGACACTAGCAAAACCTAAATAGTAGAGGTAAAGTCTAACCAAGCACTAACTAACTGATTGTAGCCACACAGGTTTATGGGGCAGTCACTAATTAGTAATGGTACTAGGCTAGAACCTGTTTGTTAAAGGCACATATGAGCAACCCAATGCTGAAATACCTCTCTCTGCTGTTTCCTTTACATACTTGAAGCAAGGTGCATGTACTCCCATGTATGACATGACAGAGGTAGGACTTCAGGGGAGCAAAATCTGAATTCATATTCAACTGCTCAATAGCTTATGCTATCTTATAAAAGCCTGCAGTAACAGTATACATTACAACTTGTTATAAAAGGTGAACTGTGATTCTGCTTAAGTATATTAGTTGTAGCAAACTTGTTCTCTTCCCCTCATATTTGTAACAGGTGTAATACAGTTCTGCTAGTATTCTAATTCAAAGCTTCATTTCTGTTCAATTGGGTGGTGATAAATGTCTACAGACGACATCATCAAGTGGGTTTAAATTTCTGGGAAAGCTCTTCCAAAGTTTCTATTAGCTTCTCTTCCTCCTCTGGTGAAGAATATGTTCTGGCCAGGAGCAAGTGGGTAGAAACAGGTTGCCGGTCTGGAGGGGGAGAGAGGAAAAAAAAAAAAAAAAGTAGTAAATCTTTCACCTCTCCCAGCACAAAGTGGGTCTCAGACCAGAACCACCAATGCATTTTACCTATGCACAAAATGATCTTGAGGCCAAAAGGTTAATCTGGCCTTGTGGATTTCTGCAACATTTAAATACTGTACTTTAAAAAAAATATTACTTCATTTACCAAAACAGAATGCACTTACACTAATTTCATTTTGAATTAGGTACCCAAAAGGCCTGTCCTTGTGAGACTGATTTTATAGAGAAGATGTAGACTCTTTTTGTAGCCAGACATTAGAAAAAGGAAGGCCCTGTCCACATAGGAATTAGCCCTCATTTTAGTCATTAGTGTAGCTGTACCAGTGCAGTGATTTGCTTTGCTGGAGTTTACCCAGTTTCAAGCAGCAAAACAAACTGTAGCTTTCCTTGTTTTCAGGATGTGGGTTTGCACTGGTGCAGCTATTCCATGGGATGGAATTGGGCTAATTTTATCCTTAAAATACAGAGCTTAGCATTAGCACTATGGAATTAGCTTGTTAAGCACTCAGCCTTTTATCAAGAGAATAAACTGGTTCTCAGTCAAAATGCTTAGCCAAACTTGCACAATAAGACATTCCTTGTCTGGTTACATGAACCTGAGCCTCCTGGTTCAGTCTACCACACAGCTCCACCAATAGAGCACCATAACACAAGGGATAGTACTAAATTTCCATTCCTGATTAACTAATTACATACCACCCACAGAGAAGCTCTGTCTTTGCCTTAACACAATGACTGTGGTCACAGAACTTAGTAATGACTTTATCTTTTTAAAAAGCAACTTCAGATCACTACTGTGCATTGGAGGAGTATTTCTCCTTCAGCAGTATTGCTAGAATATGTTTAGTGAAGTGGCCAGTTGAGCTGCAGAAAGCTAGTTTATCTTCACCATAGCTATAGCAGCCATGCAGTAAGCAGGAAGCTGTGGAGAGCTACAGGATTGTCATCCATCCTTGCACAAGAGTTCAGTTTCAAACAGTGTTCTGAGCTCTAGTGGAAGATTTCCATGGAAGCACAGGGGCCTGCCTCATATCCTCAGAGGAGAATTTCCAGAAAGGTGAATTGTCAGTGTCTTGTGAAGTTAGCATAACAACTCAGTGTACATACAGCATTACACCTGTTCACCCTAGGCTGTGCACAGGAAGCCAAACAATAAGAGGCGCACTCACTCTTCCTTATGGTGCAGCAATCAATACTACTGCGGGGGGAAGAAAAATGTTTGCGAGAATTAGCCTACATGGATACCTGGGAACTGCTGTACTCTACCAGGCCAAAGCTATGGAGGAAACGGCTTCCTGCCTGCCTGTGCACTGTCCTGTGAAGTCTCAGCAGAGGGGAAGGAATTATTTGAGCATAGGACAGCCTACTCCCAGCCCCCTTCCCTTCCTCAGCAAAAAAGCTGACTGGGGTTTGCACTAAGTATCGAAACTGAACAGAATAAGGAAGGTGAAAGAGAAGCAGGAGGGGAATGGAAGCAGAACAGCTGCATATTCATCCAGTTTGGGGGTATTTTATTGTGAGTTGGCAAATAGCTCTCAGGGAACTAAGACAGCAAGGGATGACAATGCACTATTCAGAGTCAAGAGGGGAAGCAGGGGGGCTGTGCCTGACCCCAAGGGATGATGGCACAGAAAGCATTTTAAAAACAAGTGATTTTCCCAGAGTTGTCAAAAAGAACTGAGCCACTGAGTCCCAGGGTTCCCCAACGGACAAAATGGGGAACACAGTGTTACTGGGGGCCAACCCAAGAATCTTCACGCCCCTCTCCAAAGCTGCGGCCTTGCCAAGTGCAATGCTCACAGGAAAACACAGCTCTGGTCAACCTTGAGGATTACAGTCCTCCTGCCTGTTTGCTGAGGCTGTAGGGCAAGCTGGGCCAGGCCGAGGTGATGACAACGAGGTAGCAGGAAGCGTGGTTGGAGCAGACAGTAGAAATAAGAGGGAGGAAGAGAGATTAAGGATGAAGAAGAGGCACTACCCCTGCTCTACAATGAGGCAGAACACGTGTGTGTTCCATTTTGTGCATGCACCACAGACAAATGATTCCATCTGAAAAGAAATTCCAGTCAGGTTTATGGGCAGCTGATTCAAGCCTGTAGTTTACTGCTCTTGGGGGGTGGGGGACAGTAAAAATCTCTTCTACTTTTTAATTAAAAGCTGGACTAAGGGTGGGTCTGGTACCTGTGGAGAGGAGGGATCCAAACTTCCCAGATGCCCCAGACTGAGCGAACAGGTTGAAAGCAGGCCTTCGTCACACCCAGAAAGGGGTGGGGGGGGGAAGGGGGCTTTCTATGAAAAGGGGCCCCCACCTCTGGCCTGTCTCCCACATCATAGATCTCCACTGCCCTGAGAGCAGAGGTGTCACAAAATCACTCCCACTTGAGCACTTACTGTGAGAGTGGCAGAATGGGAACGTTCAAAGCCCTTTCCCACCTTCCTCTCTCCCTGACCCCCCGTTCACCAACCCAGCTGCACTTAGATTTCATCTCAGAGTCTGCATTGTTCACACTAACAATCCTGACTGCAAGTCCTCACCACAGAGCTGCAGAAAGAACGAGTATGCACTGGCACCTGGGCACTGTTAATGGGAACAGGAGAAAGAGGGGAGACAAGTGCCCTCAAAATGAATGCAACTCCTCTGTACTCTGTACAGAAGGCAAGAGTCCATCGGACATCGCTGCGGGCTCACTTTGCCACGTCTCTGCCTAGTCATGTGCAGAGCCAACTTCAACCCAGATGTTTTATCCAATTAATGCCAGCTGGTCGAAAGGGCAGGACCAGCAAAATACTGTCAGTTTGACTAGTTCTGTTAGTTATGCAACGCTGTGCTTGGCCTTTGGAGTCACACATTATAAACAATTGCAGGAACTATTTTAACCCTCAACATATAACCGCTCTGGCCCTTTGGTAAAGTCATTGTACAATCAGTGCAGTAATAGCACTCCTCCTTCAGGTTCAGTCTATGAAACTGCCACCTTACCTTGGAAGAACAGGCCACTTGTTTGCTTAGCTGCTGCAGGTGAGACTGCCAGCCACACTACTGTATCGGCTCCCTGAGCCTCTGTGCGCAGTTTGTTCTTCATCTTTTCATAGAATTCTGGCATCGCTGATCTCACCGCTACAGTGAAGAATAACGAAAGGGTGTTGAGTCAATCAAGGCTTTTTGCTAAAGAGTTTTTTAAACGTTAAAATGGTAATAGTGTGAAAAGCAGTGACCTTTTAAAATCAGGGAAAGGAGACACTATTGTCCCATGGATGGCAGAGTTACTATCGTGGTGGGATGTTAGGTTGCCAAAAGATGAACCAGACATTTCTCATTGTTTGGACTAAAGGGTACGGAGACAGTCAAAAGGCTGAGAGAATGAGAATCAAAAAGAGGTGCCCCCCAGTTCTGTTGTTTGATCCTGTTCAAAGTTGACTGGATGCAGAACATGAGAAAACAAATGGTGGAAATATCTGGGGATTTAGTTCTTATTTTCATTGATTTTATGACTATGACTGCTAGAAATAATGAGATAGACTTTAATCAATGTAGTCTTTTGAGTTATTTTATAAGCACATGGCAAAAAAAGCAGACATGGAAAATAGTATTCCCTAAGCTACAAACACTGCATTTAAACTGCTTAAGTGTGAAGTAAAACGTTGGGCAAGGAAAGATGAAGCCTATATTTTCAATCGGCAGGAAACTGCAGGAGGGTGTGGAGAGTCACATGATCAGTGGGTGTTGGGAGAGCTCCCTATGTGGCAGGCCAGCCCCTAGATTTGTAAAGGGATATTTTGAAGCCTATTAAGAAATTGCATTCTACAGAGTGTAAAAGTAAAGGAAGGTGACTAGACAGTGTCCTTTGATCTAGGGTGGAAATCCTTCACCATGTATCCATCTCCTTAACAAGGCAGAATAAGCTGAAGTCCACTGGGAAGTTGAACTACAGGGGTGGTGTGGGTGAGTAATACAAGATACTGAAGTGCACAGTTGGAACTGCTGGTTTCCAAGCTCAAAGCAGAAAGGGAGAGTGACATCACTGGGGGGCCCAGATACTGAAGCAAGAGTGTCGGGTGGGGGGAATTGCAGGAGCAGGTCAGACTAGAGTGCAGACCTGCATCCCCAGCTCCATCTGATCTCAGACTCCCTGTAAAACAGGACAGCAGAGGGTTCTAAAACAGCCACTTTCCAGGAATTTAAACTGAAGAGATCGGTGGACCTGTTATACAAATTTACAGTAATGTCATATTATGATTCAATTTTAGACTAAGACTGGAAGGCGTAAGTGCCTTTAGCAGACTGTACCTGGTGTATCTGCCCAGCCAGGATGCATGGCAGAGAAATGGATGTTTTTGTGCACTTTAGCCCATTGTTCTGTCAAGACTACTTGCTGTCTCTAGGATACAACAAAAAGATGCCATACTGGAAAAGAACAATGATCCATTTAATCTGTTATCCTGTCTCCCAGTAGCCAATCCCAAATGCTTCCAATACACCCATAGTGCACTGTAATTACCAGGTTGCAGACAATATAGAAAATACCTGTACCACTCATATACTGGGAAAAGCAGCAATCCATTAGATAATGTTAGAGAGACAAGATGGGCGAGGTCATACCTTTTATCAGACCAAATTTTGTTGGTGAAAGAGACAAGCTTTTGAGCTACATAGAGCTCTTCAAGATAATGTTGTCAGAAACCACTGCAGAGTGGTAAAGGCAACCTACGTACGCAACAATAGGTATTAACCCCTGTTTGTTTGTTATTAAAGCTTTTTGCTAATGTAAGTTCAGGAAGCTTTCATTCACCAACTCCATTTTCTGCAGGCTAAATATAGGAGTAGAAATGGAATGAGAAAAAGACACTAATCCAGGCTAATTTTCTGCTCAACCCCTTCTGTAAAATGTTTGGGGTTGGGTGAAACTAAACACTCATATTGCTCTCACAAAGTGCAAGAATCACCCACTCCTCAAGCTTCTCTGTAATCTTTACTGTAATATGCAACATTAATTTCAGTTTCAGCAGGAAATGAACTGTACTGATAAGGAATGTTGCATGCTGCACTATATCTAGTTTAGATGCAGTGAAAAGAGCAATCCCATGTCAATAGCCATCCGATTTGCAGCCTATTTTAAAGGAAGCTGTATCACACTGTCAGTCTGATCCAAGTTATAGGGTTTACTTTCAAATCCACATACCTACCTTGTTTTGGGCATAGACCATAGTACCATCAAATGTTATGTTTTCAGACTGCAAATCAGATACATCTAATTTCTGCACCAACATCCCTCCTGAAGAGACAATTATCTGTAATAAATTAAGTGAATGTAAAAAGCCAATCCCCCACGTTCATTAAGATTGTCTTAAGGCCCACTAATGAAGTTACACTGCATACAAGATTTTTCTGTTCTACTCTCTTTACACTGTGCCTGTAGAAGAGGACCATCACACCTGTACCACAAAGCGTACCTGGAGAGCTGACAAAGGAAAGGTCAAAAATGGAGCAGATCCTCATTCAAAATGCTCTTTGCCCCACTAGGGACCTGCTCATGCTTTTATCGCAATCGCTAATAAAGGGACAGAAGAGGGATAGACGTTTTAATTCACTGATCCAGGACCAGCACTGGGAAAAGCCAATCCATTTTTCTTATTTAGATACAGGCACATTAAAAGGCCTGATGTGCATTTCTAATCCTGGCAGGTTACAAGACAGCAAACCTTAAAATATAGGTGGCAGCTCATTAGAACATTTTTCAATTATTTTGTATAAATATTGAATGCTTCATAATAAAATGTCCCCTTTTGCACCAAAGTCTAGAAAGCAACTTTAATCCTACAGTCCTGTTATAGGTGTTTTACTGTGCTGCAGGAGATATGGTGTAGGGAAGCAATCTCTGAATAAGGTATTTTATCTATTTCACCGGCCACTGTAGCTCCTGTACAAAATAGCAAGATAGAATTCAGATTTTGAATGGACGACTACTATTTATTAGAGTCTAAGAGTGTGCGAGGCACGTGACAGAGGGGTAACTAGTACCGGGGCTGCAAACATGTACACAATCAGAGGAAAGAGACTGCCATAAAACAAAAAGTGTAGTAAAAACAACAGCTTAAAAAAGGAGCATTATAAACTCACAACTCTGGGATCATCTTCTTTTTCCAACAAAGGCAGTAGAGCAGTTGTGAGAATGTATGTACCTAAAAGAAAGGAAAAAACAAAAACATTTCACCAAAAACAAGTTCCTCCACATTACTGACTAATATGTAAAAACCCTCCATTTCTTGGCCATTTGGTATAAAGACTCAAGAGTCTCAGTGCTTCTCTGAATTGACAAATTATTAATAATAATGTATTGCGTATTCATCATTAGACATATTCAGAGTACAAAGATTTTTAAAAGTATTTTATATACACTATTAGACTGCTAACTACAATCTAGTCATAATTCTAAAGACAATACGGTTTACTAGGGAAAAAACATGCCAGAGACAACTCACAACTGTGGCAGACAGACATTTCTACTTTCTCCCCTAAAATAATTTAAATACCCAAATTCCAATTACTGCAATTGAGTATTATGCAGAAAACGGCCTGCTCATTTACAATGAGGGGGCGGGGGGTGTCACTGCTTGTTGAGGTTGCCTGACATTTCCCATAATAAAATCCCACTTTTAGTTGCTGATAAGTTTGCCAAATTTTAACTGTTTGAAATTTACAATCTTAAGTGCCTGCCTCAGGCTGGGATGTTTTTTCTTTGTTTTCCCCCCCTGAAGACAGTTCAGATGTTTCCAAGAAAAAAAAAAAAGTAGGGAAAAACATGTTTTGCCAAGTTTAAATTCTGGAGCTTTAATTTGAGAGGTACTAGTGCCCTAATGCTTCAAAGCAGGAACTTCAAATTTGGCAGTGAGTGGCCCGTGAGTTGAGGATTTGCCTTTTGCCATCTCTGTGAAAATCTACCCAAATTTGGAGATGTTACATGCTTTCATGGGGGGGGGGGAAGGGGGGGCGGAAGGAGAGAGAAAGGGTTAGGAATCACAGCTTGCAAATGGTCAGACGAGACTAGCCAGACCACAGCTAAAATCTCCAATATTCCATCCTCAGTGGGCAACATGAGGGGGGGAGGGATAGCTCAGTGGTTTGAGCATTGGCCTGCTAAACCCAGGGTTGTGAGTTCAATCCTTGAGGGGGACATTTAGGAAACTGGGGTAAAAGTCTGTCTGGGGATTTGTCCTGCTTTGAGCAGCGGGTTGGACTAGATGACCTCCTGAGGTCCCTTCCAACCCTGAGATTCTATGAGCAGGTCTTTCCCTGCAGCTCTGGGCTGCTGCAGGCCATGTCAGAAACAGGGACCTAAACTGAGAGTAGTGAGCCTGTCTCTCCTGTGCTCTCAACGCTCCACATGGTTGACGCCCAGACAGTGAAGAGGAAGCTGCCTGATTCCAATGCAGAGAGAGGAAAGGCAAGAGAATTAAATTGGGACCAGGAACCTAGGCCAGAGGAAACCAGGACTGGGAGTTTTGGCGAAGGAAGGGGAAGACAGACTAGCTGGGCAAGAGGAATGGATGAAAATCATGGCAACTGGGACCAAGAGCAGCCCACGCCATTTTGCTGGCCAGAGCAGTAACCTTTTTGGCATCCCCTGCCAAGCAAGTAAGCCAAAAAAAGTGGCTGGCCAATCCAAGTGGAGCAAAGACAAACAGAGTGAAGCAAAAATATGAATATAGAAAACAACCCAGCATCACACCATTTCAGTGGCCTCTGGAAGTTGGTACCCAGGGCGACCACCCTGCTCGCTTGGCCCTAGAACCACCCCTGACTGGGACTGTAGAGATGAGGACACTGGGAGAAGGAGCAAAGGGCAGGGAAGAGGCAGGAGTGGGACAGGAACCAGTTGGAGGAGACCAGGCAGAAGAGTCTGTGCTACAGCAGCGCTTTAACCTAGCTGTGTAGTCGCGGCACCAGTGCTGGGAGAGAACTCCCAGCACTCTAAAAAAAAAAAAAAAAAAAAAAAAAGACACCACCCCTACAAGGGGAGTGGCTCCCAGCACTTGGAGCATGGCTCCCAGTGCTAGTGCACTGTCTACACGGCACTTCACAGTGCTGAAACTTGCATCGCTCAGGGGGGTGTTTCACACCCCATGAGCAAAAAAGTTTCAGCGCTGTAAAGTGCCCGTATAGACAAGGCCTAACCCTGGTTCTTCAGTTCTATGAAAATAAACAATTTTCACATAAATTAGTGAGGCCACATTTTTCACTATTTATATAGACTAACATGTTTCTTTGCAAATCAGAATGATCAACACTTTTGTGGATGGAAGGTTGCAATACAGCACATTGATCAACATGTTACAGAATTTTAAAGTATTACATTCCGGTGCCACAGGGCTCTCTGTTGCTTTTTACAGATCCAGACTAACACGGCTACCCCTCTGATACATTCCACTTGAGCAATCTGCTCAGTACCCTTGTCCATCCATAACAGATCTAACTTTTCCTATACTCATTTGGACCCTCATGAATAATTAGAACACGCAAAATAAAATCAAACTAAGTGAATGCACACTGAATGAGTCAGCAGAGTCTGTCTTGAGCAAAAAGTATAAGCAGAAGCTGTGGTCAGTAAGGAAGAATGTCAGTAACAAAAGAGAATTTAAGTCTCACTGCTGGGGCTGGAAGACTGAAAAATAACAGCAAAGCAAGATATCTTGTCATTGGTTGTTCCCAATGAGTTAAGCAGAGCTCTAATACAACCCACAATCCTGGTTTAAACTTTCATTTTGATAGGGACTCAAATTTAGATAAACTGACTTCATTTCCAAAATCCTGAGGTGCAACACCTGCCAACACTTAACTTAGTTGTCTCCAGGATTAACTTGCATTTTACAGATGGTACGTTTTTGTTTACAAGTTCTGAAGAAGTGCGAAGACGAAGAGGAATGTTGTTCATCTTTCAAGGCCTTCAGTCCAGCAAGTGTTCTTTTAGCCTTGTGAGAGAAACAAATCCTGAAGGCTAGAGACTGATTTTGACAAAGGGCTGGCTCATCACACAAGTTTTAATAATAAAACAACTCAACCCCTAATTTATCTTCCTCCAGTTTAAGAGGAGAATTTAATATGAGAATTAAGCAAACAAAGCACAAAAAAGGTAGAGATCATAGTCCGCAAAAACAGAAATTGAGTTGTTGTTCCCTTGTGCATTTGCTTTGAGGTAAGGTGTGAAAATAAAGTTTTTGCTCCAGGTGTCATTAGGCAGACGCTGATACATAAACACACTGATGGGAATGGTCAGGCCTCAAAAGACTCAGATCTTCAGCCATTGCTATGTTATCCCATGACTGATGCCCCAAGCCTAATTATCTGGATACCAATTACTCTGCACTTTAACATAGAAGTATGGTGGATAATATTAACTCCAGCTGGCACAGACTGCTTTGTTAAGAGAAGTAACTCACCCCCGAATAATTAAAACAAGGAATAAAGTTTATTTGGTGCATCTTCTAGTTGAAGTCTCCACTATTTTAAACCCACACACTTTTAATAAAAAATTCTTATACAGTTTGACAGTTATGTACAAACAACAGGCCAAGCTAGTCTACAAAATTCAGCTAAAATCAAATAGGGTTTTGTTACACGATCGCATGCTATAGGGCAAATATTTTACAATTGTGGACAGACTACAGCCTACATTGACAGCAATATAGAGGTAGAATTTCCACTGAGTGATGGGGGGCGGGGGGTGAAGAGTGAATAAATGGGAATAAAAGTTATGCTGCCTTGCAAAATACACCTCTACCCCGATATAACGCTGTCCTTGGGAGCCAAAAAATCTTACCGCGTTATAGGTGAAACCGCGTTATATCGACCTTGCTTTGATCTGCTGGAGCACGCAGCCCCACCTCCCCGGAGCGCTGCTTTACCGCGTTATATCTGAATTCGTGTTATATCGGGTTGCGTTATATCGGGATAGAGCTGTAGTATTATGAATCGCATAACAGTAGTGAAAAGAAATGAGGGAAAAACATCCCCCCCCCCTTAAATATTTTGTACATTACTTTCTCCACAGAGAAATAACTGCTAGAATTTTAGTTTGGTGGAATAGAATTTAGAAAGATTGATCAAGATTTCCACCATTAAGGAAAAGCAAGGTGAAATTTCTGAAACTTAACTGAGTTGATTGTGCACTTTCATAATTAATATTATGTCTATTATGTTTTCTTTAAAAAAAATGCAAATACCCAAATATACAAATAACTCACAACAGACTTCTGCATACAGGCACAAGGGAAATATACACAAACCAAACAACTTGGTAAATACATAAAGTATAAACACTAAGAACTATAGGAATGAATCATATCCATTTAGAGAAATGAGTAAAAATACTGAACAAACCAAAAATGATTAAGAAAAAGCACAAAACATAGGTTTTTAAGTGAAATGTAGATGAACAGAAAGTGCAATGTGAAATTACTATCACTGAATACTGCATATCTAATGCCCTATCTTAGAGGAGGTCCTATATAAAGTAGAAGAGATCCACCAGATGGTTATCCACATTATGTCCCTTGCTCTTTTCATTCATTCAGAAGGAAGGCAGTGATTCAGTGACAAAAGAGGATTCTTTTTAAAAGAGCTAGAGCTCTTAATTCTGTGGGAGTATTTTGGAATGTGTGTCCACATCTAACTCAAGAAACTATAGTTTCAAGGAAGGCAGTAAGGAGAAATGAATTGCATTAGAAACAGGTTACATACTTCTGTCCAAAAGGGAGATGTATTTATTTTTTAATCATAGTGCCACAAGAGAGGCCAGAGTCTATTAAGATCTCTTCAGGCTCTTATTAGGTAGTAAGTGACATAGCGTGAAGATTGTTAGCAAATGCTAGGCCAGTCATCTTCAGACAGGGTGAGAAAAATCCTACATCAAACTGGACTCTGCTGAAGTGGAAGCTGTCTAAAGAAAATTAAGCCAGCCACAGCACTGTCCCACAAAATGAGGTTTGTCACAGCAGTAGCTGGTCATGCCTTCTGGAGTTAAAATGGAGTTGTCAACATATTGATACAGATTTCTTTTTCAAAAGAAACATAGGGGTCTGGATATTTCTTTGGGCAAAATCCACTAGTTTTATTTCTGTAAACTGAGCTCACACAATAATCAATGGTGCATAATATAGTCTTGTTACATCCTTTTCAATAAGTAGACCGATAAGCACAGCTCATTGTTTGGAAACCATTTAGCAGTGGCTCACATGAGAAGCTAGATAATATAGGTTAAAGTTCAGTGAGTTACACACTGCCATTCCAGAGTAGTTGGTATGTCAGTAAGAACACAATATATTTTACTTTTTTTAAAAACACATACACATTTATTTTAAACACAAAAAATATGACCACACATTCCCTAGTGGTATGTTCCATAATTGCCCCAATTACTCAGAGATCCTCTCATCGTTTTATGTAATTTGACATCATGCTCTAATTACCATCTCTCTCATTTTGGTAATTCCACACAGTTAAACACACAGCAGTAAAACTAGGTCACAATGCTCAGTGTTTTGTGATCACATTGTGAGACCCTCAGTGTTAGAGTTCTAAAATTATGATTTCTTATGGAATCAAGAAATATCAATAGCCTAGATTTTGTTGGTTTAAAAATCTCAATTTTAATTTTTAAATCAAATTATTTTTCAGGTCACCTGTTGTGAAATAGAAGCTGAAGGTAGTCTGATGAAACAACAGTATTGCTGAAATGCAGTTTGTAAATTCTTGCAGAAATTTTCAGTCACTACAGATCGCACTAGTTCTTACAGCAATACATTAGTGGGAAAGCTACTCCCAAGCAGTGTCTTAGACGACTATGTTGTATTAGGACACTAATGCTTTCTACACAAGGCTACAAAAATATATCCTGAGCTAGACTGAGGATCTAATCAAAATGTGCATCAGCCCAAGTGCCAATGTCCTGAAAACAGATTTCAAGAATGCCTTCAAGTCAACATTATAATATGCTACTGGTTAAAACAACCAGTTTTTACATACTTAAAACTTGAAGATCACCAGGATAGAATATGCAACACTGTACATGAGAATATTCTTTCCTACCTGCTGTACTACATTTGTATAGAATGACCCAAAAATCTTAGGTTTCAAAATGGATTTATAAAGTAAATTAGGGCTTCTGCAAGAGGAAAAGTGTAAAGCTGCTGCCTGTTTATAACATTAAATTAATTGATGATGCAATCGTTGCAGACCAAAATGTCCTGGGAGCATGCTGGAATAGTTTTCTTTGGATGTTCTACTTGGCAATTAGAGTTAAGTTGTTGGTGAAGTTTTTAATCCTCGAACATTCAGACAATGGCAGGTAGCCAACACCACACTCAGTGGAGTTTTCCCCATTTGCCCATGCTTTGCAGCATATTGGCAACAGTGTTATTTCAACTGTGGGGGGAAAAAGTGGGAACAAAAATAATCTTGTTTGCTTATACAGGTTTCAATGGGTCATTCATCTGGTAAATTCATTGTTAAAAAAAATAAATGGCTTGCTTTTGCCACAGCCAAGTATTTTTAAATTAAGTATACTGAAGATTTTCCTTGAACTGTTTATCTTTTTGAGGCCTCTTGTTTATACAGTCCCCTATGAGGAGACAGCCACAGGCCAGCTCTCTCAAGCAGGAAATCAGAATTCCAGATTTTAGTACACTGTTCTTTAAGGGCCCAATCTGACAGCCCAGCACAAGAAAGTGGAGTGAAAAGACAACGTGGAACGTGTGCGAAAGACAAGACACCGGTCGCCACTTCCTTTATACCACAAAGCTATGCTTAGTAAGGGCTCTCTCTGCCCTGATATGTAGGGAGGTGATACAGCCAGTGGATTTGCAGGTATCTGGATTATTAACAACACTAATACAAGACTTCATCTGTAGATCTCAAAGCACTTTACAAAAGCAGGCAAGTATTTCCATTTTACCAATGTGGAAATGGAGGCACAAAGAGAGGAAGTGACTTGCCCAATGTCACCCAGCAGACCAATGACAGATCTGGGATCTCCCGAGTCCAAATAGTCTAGCGCCCTATCCACTAGACAGCACTGACTCCCATGATTCACTAGCCAGACCCATACCGGGGAGAAAGGGGTTTGCAAACTGCGACGGAGGCTAGAGTAGTTACCGTTGAAGAGCTGTGCTGCATTCTAGGGCCTGAGAGGAAGATCCTTCCCCATGCCCTACCCATTATTTTGACTGAATACACCCCATGCCCTACCCATTATTTTGACTGAACACTGGGAAGAGGATGTGGCTTGAACTATTAAATTAAAAAGAAAAAAAAGATTGTGAAGCAAGAGGGTTTAGGTTCAGTTGGAGTGAGGAATGGAGACGTACTGTATTCTATGATCATCTCCTCTCAGCTCCCAGTGTGTTTTAGTGCTCCCTCTGCCAGTAAGTACCAATAAAAATGAATAGATGTACTATTTTCTGACATTGGAGTGAAGAGATGTGACATGTAAAAATGAAGAAAGAACTTCTCTTGTTCCAGTACTTTACAGGCCTTGTTTCAACTGTGAAAGATTATCTTTAATGCACCCACAAGCAAACAGTACTGAGTCCTCTATCCATCTGCCTCCACTGACAGCTTTTATACAGATGGATTGAACACTGTCAGCTGGGATAATCATCTTGCAGTGGCTGGCTTCAAAAAAGCAAATGCTGACTAGAAAGCCGAGATGTCACATCTGAAGAAATCACTGCAGCAGCTCCTTGACAAAAATGGCCACACCAACCTCTAGGATGAGATTTAAGCTCAACCACATCTGAGACAAAGGACAAAAGCAACAAGAGTTCTCCGTGTACATATGCTGCTACACAAGAAACCATTTTGAACTGCCCCCTACCATCTACACAATCTCAGCAAATCAACGTGACTTGTTAATTGCTGCATTCAGTTTAACACTCATATGTAAGTACTGTTTCTATACTACAGTATTAATTCTACATAGCTGCACAGCAGTCACTACAGATTGATCATTCTCCAATTCTTCTACTTCAATTAAGTTCCAGTAAACAGAGCACTAACTCTTTGTGGTCTAGCTGGTAACAAGGGGCGAGGTATTAAGAGCAATACCAGCTATACAACTACAATGAACCACACAGTATTTACTTCTACTGTGATAGTGCCCACAGTTCCACTGTACTAGATGAACGTAGAGGAAGTCATGGTCCCTGCCCACAAGCTTACAATCAACGATTTTAGCTTAGAAACTTTTTTTAAAAAGCCATCAAGACACAAAACCCAATTGTGTGCATGTGTGCACTCTGTCCACCGACACACCCTATTTCCCTTTGCCCTGCCAGCTTTCACTCATGTAGAAAAGTAGGGCCAATTCTAGAAACTCGTATTCACATGATCAGTCCTTACTTAGGAACAGTCACAATGAAATGTGAATTCAGGCCCCTCAGTCAAAAGGTCTTTGCAGCAAGGATCACGTCGTGTTTGTTCATGAAACTGCCATGAACATTTATAGAAATAAAGAGCTACAGGACTACCCTATTTTCCTCAACAGAAAAGGTTTAACATTAACAATACAAATCTGGAAAAGTCTGGCAAGCCAATCACAAGCTGGATTATGTAATAGACAGGCATGATACTACACTGCAAAGACAGACTTCAAACATCCCAGTATCCAGCATAAAACAGTTTGCTTTTCTATTTTTTTTTATTAAACACTAGAAAGTTCTTACTTGGACTACCACTGCACAAAAACTATAGATAAATACAATTTGGGGACTTCTCTATTCTCCTCAGGATCACTTTCAGTGACTCAGAGCTCTTTACTAAGGAATAGTAATTCTTTAGCTTCACACACCTGCTGTGCCTTAACATTTTCTAACAAAGTACAGCACATGAACTGAATTAGAATTAAAGTCTTACTTCTTAAAAACAACTTGGTGAGAAGAAAAAAAAAAAATCTTCCGATGAGGAACGGAGAGAGAAAAGGAATATAGTGCAGAACCTTTTCTTTCTACCGTAGCCAATATTTTTATTTTTTATATATACTGTATATATAAATATAAATAAATATGCATGCCCTTAGAGGCCCTGTTTTCAATTAGAAATAAAAATTTTTTTAGTATCCTTTATGCAATACGTCCAGGACTCTAAAAAAATAAGAGAAGGGGAAATGTCTCTAACCTGGATTTAAAGACTTCACAACGTTTTAGACCCCAAGGCAGACAATGCCACAACTGATGTACATGTTATCTAGATATCAGATCTGGCACACTGACTCGGCTCTAAAATGTTGCAAAGTGTTTAAATCCTGTCATGTCCCAAAGTCTTGCACAATTACATAGGTATTACCAGTAGACCGCTTCATTAGACCTGACCTAAGAGGGACAGATGAGATAAGGCAGAAGCAGGTCACTAAGGGAAGATAGATGAGATGCCTTGCAAGTAAGGCAAGGTTTTAAACACTACTAATTCCTAAAAGAATGGATGCATGGTTCCAATTTCCACAAAATACAGGCAATTCAGAGTTACAGTTCCCTCAGACACCATAATTCACAGCCTCTTGGACATATGTACAGTTGTATTCTGCACTGTAAATGTTAACTAGAATCTGTGCTGTATGGTTGACTTATAGTTTGCAGTTTACCCTACTTGTGTGTGATACAAATCTATACTAGCTGATGCACTAATGTGTTTTATGGCAATTAGTTTGCGGTTTAAAAAAATGAAAAGTAACTTCACATTCAAACAGCTGTGTTTGCTTCAGTGTGCTTGTACCTGGAGCCACTACATCCTAGTGAATTACTGAACTGTTTGAAAAAGTGCAAGGGGTTTAAACTAGTTTCACTGAAAGACAATTTCTTCAGAAAGGTCAGAGGTGCTTTTATTCTTTATTATAGAGTAGATCCAGGGCAAATCTGAAGCAGAAATAACAAAACCTGCTTTGAGTTTTAAGCACAAACAGTATGGAAAGTGTAGCTGAAGAAAAATGCATTCCCTCCATCAGCTCCAATATTTTTGAAAAATGTTAACCAAATGAATGTAATCAGACTTACAAAACCAAAAATCTCATTGACATGCCAGTCAAGTATGAGACATTGCTGCCCAAATGTTGATTTTCAAAAACGTAAGCAGGAGCCAGAGAAACAGAGCAGCAACAGTGCTAAGAGTAAGGCCCAGCCAGGGCTCGCTACCTCCAACCCCTTAAATCCAGAACCGAGCGGGTGACCCTATCTGGGTGGCCCAGAACTTACCCAACTCCATTCCCTACCGACGGGGGTTTGGAGGGTGGGACACAGAACTCCTGGCAGAGTCAACCACCAGGGATGCTTATTATTCATTATTTGTATGATTGTAGCACCTAGGAGCCCTAATCAGGGACCAGGATCCTGTAGTGCTAGGTTCTGTACAAACAGAGTAACAAATATGGTCCCTGCCAGCTGCCACTAAAGCACTTACTATCCAACGCTTCCTTTTGCGGGAGTAATTTTTGCAGCCCTCTGAACATCAGTGATGACGACTTTCTTCATTTAAAATCTGGACATTTCCCTCTGATGATTGCCTGCTTGCTCAGACCTCTTCTGCCCCTCACCCTCAGTGCCCCCTCTCTTCCACCTCGCCCCACTCTTTGTCCGCCCTCCTACGTCCCCCCCCACCAATTCACCATAATGTATTAATGGCCTTTGCCAAGCATTACCCAGTCCCTCTGCCTGTGTGTTGCATCCCTTCTCTCCAACCTTTACCTATTTTTATGTGTGTGGATTTTTTGTACTGCTCTGTATCATTGAGGCCCTGATGTCAACTGGAGCTTTTTGGTGCTACCACAATACCAATGTGTCATCTTTATAATAAAAAAACCACACTTGAATGTTGTAAGAACCATCTGAACCCCAAGACAGCTGTTAGAGCAGCTTGCAGATCCTGCAAAAAAAAGGCACTACACAGACTATCATTAGCAGAGCCAATTGGAAAATTTTCCACTAAAATTTCAAAATGGTTTATCTAGCTTTAATTGCTACATGCTATTCTCAGAGCAATGAACAAACAATGGGATCAATATGAGAATATCTTGCATATGGAAGAAACCTGAGAAGTACAAGCCTTCTGTAAAAGTTATATATTTTTTGCAATACAAGTCTAATCCTCCTACTCTCTCAATGCAAGAAGAAAACATATCCTGCAAAACTACATGAGACTATACCTTTCTATAAACAAAAAAAAAGATGCATGGGAGTACCCTAGACTCTTATCTAAAGACTGCTGTACTCACCCAAGGTATTTGTAGCAAAGTTCTTTTCAAGTCCATCCTCTGTTAGTTCTCTCTTGTTTACCATGCAGCCTGCATTGTTGATCTGCAAGACACAGCTCAGTATTAAAAAAAAAGCCACATACACACAATCACACACTTGTTTCAATGCACCGGGGTGTGCAAATTGCAACTCCAGCTATCATAATCCGCCACTTACAGTGAAGCTGCTGTGTGAAAACCATCTTCACAAGGAAGTGTAATACATTTCATTGAAATCAGGCTGATAAAATTAACTGAACAAACAAGATTATAAGTGCCATCAGACATCATGGTGCCTTACTAGTGTGCGCGCAAAAGGGCCAAAAACTATGAAGTAATGTGTGATTCACAGAGCATAACTATTACAATAAAAAAGCATGTATGGTAGTTTATCAGTTTCATCTTAAAGATCCAAATGACTCCACATCATCACAGCTATGCATTTATATATTTGAAGTTTGATTTTTCTTACCAGTGAAAAGTCATTAACATTTTGCCACGTTTTGGTTAAAAACTAACAAGTGGTGTGCAGGTAATGTGTGTTTTCTCAGTGACTCCCCCCGTACTGGCTTATCTCACCTTCTGTCTCAAGTTCAAGCTTCTCATCCTCCCCACCAAGGCCCCAGAGAAAACTGCCCCTACCTTCTTCTCTGCTCATTTCCTGCTACTCCCCCAACCTGCCCTTCCCAAATACTCCATTTGTGATTCTCACACTCTATTGGCACCAGCAATTGTTCTAGGTGCTTGAACAGTAAGACACAGCCCCTGTCCCAAAGGGCTGTATTCCAGAAGACACTAGTAATGAAGGTTATAGAATCATAGAACTGGAAGGGACCTCGAGAGGTCATCTAGTCCACTCCCTTGCAAACAAAGCAGAATTAAGTATTATCTAGACCATCCCTAACAGGTGTTTGTCTAACCTGATCTTAAAAATCTCCAATAATGTAGATTCCACAACCTCCCTAGGCAATTTATTCTAGTGCTTAACCACCCTGACAGTTAGGAAGTGTTTCCTAATGTCCAACCTAAACTGCCCTTGCTGCAATTTAAGCCCATTGCTTGTCGTCCCATCCTCAGAGGTTAAGAGCAACAATTTTTCTCCCTCCTCCTTGTAACAACCTTTTATGTACTTGAAAATGTATGTCCTCTCAGTCTTCTCTTTTCCAGAACAAACAAACCTAATTTTTTTTCAATCTTCCTTCATAGGTCATGTTTTCTAGACCCTTAATCATTTTTTTTGCTCTTCTCTGGACTTTCTCCAACTTGTCCACATCTTTCCTGATATGTGGTGCCCAGAACTGGACACAATACTCCAGTTGAGGCCTAGAGCGGAAGAATTCTTCTCATGTCTTGCTTAAAACATTCCTGCTAATACATCCCAGAATGATGTTCACTTCTTTTGCAACAGCGTTACAATGTTGACTCATTTAGCTTGTGATCCACTATGACCCACAGATCCCTTTCCGCAGTACTCCTCCTTAGGCAGTCAATCCCATTTTGTATGTGTGCAACTGATTATTCCTTCCTAAGTGGAGTACTTTGCATTTGTCCTTATGGAATTTCATCCTATTAACTTCAGACCATTTCTCCCGTTTGTCCAGATCATTTTGAATTATAATCCTATCCTCCAAAGCACTTGCAACCACTCTCAGCTTGGTATTGTCCACAAACTTCATAAATGTACTCTCTAGGCTGTTATCTAAATCACTGATGAAGATAGTGAACAGAACTGGACCCAGAACTGATCCCTGCGGAGCCCCACTTGTAATGGTCTTCCAGCATGACTGAACCACTGATAATTACTCTGGGAACAGTTTTCCAACCAGTTATGCACCCACCTTATAGTAGCTCCATCTAGGTAGTATTTCCCTAGTGTGTTTATGAGAAGGTCATGTGAGATAGCATCAAAAGCTTTACTAAAGTCAAGATATAAACATGAACAGAAATGGATAGGAAGGACAAGGATGACAAGATATCACAGTCACTCAGCAGACATGTACACATCTTGATGCGTCTGTGTGTCTTATTCTTTAATCTTTTTGCTTTCTTCCATGCCACCCCTTATTGCTTACATCCTCCTTCTCTTTGGGCCAAACTCAGAAGTAAGGATAAGGAGGAGCAAGAGAAAGAGCTAACAAGAGGGCATGAAAAGGTTTCAAGTTAGAGGCACTACTCACTTACCTCTATACTCTGCCCTCGCCTTCCACACAAACACACACCACCTTCCAGGTAAGTTGCACTAACTTAGGCCCTGATTCTGCAACTGCATCCATTTGGATAGATCCATGCACCCATGCAAAGGTCTACTGAAGTCAAAAGGGCTCTGTGCCGGGATCCATCTATATGGACGTTGGTGCAAAACTAGGGCTTTAGACATCATCTCTGCCTTTGGTCTCCTCTGGGCCAACCAATCATCAGACAGGAGAATGGGAGTAGAATAATAAGGGAATTCGCCAGGCTGTTTCAGTGGAGTGAAAGAGGAAGCAAGAGGAAATGAGAGCCAAGAGGCATGCGGAAGCAAAGCTGTGCAGGGCCTTGAAGGCTGCAACAAGGAGCTTTGATAGATTTCTCTTGTGTTCTGTATCAAAGTTATGTATATGAAAAGGGGCTGGACAAGATCAGAGAAGTGGACTAGGTGGATTATTTTTGCAGCAGGATTATACAGAAATTAAGCCTGCAGAATTAGAGAGGTTAGACTATTGAATGGAGAGGTACAGATGAGAGACTCCAAAAGAGGTACAATTTAAACTTGCAAACTTACCAAGACATTTAACTTATGTTCAGTCTTGAATTTTTCAGCGAACTCCCAAATTCCCTTGGGATTAGACATATCCAGAATGTGCAAAAAGATATTCTAAAACAAAAAAGGAATTACATTACAACCAATATGGAAAAGTCAATTTCCTCTAACATGCATAAATGAAACTCCATTATGCTATGTGAAACACAAATTTACAAACATAGTATTGGCAAGGAATTTGCATATTAACTAATCTAAGTAAATTTAACACACATTACTTTTGATATGCTAAGGAGAAAATATTTCAGAAGTTAGGGTGTGGTGGTATAGAGAGACTTTACTTTCATCAAAAGTTTTCCCTCCATGTGCCCCCATGTTTCTCCCCAAATATAACATGAAACTGCCTTGTATGGTTGCTTTGTTCTTCCATGAGAGGAGAATTTATGGATTTGTAGTCTCCAAAAATAGAAATGTAATCATTAGGTATCTTTACAGAAGAGCATTACTCACCTGTAATTATGCTTCTCTGAAAATATCATTTGATTGGATTACTACTCACCCACCGTCTTCTCAGAGTTGGGAAAGATAGTAACAGTTTCAGAAACTACATATTTTCTCACCGCCTTTTCCTACTGTAACCAATAGGGTACCCTATCTTAAATAAATGCTCTTTGGCCATTTATTTGGGAGTAATCTGCTTTTCTTCTAGTCAGCAACTGGAATGTAACATTGTAAAGGGGGCACAACATGGGGCTGACCTGCTTGTGTCTCAAAAGTCCAAAAATTTTTGAGGACTAGGAAAGTTCCAGTTTGTCTCACAGCAGGGGAGCTGAGACCAAAGAGCAGGAACCCAAGCAGTACGAAATCGTTAGAAATAGTAAGTCAGATGTTTGATTCTAATCTAAATTAAGGACTCTTAGTGGATTTGAAACACTCTGGTCAAGAGCCACATCACTTTCTAACATGAATGGAGCTCTCAGCAAAAGATAGGAAGATGCTGATGGCACCACTGAAGAGGGGCCACTGCTGAACAATTGGTGGTGCAACATTAAGAGCAGTCACAAGGGTGAGTTGAACAATGATACAAACAGGTGTGAAGAAGAACTGTCAGGGAAAGGGCGGGGAGGCAGGGGTGGAACACCATAGGTACAGGAGATGGAAAAAATCTGCAAATGCATGACAAGAGACCAGGATCAACTTTGTGGGGGGTTGGGAAGGTAATGGTCTGAATGTCTACAGCAGCAATGTGCATGTGCTTTATGCACATTCACTGTAAAAAGCCTTGCATGGTGTCAAGTATCAGGGGGTAGCCGTGTTAGTCTGTATCTACAAAAACAACAAGGAGTCTGGTGGCACCTTAAAGACTA
>NW_020664493.1:2574838-2679893 GCF_002925995.2 Terrapene triunguis | reverse complement strand
CCCAGGCACGGGGCCGGGAGCGGGGCCCCAGTGTGGGGCCCCAGGCTCGGGGCCAGCGGCTGGGGAGCAGGGCCGGTGGCCAGAACCCAAGCCCCAGGCTGGGGAGTGGAGGCCTGCGTGCGGGCCCCCCGCATAAAACCTGGGGGTGCTGCAGCATCCTCCGCACCTCTAGTTTCCATGCCTATAAGGGAGCCCATACCCTCTTCTCCCAGCCCGCTTCTGATGCCACCCTCTCAAATGGTAACAAAAAGGCATCAGAGTCATCCAACAGGCCCATTTTGCATAGTCCCAAACCCTCCACAGGGTTATCACCCCAAACCAGGGGACTCACCAGCTTCTCCATGAGCTGTTGCTGCACCTGCGCCTGGCCCATAATTGCTGGCGGCTCTGTTGTTCTGCCTACAGGATAACAAGGACAGTCTCTCTTGTCACTGGGTCTGCTGAAACTCTTCGAGGGATTTCTGCAACTCCTTCTGCTGTTCCACTACCCAGCACATCTTCTCGTCAGCTCCCCTCTCCAGTCTCTCTCCTACTGGAGAGTGGAAGATCCTGGACAAAATCCCACTTGTCATAACGCAGGGTTCCTTCATCCTGGATTCTTACTGCAAACACTCCTCATGCACACCAGTGACAAGTTCAACACCATGTGCTTTATTTACAATGTGCTTTATAAATCTTTGTTCCCCACCGCACAAGACTTTTCCCCAAGTCTTTACCTATTACCAAAGTACTGGGGGAAGGGGGGAGGAGGAGCAGGGGAAGACAAATCTCACCTCTCTGAGATCTTGGGCTCCTCTAACCCTTCCTTCTAGCCTTCCCCCATCCTTACCAGAGGCAAATTAAGCTTTTGTGGGGCCCTGGACCAGAGCAAGTGGGGGCCCCTCCCCACCCCTGCTGCCTGCAGTCCCCCTGGCCTTCTCTGCACTCCTGCCGGGGAGCGGGCTCAGGGCATGGGGGCGTCCATTTTTCTGTGGCCCCCCAATTGGCCGTTGGCCCATTGTCTAATCCACCACTGCTCCTTACTATCTCTTCCTGGCTCTCTTTTAACTGTTTCCAGCTGACAAGCTGAATCACCTTAGTAATTGATTAATCACCTGGTACTTAATCCATCATCTCCTCAGTTTGGCCCATGTGGGGACTCAGATAAAGTGCACAGTGCGATGAGCCAGCCTTAGGCAACGCACAATCTGTCACAATCCATTTGACCATTTGAACTCTGCTTGCAGCCTAGGTAGATGAACTCATCAGCATTCTCCACAGTACTCAATCCCACCTGCACCGAGGATTCCTACAGCCCAGCTCTGAGGTTCTGGACCTTGGTCTTGTGCCATGAGATATTCCAACCCCATTGTGCAGGCAGCATCTTGGAGACGTTGGACGGCAGGGCTCAAAATCTCTGACTTGTCCACATGCGAGGCTGCATCATCGACATCATCTTAGTCTGTGAACACTTTTTGACCAAACTTGATTCCAATGTGTAGAGCAACAAGTCCTAATATCCAGTCAATGGGTCCACAGAATAGTGCCTGGATGAGAATACATCCCTGCCACAGACCTGAGTTGTGCAGAAACGTGGCAAAAGCCATGAATCAATGCACACTCTTGTTCCGGTACTGCTGTGAAGATCACGGACCAGATGCAGCAAAACAAAATGCAGCCTTGTCAGCCGAATCAAAAGCAGCTTTGAGGTTGATGTACACCACAGGAAGCAGGCAGTTAAATTCTTGATGAGGCTCAGCCAGAAGCCAGCGGGTAAGGACAGTGTTGATTGTTAACTGCCCTGCAATGAAACCTGATTGTTCTGAACGATGATGTCTGTTAAGGAGCGGCTGCATCCTACCATGCAGAATGCAAGGGAAGACCTTTCCAGGGACCAGTAGCAATGACGTATAGCAGGCGTACAGCAGGGGTTCTCAAACTGGGGGTCGCGAGGTTATTACATGGGGGGTCGCAAGCTGTCAGCCTCCACCCCAAACCCCTCTTTGCCTCCAGCATTTATAATGGTGTTAAATATATAAAAAAGTGTTTTTAATTTATAATGGGGGTTCACACTCAGAGGCTTGCTATTGAAAGGGGTCACCAGTACAAAAGTTTGAGAACTACTGGCGTATAGGATGTGAGAGAGGAACAGGAATCCTTTCCATGGGCTGCCAACCGATGTCTGAGCTGTGTCCCTGAGGTTACTAGAGACCGATGACTGACGTATCCCATGCAGGACTTTGACAAACACTCCCTTTGCCCATTGGATTAAGGGAGTGGGATAGAAGGATCTGCACAGTGGCGAATCCCCAGCCCTGCCCAGGATCTACTCCTCTTCCCCCAAACACAGGCTAAGACTCTGCCTCATACTGGGAGTGTGCAATCCTTGCACAGCTTCCCCAAAACCACGGCCATCCCTTGAGTAGTGGCATGCCTGGGTCTGATGCACAGGGAGCCCTCCAGGACCATGAAGAATGGCTCTAGAGCTGCCCTGTCATAGTGTCTTTCAAATTTTGAGCAGAAAGTTTTAAGCAACGTTTTAAAGGCCTTTCAACACAAAGGGAATTTCTAAAACATTGAATACTATAGAGGTGGCTGTGCTACAGCATATTTTAGCATGTTTCATACCATCTCTTGAGGGTAGAGATTTAATAGAGAGAGAGAGTCATAGTAGAGCTGAAATGAAATTGTATTTAATAAAAGATGTTTAAGAGCAGCCCCAAGGTAGTAGCGAGCTCTTTTACTATCGTTTTTGGAGTGGCAAAAGCCTCAGTATTAAGTACAAAACCAAAACCTGCTTCCTCGTTTAGTTCCCACAGTAGATCTGATGGCTTTTGTGATGCCCTGTTTCCCTGCATTCATTGAGTTATAAATGCTCCTGCCCCCATTAAGTCAATCAGAATTTTGCCATTGATTTCAATGGGAATCGGAGCAGGCTCTATGGGCCAAATTTTCAAAAAAGCTCAGCGCCCATAATTGGGACCAGACTTTCAAAAGAAGTGGCCTATGGGCTGAGCTCTGCAGCTGGGAATCAGTGTCACAATGGGAGCTGCTGGGTGCTGAGCACTTGAAAATCTGGCCCGAGGTAACTAGTCTTGTGCTCAATGGAGTCCGTGGGAGTCTGTCAGCAACTTGCGGGGAGGCGTTTACCACTTCTCTTTGCAAGAGCGGAGGCAGAGAATCTGGTACATGAGTAGAAGAGGCATGGCCAAGCTGTGGAGCCTTGTGAATAAGTCTGAACTGCTTATGATAGTGCAGGAAGAGACACATAGGCCAAACCACTTGACTCTTGAAACTCATGATGTGTTTTGAACAGCGAAACATTTTCTTTGTTTAGGGATTATACATCCGAGAGAATGATAAATCTGTCAGTGGCAACTGTCAGCATCATTGCTTTCCAGTGAATAGTCAGAATTTCCTCAGAACAAAGGCTCTTTGTTCATTAGGAATTCATGTGGTGGGTGCTGTCAATTTAGTCAGCCCCTCCTATGACAGCCTCCTCTCTTTCTTTTCTTTCAGTCATTCCAGCTGATACTGGAAACATGTAAAGAGACACAGGCAAGTCAAGTTTTGATAATCTAATCTTCCAAGAAATTTCTCTCATGGTGGGTGACAATCAAGCCACACTTTTCTTAGAATAGGATTTTGCTACATTTCTTCATCGGATATATGGGTTGGATCCAGTAAGATTTTGAGGGCTTTCATCTCCTGTTGACCTCTATGGGAGTTGAGGGCCTGGATCACCTCTCAAGATCGGGTGCTATCTCACGGTGAGAGTGCCTGCTACGACTCAATCCTGCTACGACTCAAGTCAATGGGATTTTTGCTACTTCTGTGCAAGTAGAATGAAACCCCTACTATTACAGCAGGAAGAGTGGAGATCTTCTTATAAACCCATCTCCTAATTGCATATACATTTTTGTATATACCTTTAGATAGTATAAAGTAGCCTTTATAAAGAATAAGCTGAGTAGTTGATTTTCATCTTGGAAAAATACATTTTTAGGCTATAAAGCCTCAATATTTTAATTCCTATTATTAAAAAATGATTTTGAATTCAGTAAATCAGACATCACGTCAAACACATGTTATATTGTCATATCAGTAATTAGTACTTTCCCCTCATTAGTATTTTTCTGTACTGATATTTCCTTTAGTTAGCTGCATTCCTCCCCACCCTACCTTTCTTCTTCCATAAAGAATTATCATATATTACAGAGGGGCCAATCAGTTTCCACTGATCTGCCTTCAGAGGGATCCCTCGGTGTATAGATCCTACTGCTCCCATGCAGAAAAGGGGGGCAGCTGTCTGTAGCAATGCCCCTGATTCCCATGAAGGGTGCTATGTGGATCTGGTGGTGTATGGAGGGGCAGGGAGCAGTAATGGTGGGCTGAAGGAGGAGTGAGCAGGTCAGTAATGTAGCGGGGAGGGGGACACATCCCCCCCCAATACACACACTTGTCATCAGGACAGAAAGAGAACATCATGACCCAAGCAATATGATTATTCTGCTAGACTTTATAGCCACTGGTGTTAGTTTTCCACGCTAGGGTTCTCATCCAAAGTCAAATGAACTCAATGAGAGTTGTTCCATTGACTTGACTGGGCTTTGGATCAGATCCTATAACAGGCATAATGACTGGCTTACTCAGAATTCGGTTATAGTTCATTATTATTTCTGAAGCTGTGGGGTTGAATATTGTGGCTTGAGCTTTACCACTTAGGCCCATATGTAGGGCAACATGCAGCCCTTAGTTTATATGGCTGCTATCACCCATGTGAAAATGACTAAAGAAATGCATTGCGGCTTCTGTTCATGAGCAATCCACATGCTGCGATGCTGGGCTTCAGATAACTACTTTAATTTAATCAGTGCAAGGCGATGAGTGAGACAAAAATGTTTATAAAAAGTTTTATTTCACCAACATTTGAGAAAAAACGAAACCCCAACAAGAAATAAAGCAGCTCTTTGTGTGGTGTGTTATAATTCTGAAATTAGTACAATTTACCAAATATTAATTTGAAATCCATGCAAATCATAAGGTGTCAATGCAGTGTGCAAAAACAGGCAGCACTAATATAAAAGATTGGGTCAGCAGCAGTACATTGCTTCCATTACTTCAGTAAGAAGGAGAACAGAGGTCTTGATTCTCTATTGTCTTGCACCTTGTGGACTCATTTAGGGCTCCATCTTGTGTGGGGCTGAGGCTAACCCCACAAAAGGAAATAGATGCTTAACTGCCACTTTATAGGAACATTACGAGTCTTAAGCCATGAGAATAAATGGTGTATTAATATCGGCACATTATTGACATAATCCATGCTTGTAGGCTGCTGGCCTGGCTCCCCAGTCCAGGAAAGAACCAGTGCCACACCAGAGTGTTTCAGGCCCTTTTTCTCAGGGCTTCATATATTCATGGCACCAACAACCTTCAGCAAAACCCCCAGTTAAACAGTTCAGCATAATTCCAACAGTTAAACCAGGTCTTTTCCCCTGACCCAGGGGCTTCCTTGGGAGAGTCTCCCTGCCCTTAGCAACTCTTCCCTAGTCCTCCCACAGGCCATCTGCCTGGGAGCCAACCTGCCACAGACACCAACTTTCTTGTTCTTGCTGCAGCTAAGCTCTCCAGCTTAGCTCCTTCAGCCTTTATAGGAATCCAGTGCTTATCAGGCAATGCCCTGATCTCTTGTAATCTACTAGACTCCAACCTGTTCTTAACCATGCTCTGCCTCAGAAATATGCTGGCTGGCCCCTAGATCCAAGAGTATGTCTACACTGCATCTGGAAGCAAGCATCCCAGGCCTGGTCCCCAGATTGATGCTTGTGCACTACAAATAGTGTCAGGTTTCAGAGGGGTAGCCGTGTTAGTCTGTATCAGCAAAACAACGAGGAGCCCTTGTGGCACCTTAGAGACTACCAAATTTATTTGGGCATAAGCTTTCATGGGCTAGAACCCACTTCATCAGATGCATGGAGTGAAAAATACAGTAGGCAGGTATAAATATACAGCACATGAAAAGATGGGAGTTGCCTTACCAAGTGGGGGGTCAGTGCTAACGAGGCCAATTCAATCATGGTGGATGTGGCCCATTCCCAACCATTGACAAGAAGGTGTGAGTATCAACAGAGGGAAAATTACTTTTGTAGTGACCCAGCAGTATTTCCACCACACCACTGAACAGCACACTAACCCACAGAAACTTTCCTACTAACACTACAAGAAGAAGGATTCTGCATGGACTCCTCCTGATGGTTGAAACAACAGACTGGACTTCTACATAGAGTGCTTCCGCCGACGTTCACAGGCTGAAATTGTGGAAAAGCAGCATTACTTGCCCCATAACCTCAGCCATGCAGAACACAATGCCATCCACAGCCTCAGAAACAACTCTGACATTATAATCAAAAAGGCTGAGAAAGGAGGTGCTGTAGTCATCATGAATAGGTCGGAGTATGAACGAGAGGCTGCTAGGCAATTCTCTGACACCACATTCTACAGGCCATTACCCTCTGATCCCACTGAGGATTACCAAAAGAAACTGCACCATCTGCTCAAGAAACTCCCTGAAGAAGCACAGGAACAAATCTACACAGACACACCCCTAGAGCCCCAACCAGGGGTATACTATCTGCTACCCAAGATCCATAAACCTGGGAATCCCGGATGCCCCATCATCTCAGGCATTGGCACCCTGACAGCAGGATTGTCTGGCTATGTGGACTCTCTTCTCAGGCCCTGCACTCCCAGCTATCTTTGAGACACCACTGTCTTCCTGAGGAAACTACAATACATTGGTGATCTTCCAGAAAACACCATCCTAACCACTATGGATGGAGAAGCTCTCTACACCAGCATTCCACACAAAGATGGACTACAAGCCATCAGGAACAGTATCCCCGATAATGTCACGGCAAACCTGGTGGCTGGGGTTTGTGACTTTGTCCTCACCCACAACTATTTCAGATTTGGGGACGATTTATACCCAGAGGTGAAAGTAAGCCGGTCCAGTTCGGTACGGCATATTGGCAAGAGTCGGTAGACAGCCGACCATACTGGCAGGGGGCAGCTTTCCCAGGCCGGCAATTTAAAAGGGTCCTGGGCTCTGGGCAGCAGCAGCCGGAGCCCCGGGCCCTTTACATCACTGCCAGAGCCCCGCTGCCAGAGCCTTGGGGTCACGGCGGCAGCCAGGAGCCCCGGGACTCTGGCAGCGATTTAAAGGGCCCGAGGTCCCAGCCGCTGCTACTGCAGTGGAGCCCCGGCCCTTTAAATTGGCGCCAGAGCCCCACTGCTGCAGCCCCAGGGTTGTGGCGGCAGCCGGGAGCCCCGGGGCTCTGGCAGTGATTTAAAGGACCTGGGGCTCCCGGCTGCCGCTACTGCAGTGGAGCCCCGGCCCAGGGGTCCCAGCTCCTGGCTGCTGCCGCCGCTACCGCTATCATGGGGCTCCAGCGGTGATTTAAAGGGCCCGGAGCTCCCAGCCACCGCTACCGCAGCTGGAGCCCCAAGTCCTTTAAAGTCCCTGCCTCTTCCAGTTGAGGCCCCACCCCCTGCTTAGGACCCTGGCCCTGCATACCGGTAAGTCCTTTAAGTTACTTTCACCCCTGTTTATACCTTCAAGACAGCGGCACTGCTATGGGTACCCGCATGGCCCCACAGTATGCCAACATTTTTATGGCTGACTTAGAACAACACTTCCTCAGCTCTCTTCCCCTAGCGCCCCTACTCTACTTGCACTACATTGATGACATCTTCATCATCTGGACGCATGGAAAAGAAGCCCTTGAGGAATTCCACCATGATTACAACAATTTCCATCCCACCATCAACCTCAGCCTGGACCAGTCCACACAAGAGATCCACTTCCTGGACACTACAGTGCAAATAAGTGATGGTCACATAAACACCACCTTATACAGGAAACCTACTGACTGCTATACTTACCTACATGCCTCCAGCTTTCATCCAGACCACATCACACAATCAATGGTCTACAGCCAAGCCCTAAGATACAACCGCATTTGCTCCAATCCCTCAGACAGAGACAAACACCTATAGGATCTCTATCAAGTGTTCTTAAAACTACAGTACCCACCTGGGGAAGTGAAGAAACAGATTGACAGAGCCAGAAGGGTACCCAGAAGTCACCTACTACAGGACAGGCCCAACAAAGAAAGTAACAGAACGCCACTAGCCATCACCTACAGGCCCCAACTAAAACCTCTCCAGCGCATCATCAAGGATCTACAACCTATCCTGAAGGACGATCCCTCACTCTCAAAGACCTTGGGAGACAGGCCAGTCCTCACTTACAGACAGCCTCCAACCTGAAGCAAATACTCACCAGCAACTACACACCACACAACAGAAACACTAACTCAGGAACCAATCCCTGCAACAAACCCTGTTGCCAACTCTGTCCGCATATCTATTCAAGGGACATTGTCATAGGAGCTAACCACATCAGCCACACCCTCAGGGGCGCATTCACCTGCAAATCTACCAATGTGATATATGCCATCATGTGCCAGCAATGCCCCTCTGCCATGTACATTGGCCAAACCGGACAGTCTCTACGCAAAAGAATAAGTGGACTCAAATCAGACATCAAGAATTGTAACATTTAAAAACCAGTAGGAGAGCATTTCAATCTCCCTGGACACTCAATAACAGACTTAAAAGTGGCCATTCTTCAACAAAAAAAACTTCAAAAACGGACTTCAATAAGAAATTGCAGAACTGGAATTAATTTGCAAACTTGACACCATCAAATTAGGCCTGAATAAAGACTGGGAGTGGCTGGGTCACTACAAAAAGTAATTTTCCCTCTGTTGATACTCACACCTTCTTGTCAACTGTTGGGAATGGGCCACATCCACCCTGATTGAATTGGCCTCGTTAACACTGACCCCCAACTTGGTAAGGCAACTCCCACCTTTTCATGTGCTGTATATTTATACCTGCCTACTGTATTTTTCACTCCGTGCATCTGATGAAGTGGGTTCTAGCCCATGAAAGCTTATGACAAATAAATTTGTTAGTCTCTAAGGTGCCACAAGGACTCCTTGTTGTTTTTTTTAAAAATAGTGTGTAAACATTGTGGCTTATGACAGAGCTTGGGCGCTCAAGACTGGGGGTGGGGGAGGGCTTGCGAGTCCGAGCTCCAGAGCGTGAGCTATTTTTAGCATGCTAGTGCGAGCCGCGCTAGTGTGAGTCTGTGGCCCTGGGATGGGAGGCTTGCCCCCAGATGCAGTATAGGGGCAGCCCATCCTGTTACAATGTGCTATTCAGCGCCTAAATGATGGTGTGTTGTGGTAGAATGGCTACCTCAGCATGCTTGGGGTAATTGCATCAGCACCCGTAGGACTAAAAATATTTTATGGAAAATCTATTTTAGAAATGTTTTTGAAAATTGTATTGGTTCTATTTTGTATCTCTTTGCCTGTAAAGCCAAGGTATTTGGAACATGAATCCAACTGTTCACACATCAGAGGGAGAGGAAAATGATAATTAATACATTTCAGACAGCTCTGGAAATAACTTAAAATTGTTTTTCTAAATCTACTAATAATGTGATTTTTAAGTCTGATATCTTAAGACCTTTAAGGTTTGGGGATCAAGTGCTGTGTGTTGCACTGGAAATCTCCTAATTTCCCTTTTCCATGGTATAAAGCTCCTGTTTCAAACCTTGAAGGGGTAACATAATGCCAGAACTCAAATTTGCTACAGGACTGAATTATGTCCATTGTTCATCTCTTCGTGGGGGTGCAAGAAGGGTGGGATTCCACATGTGGGGGGAAATAAGGAAACATTTATCTGGCAGATTGTTTTACTGCTGTTTGAAGCTGCTGCACAGGGCTCTGGAATGTTAGGCGTAGTACCAATGAAGGTGATTAGTGGGCAGAGTGAAGGTGAGGTGGTCAACAGTGTGTGATAAATGTAATTTACCACATGGATATCACCAGGGTGTGTGTGTGTGTGTGTGTATTTCTATAATACACAGTACTATGAATACTAATATCGTACAGGATATCTAGCCCATGGAAATCATGGATATTTTTCCTTTAAAAGCTACATTTATTTCTCAAGAAGAGAAGATGATTTAAGAAGCACAATTGGAACTGATTTCCTCTACCGCAATCATAATGCTGGCTGGTTCAAAAGAATTAGCCTAATAGTTTTTTGTTTCATTTCAAGAAGAAATTACAAATAAAGAGGGACATGGCTGATTTTCAAACTACTGTAATTTTATCCCTTAAATTACAAAATATTCAAAATGTTAACAAAAGGTATATTTTGTATGTTCAGTGATTCAGCTTTGGGTTGCAAACTTGACAGCTGTTATAAACTAAGCAGGGTTAGGCCTTGCTAATGCTTGACTGGGAGACCACCTGGGACAACCCAAGATGCTGAAGGAAAGGCTGTTGGTGATTGTGCATGTTTAAATCTGAGTCAGTACTGGACCAGTGCCCTAGCACAGCTTTGGAGGTGTTCATGTGCAAACCTTGCATCGCGTGCATTCATTTATTTCTGGATCAGATGCGTACAAACCACTATCAAATCAGAATTCTCATCTCGTAATGATGATAGTGTTCACACTTGCTCTGCATCACCTGTGCTGAGTGTAAAACATTACCTGTCTGATTTCGGAGCATTTTACATTCACTCTACAAAGGTGTAAAATGACCACAAAAGGTTCCAGTTGCTAAAGAATCAGGCCCAAAGTGAAAGACAGTTGAGAACCAATCCTACTGTCTTTTGAATGAGATTTCATAACTTGTGGCCATTAAAGATCCTAGGAAACTTTTTGTGAGTGTGGGAACTGTTAGCGCTGGAGTCTTCTGTCTTATGAATGTAGTCTGGGCAACGATCTTCTGCCTTTTAAAATTCCCAATGCAGTGACAATTGAATATGATTTTTTTCTTCACTTTGTGTCCTAAGATTTTGTGTAATGTTGTTGTGCACTGTTAATCAGCTGCTGTGTTTGACTCAGAGGTGATTGCACTTCAGTAGTGGGTGAAGGGATTCCTGCTTAGGTAAAATTTGTAAAGCACTTTGGGATCTTGATGAATGAAAGGTGCTATACACGTAAGATGAAATTATTCAGACAGGTTGAACTGAGTTTTACGGAACAGATCTGTCTGCAACAAGAAGACTTTTTATCAATACATTAGAAGCAAGAGGAAGACCAAAGACAGGGTAGGCCCACTGCTCAGTGAAGAGGGAGAAACAGAAACAGGAAACTTGGAAATGGCAGAGATGCTTAATGACTTCTTTGTTTCGGTCTTCACTGAGAAGTCTGAAGGAATGCCTAACATAGTGAATGCTAATGGAAAGGGGGTAGGTTTAGCAGATAAAATAAAAAAAGAACAAGTTAAAAATCACTTAGAAAAGTTAGATGCCTGCAAGTCACCAGGGCCTGATGAAATGCATCCTAGAATACTCAAGGAGCTAATAGAGGAGGTATCTGAGCCTCTAGCTATTATCTTTGGATAATCATGGGAGGCGGGAGAGATTCCAGAAGACTGGAAAAGGGCAAATATAGTGCCCATCTATAAAACGGGAAATAAAAACAATCCAGGAAACTACAGACCAGTTAGTTTAACTTCTGTGCCAGGGAAGATAATGGAGCAAGTAATTAAGGAAATCATTTGCAAACACTTGGAAGGTGGTAAGGTGATAGGGAATAGCCAGCATGGATTTGTAAATCGTGTCAAACCAATCTGATAGCTTTTTTTGATAGGATAACGAGTCTTGTGGATAAGGGAGAAGCTGTGGATGTGGTATACCTAGACTTTAGTAAGGCATTTGACATGGTCTTGCATGATATTCTTATCGATAAACTAGGCAAATACAATTTAGATGGGGCTACTATAAGGTGGGTGCATAACTGGCTGGATAACCGTGCTCGGAGAGTTGTTATTAATGGTTCCCAATCCTGCTGGAAAGGCATAACAAGTGGGGTTCCGCAGGGGTCTGTTTTGGGACCGGCTCTGTTCAATATCTTCATTAACGACTTAGATATTGGCATAGAAAGTACGCTTATTAAGTTTGTGGATGATACCAAACTGGGAGGGATTGCAACTGCTTTGGAGGACAGGGTCATAATTCAAAATGATCTGGACAAATTGGAGAAATGGTCTGAGGTAAACAGGATGAAGTTTAACAAAGACAAATGCAAAGTGCTCCACTTAGGAAGGAAAAATCAGTTTCACACATACAGAATGGGAAGAGACTGTCTATGAAGGAGTACGGCAGAAAGGGATCTAGGGGTTATAGTGGACCACAAGCTAAATATGAGTCAACAGTGTGATGCTGTTGCAAAAAAAGCAAACGCGATTCTGGGATGAATTAACAGGTGTGTTGTGAGCAAGACACGAGAAGTCATTCTTCCGCTCTACTCTGCGCTGGTTAGGCCTCAGCTGGAGTATTGTGTCCAGTTCTGGGCACCGCATTTCAAGAAAGATGTGGAGAAATTGGAGAAGGTCCAGAGAAGAGCAACAAGAATGATTAAAGGTCTTGAGAACATGACCTATGAAGGAAAGCTGAAAGAATTGGGTTTGTTTAGTTTGGAAAAGAGAAGACTGAGAGGGGACATGATAGCAGTTTTCAGGTATCTAAAAGGGTGTCATAAGGAAGAGGGAGAAAACTTGTTCACCTTAGCCTCTAAGGATAGAACAAGAAGCAATGTGCTTAAACTGCAGCAAGGGAGGTCTAGGTTGGACATTAGGAAAAAGTTCCTAACTGTCAGGGTGGTTAAACACTGGAATAAATTGCCTAGGGAGGTTGTGGAATCTCCATCTCTGGAGATATTTAAGAATAGGTTAGATAAATGTCTATCAGGGATGGTCTAGACAGTATTTGGTCCTGCCGTGAGGGCAGGGACTGGACTCGATGACCTCTCGAGGTCCCTTCCAGTCCTAGAATCTATGAATCTATGAATCCAAGGGCCAAAACTATGAGTCAGTGGAGGCAATTCTAGCATTCCATCAGTAGCAAGAATGAAGCCTAGGTGATGTAAAATGCCTCCAGAGAGACTGTGGAGAGTGTGGTGAGAAGCAAGTCTTGATACACTTTCGGAAAAGTGTGGCTCATGCTCCTCTGCTGGTGCTCTCTTAGGTGCATGGAACAGGGGAAGGGATTCCAGGGCCACACCTCTCCACATACAGACATGCACCCTTTGAGACAATAAGTGCTGCCAGCAGTGTTAGGTGTCCCTATTCCCTGCACTCCTGAGCATAGTCAGTCAAATTATAGCTTCTTTCGAGTGGCTGCTTAAGGGCTGGAGAATTTTACAGTTGATCCTAACCTTAGCTCTGACTTGATGGAATAAACCACACCATCAGGGAGAGAGCAGCCTCTCTAATAACTCACTACCCGGCCACTTAGTAGATAATTGCACCTCTTGTCCCACTTCCTATTTAAAATCAAACTCTGTGGAATGACTTGTGATCATTTTCTAACATGCACTTCTTTGTGCCATGGACTGAGTTATAATCAATAAGGACCCAATTGTGCCCCAAGACACATATGCAACTGCCACTGACTTTATTAGGAGTTGTGTGTTCATGGCTGAAGGCAGAACTGTTGCCTAAAACTCAGGGCCGGTGCAACCATTTAGGCGACCTAGGCGGTCGCCTAGGGCACTAGAATTTGGGGGGCGCCATTTTCTTCGGCAGTGACCACGGTGGCGGGATCTTCAGCCGCCCCGGTCCCCGCCAGCATTTAGGCGGAGGGTGCTGGGGCAGTGGAGCGCGGGGAGGGCCGCCTGCAGCAAGGGGGGGGGGGGGGCGGCACGCAGGGGAACTCCCCGCCCCAGCTCACCCCTGCCCCGCCTCCTTCCCGAGCATGCCGTGGCTGCTTCACTTCTCCCGCCTCCCAGGCTTGTGGTGCCTAAGCTGGTTGGCGCCGCAAGCCTGGGAGGTGGGAGAAGTGTTTTTTTTTTTTTTTTTTTTTTTTTTTTTTTTTTTTTTTTTTTTTTTGGTGCCTCAGGGTGGGGGGTGGGGAGCTGCCGCAGGGGGGCGCCTCAGGGTGGGGGGGAGGGGGAGCTGCCGTGGGGGGCGGGGCGCCTCAGGGCAGGGGCTAGGGGACGGGGGGGGGTGCAAGGTGGAAGTTTCGCCTAGGGTGCGAAACATTCTTCCACTGGCCCTGCTAAAACTTTAAGCAAAGCTCAGCCTTGGGCGCACAAATGAATGGCCAGACAGATCAGATTAAGCTATGGGGTACTTCAAAGGTTGAAGTGCAAACAGAGGTTCATTTACAAACACCTAATTTTGCACTATTTCTGTGTGGTACAAGGGGAGGTTATTGGTTGCATGGTATTTAATAAAAAGAACATCCAAAATGCATGTCCACATTCTGTTATCTTGGTGCTGTTGAATGCCTGCATGTCTGAGCACAGGTGTCAAATCTAGGCAGAGAGAATACTCTGCTTTGATCATCTAAGCTAACTGTGTAAGAGCAAAAGCAGAAGGAGCACTTCACATGCATTAATCAACAGAAAAACAGCATCTACCAGGACCAATAATAAGTTATTTTCATTATACACCACAGCACAATTGCCTCCATGCATGCTGGTGCTTCTAAAGCGGATACTTCTGCTATCATCACATCCATCCACTAAGTAAAGATTTACACATGTACATCATTAAGGGGAACAAATCAAAAGGACCCCCTGAAATCACAACCAATGCACTGCCAAAGTAAACACGTTCATCTGTAATACTGATATCATGCCCCACCTCATTCTGAAATTGTCACATACCAAAAATATGAAAATAGTCAATTTCCCTATGGACTTCATCAGGGGGGCTTTAAAGCACTCTTTGTTCTACCTAGGTGCTATTAAATTATATTGTACAAATAGAGAGAGAAAGTAAAGTTGCCCCACGTAGCCTTTGCTTTCCCTTTTTTCCCCAGAAGGGAAGGATGATCTTGTGGTTGAGGCACTGGGCTGATAGTCAAAAGATCTAGGTTCAGTTCCTGGCTGACCTTGGCTACATCACTGAATCTCTCTGTGCCTCAGTTCCCCATAGAATAACAGGGTTGTAAGGGACCTCAGGATGTCATCTAGTCCAACCCCCTGCTTAAAGCAGGAACAATCCCAGACAGATTTTTCCCCCAGATCCTTAAATGCCACCCTCAAGGATTGAACTCAAAACCCTGGGTTTAGAAGGCCAATGCTCAAACTACTGAGCTATCCCTCCCCCCATCTGTAATATAGGGACAATGATACATCCTCAAAAGGCTAATGGATATGGCGGTGCTCAGATACCATGGTGATAGACCACATACTACCTATACAAATTGAGAGAAAAATGTATTATGCTGAAACAGAATTCCTAAGGGTCTAAGAATAAGGTTTGAGAGGAGTTTGCTGTCTGCAGTTCTCAGCTGCAGATTTCAATGCTTCAAATGAAACCCCTAACAAAATGGATGTAAAAGTTAGCGGGAGAGCAGCTTGCCATCTATAGCAGCAATTTTACATTACTATGATGTATTATATTAAAAGAGCCAGATGGCACTGGCTTGCACAATTTCCTCAGTATAGTTGGCTGCTATTTTTTTATATATATATATATACACACACTGGTAAATTATTGCCTTTTGTTTTTCATTGGACACCCTTTACCTAACAGCTGTGGTTTAGTTTCTATGGCTTTTAATCCTCTTCTGCAGCATATCTTCGCCTAGAAAAACAATATATACAGAAGCTACAAAAGATAAGCAAAAACAGCACAGTATGACTAATGATAAGAACTCCAACAGCAAAAATGTACAGGGTTTTATCACAATAATCCTGGGGCTGGTGGAAAGGTGGAATGAAATTTGGCAGGTAGACAGAAAACACCCAATAGTTCCCAAGTATGAACCAGATAAAGAGGAAGAGGCTGAGCGTAAGATGGATGTAGTATTTGTGAGCATTCTGCCGCCATGGATATTCATCATCGTCGTCATCATCAATCACGACAGATTTGGAAAGCAGTTGCCGCATCCTGGTGGAGTCATAAAGCAGAAGAGTCACCTGTATGTTGTAGAGACAAAGAAAGTGAATAAACAGAGCCACTGGCTTTAAGGGATCAACTCTGTGAGGTGCTGAGCCCTCACCTCTTATAGACTTCAGCAAAAGCAGAGAGCACTCAGCAACTCTGAAGAACTGCTCAGAATGGTCAGGACTGGCCCCTATAAAAGCCTTCAGCAAAATTAAAACAATAATGTGGCACATAGGTGCCAGCTTCGTCCGTACCCAGGGGTACTCAACCCCACACTCTGCCCCAGGCCCTGCCCCCATCTGCCCTCTTCCCCCAAACCTCCACCCCGTCCTGCCTCTTTCCCCCCCCACTCCACCCCAGACCCCGCCCCCATCCCCAAGTCCCCACCCCATCTCTTCCCGCCCCTGCCCTGTCTAATTCCACCTCCTTCCCTGAGCTCCCTGCTCCTCCCTATTCCTCCCAGAGCCTCCTGCATGCCGCAAAACAGCTGATCACAGTGGGTGGGAGACACTGGGTGGGAGGGGGAGGAGTTTACCAGCAGGGCCACTGGCGGACGGGAGGCGCTGGGGTGGGAGGAGGGAGCTGGCTGCCAGTGGGTGCTGAGCACCCACTAATTTTTTTCCCTGGGTGCTCCAGCCTACTACACAGACACTGCACCGCTCTAACTATACCAACGTAAGCCTTATGCCTCTCATTGAGGTGGGGTTATTATGTCGGTGTAGTAGGGCACCTACATTGGTGGAAGGAAGGCTGTAGTGTAGACACTGACATACTTAGGTCAACATGAGCTGCCTTATGTCGACCTAACTGTGTAGTGTACACAAGCCCCAAGTATAGAACTCACCACCAATTTGGGGTTTGTGCCCTGGTTTTTAACAGTCTACCCTTGAGCTACTGCAGGACAGCTTGGCAAGGTCCATCTATGGCTATTCACCAAGATGGTTAGAGATGCAACCCTATGCCCTGGCTGTCTCTAAACCTCTGATTGCCAGAAGCTGGGACTAGATGACAAGGGATGGATCACTCAATATTGCCCTGTTCATTGGATCTGAAGCATCTGTCACTGGCCACTGTTGGAAGACGGGATACTGGGTTAGATGGACCATTGGTCTGACCCAGTATGGACATTCTTATGTTCTTACACATGAGTATAACCGAGGGTGGAATTGAACCAACTGGATTTAAGGTGATATACAAAGTGCTATTGAGGGGCTATGTTAAAACATGAACTATTCTAATCAAATTATTAAAATCAAGTAGGTCACCACATTACAAAATATAGGCCCAATCCTGCTTCCATTGAAGCCAAAGGCAGAGCCCTGATTGTCTTCAGTAGGAGCAGCACTGGACCCACGTATAGTGTCATTTTTAATGAGAACTGACGACAGGCTAATCACTAATGGCTAGCACAATTTTATTACTAATTAAAATCTTTATTAATCTCTGGTCAACAATATTAGGAGAGTTTCAAGCAATCATATTAAAATTGTGGAAGTCAGCATTGTTGATGAGGGTCGCAGTTCATTACAATGAAAAACTCCCCATTCCCATTTAATTTTCCTAAAGGAAAACTTAGCTGTTATTAATCTAATCCTCTGATTATGCTATTGCCGCAGGAAAGTCCAGCTGAGCAATCAAATGGCTGAGCATTTAACCGGTGGAATTCATGCACAGCAAATGATTTCTAACAAGCTTAAGTACTTTCTTTTCCCCATTCACTTATTTTGCTGAAGATACTGACCACAGCCCCTTGATGGGGACTATTCATTTCTCATTAGTGGGACCATATACTGAACCTATGCTGGGCAAGTGTAGGGTGTGTAGAGACCTCTTAGCAAGAGGGTTCTCTGCCTTTTCCCTCTTCATTGATCCGGGCACAAAAAAGGGGCAAGAGACATGCATAAGGGGAGTGTAGCAGCGTGCAATGCTACTGTTCTCAGGTAAGAGACTGGCAGCCTTGACTTCAGAAGACAGGCTTCCCTTGCCTGGAACATTAGTTTCTCACAGCAGGGGACTCCTACCTCAATCAGATTCTCCCTGGAAAAGTGAGAGAGACTAAATGGAATAGCTAATTGGGAATATCGTACCATATATACCATAGTCTCTGTCAACATGACTACCTACCTGTGCCAGCAAGCAACTTAGGGGCGTCTGCCATGGGTTTTTCTTTGCAGTGTAGAGGGCACTACATGGTTATAGATCAGGAATGGGAAAACTTTTTGGCCCAAGGGCCACATCTGGGAATAGAAATTGTATGGCAGGCCATGAATGCTCATAAAATTGAGGTTGGGGTATGGGAGGGGGTGAGGGCTCTGGTTGGGGGTGTGGGCTCGGGGATGGGGCCAGAAATGAGGAGTTCAGGGTGCGGGAGGGGGCTCCGGGCTGGGGTGGGGGAGTGGTTGCAGGTGGTGGGGGGGTGAGGGCTCCAGCTGGGGGTGGGGGCTCTGGGGTGGGGCTGGGGATGAGGGGCTTGGGGTGCAGGAGGGTGCTCCAGGCTGGGATCAAGGGGTTTGGAGGGCAGGAGGAGGATCAGGACTGGGGCAGGGGGTTGGGGCATGGGGAGAGGCTGAGGGGTGCAGGCTCCGGGTGGCACTTACCTGAAGCGGCTCCTGGAAGCAGTAACATGTCCCTTCTCCGGCTCCTACACAGGTGGCTCTGCACGCTGCCTTGTCCACAGCCACGGCCCCTGTAGCTCCCATTGGAGCACCGGAGGGGGCCATTGAAGTGCGTAGGAGCCGGAGGGGAGCCATGCCACTGCTTCCAGGAGCTGCATGGAACCACCCCTGACCCTGCTCCCTGGCTGGAGCGCCGGAGCACCGGAGTGCGGCAAGCCCCAGACCCCACTCCCCAGCGGGAGCTCGAGGGCTGACTTAAAATGGCAGGTGGGCCAGATCCAGCCCACAGGCTGTAGTTTGCCACCCCTGTTATAGATTGTGTTACAGCATTACAGTCTCCATCATTACCTGGGATGTCACCCAGCTACAGGGATAACCCTGTCAGACAAGCACACACTGGCACAATGAGATTTGTAGAGTAGCTCAGACCAGAGGAACAGCTTCACTATTTTTTTGTTCAGTTCGTGTCTCCTCAAGAGAAGGAGCAGGGTCTGAGGAGTTGGGGGGATTGTTAGAAGAGACAGAGCCTGATTCATTATTGCCCTGCACCTGGTGTAGTCATTTCCACCAGTGCAAAGGGAGTGCATGGAGCATGTGAAATGCAACCGTTCTGATTTGGTGGTATTTTATGCCCACTTTGCATTGGTGGGAATAACTACATACTGCTCAGGGCAAGGTGAATAAAGCTCATTGACAGCTGAATTCCTCTCCTGTCAGCCTCCAAAGCAGGGGCAGATACATTTCAGAACAGATACTGACTCTGATTGTTACGTCCTGTTGACTAAATAAAGCTACCTGTTTTAATCTAGCGGTTTTAAGTGTTTCAGTTAATTCCTGGAGAGGCTTCAGGGCAAGAATCTTCACTCTATGTCTAGGGAGATCAGACCACTAGTACAGGATTTCCAACCTTACAAAGTTTTAGCATCATTTACATGCAGCATGTGATGTTACATTAATCACTTACATCTGTGCCAGCCACTGAGATTGCTGCCTGGTTCACCTGTCCTCATTGATAAAAGAAATAAAATTCAGCCAACCAGAAGCCATTGTCCTTTTATGGCTCAGATGCTGTCTGATTGGCTGAGATACACAATTACTATGTTCTCCTGAATGCACCAGCAGGTCCGTCATGGTACTGTATAGTGAGAAGTTGTTACTTTCCTGTACTAACATCCATTTATTCATTCTAGATCTATCATTTGATAAAATGGAAATCAAATCATTGTAGCAGAACATTTCCACAGGATCAATGCTTCTTGCTTTGGAGATAAATGTGCCTATTTTGTGGTGCAGCAAGGAATTATTATCCTGTGATATCATTCAGTTGCCTCGCTCTCAATCAACCATAAGAATTTAATGTAAATTCTTAAGTATCCTGTCTGAACACAGCTCACTTGAAACATACTTTATAATGTCAAAGTCTTGGCACATAAAACATTTTTCACATACAATGCACAGTACCTTTAAACTGCCGACAACACCACCCACCAACAGATATAAGGGAATTAGTGGTTGAAGTGGGCAGTCTTCCAAAAACTTCATTCCTGAGTACCAAAAATATAATATCGTTTATTACCTTAAGTGGCCAAAATACCAGTATATGCTTTATAGAAAAAAATAAAGATGCAGTAAGTGCAGTGTAGTACTTACAAATAAGCTTCTGGTCCAATCAACATTAAGGTCAGTGGGACTGAATTAAAGGGGCTTTGCATCAGACACAACACAAATGAGGATAATGAACAAACAAAAAGGCAGGGAAGGGAAGAAATAGAATGAAGGTCACAATATCAAGATTATGGGGTTACTCATTTGAGCCAGGTGCATGTTTTTATGGCTCTGTTCATCTTTTGTTACGTGTATTATTACATATAGAGCTGGTCAGAAAAATTCCAACAATTTCAACAAACTTCGGATGGACCCTAAACTGTTTCCTGCCAGGTCGTCTGTCCAGCTCCTCAGCAGCCTGTGAACCAAGAGCCTCGGACCTTGGGAGCAATCCCAGGGCTTCCTGGCTCCACTGCAGTCTGGACAAAGCGCGGGAAATGTGCTGCCAGGAATGATCCTGCATGGTCAGGGAGATGGACTCTGATCTAAAGGGTCACTCCATCTCTAGCTTCGCTTTTTGGAATTTTTAATGACAAAATTTCATTCCTACTTGTTAAAATTTGAAAGTAGATAAATAACCAAGTGGTTGAAAAGATCTCAAATTTTTATAGTTAGGAATTATGGGCTGTTCTTCATGAATATTGAGCTGCACTATTATTTGCATAGTTACAGATCTGTTAATATTAGATAAATATCTAGAAATTCTCTCTTTGACTAGGGCCAAAATGATTGGATGCACATCAATAATCAGATCTATCGAAATCAAGTCATTGTGAGAGATCATTGTAACAGAATGTTATCAGAGAATTCGAGTCCCTTGCTTAGATAATAAATGTCTGCATTTCGCCTTGACATTTAATTTTCCTTAAAATGCCTTCGCAGATATGTAGCTGTCGGAAACCATTATCCTGTGACAACGCTGTATTACACTGACAGTCTCTCTTAATTTCAGCAAGTCATGAAAAAAGGACTCTGCGTCTGATGTGGGAAGTTACCCACAGCTCTGGGCTAATCCCCTAGAATAAATGCCACATTTTCACCTCGAAGTTTCATACATTAAAATCTATTACTAGAAGGGGGTATTAACAACAAAAGGTCAGATTCTAGCCCAGGGCCGGTGCAAGGAAGTTTCGCGCCCTAGGCAAAACTTCCACCTTGCGCCCCCCCACCAGCCCTGCGGCAGCCCCCCCCCCCCCCCACCCCAGCGGCAGCTCCCCACCCCCCCGGCCCGGGGAGCCATGCGGCAGCTCCCCACCCCAGCTCACCTCTGCTCCACCTCCTCCCCAGGCTAATTTTTCCCCTACTGTTACTCACACCTTCTTGTCAACTGTTTGAAATGGGCCATCCTGATTATCACTACAAAAGTTTTTTTTCTCCTGCTGATAATAGCCCACCTTAATTGATTAGTCTCGTTAGAGTTGGTATGGCAACACCCATTTTTTCATGTTCTCTGTGTAAATATATCTTCCTACTGTATTTTCCACTGCATGCATCCGATGAAGTGGGTTTTAGCCCATGAAAGCTTATGCTTTAAATAAATACATTTGTTAGTCTCTAAGGTGCCACAAGTACTCCGCATTCTTTTTGCTGATACAGACTAACACAGCTACCACTCTGAAACCTGTCATACTTCCCAGTGTTCATAAAAGTACTTTAACTGTGAAATTATTCCTGTAGTGCAACCAAACCACTGTAGGAAAGAGCAACATTCACCTTTTTGTTTGTTTAGTTTGTAGCTCAGACCTGAGTCCAGCCATACCCAGCCTTCTTTATACTTAGAGGCATGTGAATTGTGTTTGAAATGAATATGTTTTCAACTGCAGCCTGAAGAGTGTTCTGTGGATCAGAAAGAGCAGTTCACTCTTTTGGCTGTTTGGAGGTGAATTCATATACTGGACATATACTGTACAGTGCACTCTATTTTGTTCACAAGCAATTCAATGACTTGCACATAAGGTGACCAAAGAGCAAATGTGAAAAACTGGGACAGGGGGTGGGGGGTAATAGGAGCCTATATAAGAAAAAGACCCAAAAATCGGGACTGTCCCTATAAAATCAGGACATCTGGTCACCCTACTTGCACCATGTCTTTTATTCAGGATGCAAGTTCTGGGTGAAATTGCCTTTGTACCTGTTTCTTGCTATTTATTATCAGTATTAGTATTATTTTAGCACTTATATGGTTGTTTTCATCTTCAACTCAGGTTCCAATAACTGGGCCAAATCCTGCTTGAGTCATATGAATAATCCCATTGGAGTCAACAGGATTGCCAAATGGGTAAGGTGAGCAGTATTTCGCTACTAATTAAGTTTCCTGACACTGCTGTGAGGTAGATAAGAAAATTAAAAGAGCCACATTTCATAGATGGAGAAATTTAGGAAAAGAGGTTAGGTGGTTTGTCCAAAACTACAGAAGGAGTCGTCAGAACTGGGATTAGAAGGCCGGAATTCCTGGCTCCCCATATAAATGGCTGCTATGGTCGTGCATCTGAAGCCTGGATATCGCCCCAGAAGCTTACAGGGTGAAAAATAATAGTGGAAGGGATGGAGTTTATCATTACGAGTCTGACTCCTATTCAGCATGCTTTTCCCACATAACTCTGCCAACCTGCTTTGATAATGACCTGCACACCCCACGCCAGCTTAAGGAATTACCCAAGCAGATATCAACAACCATAGCAAGCTCTGTGGTGATTTTATGATGTGGACAAACAGATGTAGTGACAAGTATGTACTGTATGACGTCGACAACGATATGTGGTGACATCACCAAAGTCAGGTACACTTGTGTCATAAATCAGATTCAAACTAATCTTTTCACAGGTGGCATTGCTATATAACTATAAAATACCACCAAGCTCCTCTCTTTAAACGTCTTAGATAGACAGCTTACCTGTAAAAGCCATGGACAGTGGTAAAGCAAGGAAAGCAAGAAGCCCAAAAATAAAGCATGCTGTAAAGAAACAAGAATGGTGGGTTATTCAGGTGGCAGTATTTCAGAAGATACCACATCCTATTAAGTATGTCCCCTTGCACCACGCATGTGGACAAGGAGTGTCCATAATCCAATGCAATGAGAGCTTCATTTGGATTGTGTGGGATCAGTGATGACTGGGTTGTGGTGTATTTCACCTGCTGACACTGAATTTTACAGTGATACTTGAGCAGTCTCACCACCTTGGAGCAGCCAGTAATAGCCTATTCATCATGGGCCTGAAGTCCTTCTATTGAACTCCGTGGGCTGTGGAGCAGGCACCATACCAGCACTGGTGGTGGCTTCATCATCTTCTGCAAAATTCAAGCGTTCATTTTCAAATTATTATGTTTCCAGCCCTTGTAATGGTAACAAAAGTTTTCCAAATGCATCCCAATGCAGCAGTGTCTGCCTACCTGTGCAAGACGACAGAAACAATTGCAGCAAGATAAGTGTGAATTCTCCCTATTCTTATCAATAGTGGTCAACTTTGGAGCCTAATGATGGGCATTCAGCATTGTTAAAATGAAATTCTGCACCGCAAAGTAACCGTAAAAAGGTTATTATGGAGTTCCAGGGGTCACATGTTGCTCAGGTTGCAAACAGATCCCAGTGGTGAGTAAGAGCACTAAAAGGAGGTCGAGGTGGCTTAGATAGAAAAAAGCCACTCTAGAGAAAGGCAGTATGATGTTTCTTTGGAGGGCCGAGTTTGCCAAATTTGAACCTTGAACTGTAGGGCATAGTCCCCAGGTAGCTTTGCACAGCTCAGCCCTGCTAATTCAAACCCCCTCCTCATGTCTCAGTGCACAGGAACGGATGGAGCCCCAGCACCGTTAGCAGCTGCACCGGCACACATAGCTATTATATAGCATGTCCTGTTCATAGACCTCAGAGTGCTTTCCAACTGAAGGTAAGTATTATTATCGCTATCTCACAGAAGGAGAAATGGAGACACAAGGGAGTAATAACAATCAAGGGCAGTAACAGATCTGGGAACAGAACCCAGGTCTCCTGACTCCTAGCCCTGGGCTCTAACCACTGGACCATGCTACCTCCCATACACTACATTAACTTTATTAGCTGCGTACTGAGGTCTGAGCTCTTACACTTCACTCCTTCAGCCCCAAACATAGCGTATGTAACATATCCACTAGCTGAAAAGGGCTGAAGGTATTTCGAGATGAAGAAAGCATTTCTGTTTCTTCATCCCCCCTCCATTTTTTTTTCTGCACCATCCTCTCTCTTTTTCTCAAACACTGCCCAGTGCAGCAATTCTCCCTGTTGTCAGGTGTTTGCAAAGAGGCCTACACTTGGCTAAGCTCTTTCAAATGGCCTTTATAGACAACCTCTCATTAAAACAATGGATGCCAAGTTCTATACTATGACCCTCTCACTGTTCCATTACCCAGATTATTATTCAAATGTCCTTTATAGACAACCTCTCATTAAAACAATGGATGCCAAGTTCTATACTATGACCCTCTCACTGTTCCATTACCCAGATTATTATTCTAATACACTGGAATGATTTTGAACTCTAAACCTTACCCGTGAACACTACCAGTTGCCTTGGTAACCCCATTTACTTAATATTCCAGAGAGGACAGTTCAGGTGTTCAGTAGTTGAGTTAACTGTCTGGAGTTATAAGTAAGTAGCATGACTAGTGTAGCAGAATGTAGGTCATCTCTTCCACTGCCATTTTCCCTCTCCAGCCTTCTCCTACACTCACCATGTGGGTACAGAATAAAGAGAATCGTAGGAAGAAGAATCATGATTCTTTAATGTGCAATGGATATTTTCTATGATCAGTTCCAAAGAAAAAACACTGGAATAGGCTCCAGTATACTCTATAAATGGCTTGGCGGGGCACATGTACATGTAGAACTGCACATCTGGCACACAGGTGTTTGGTTTTGTATTTGCCTGCTTTCTATCAACTAGCTTGATTTTGGAGGAGGAAAAAGGCAGCAGGGACCACTCAGAGCTAGAGAAAAAGAAAGATAATGGTTAATCAATTCTCTTCCCCAAGCAGTCACTGGGAATGTATTTCCTCATTATCGCCCCATTCAGCCTCATGCTCTGAGATTTCGCTTTGGAGCAGCAGATGCATGGTCTGGGAATGTTTCCAGATTCATGTTTAACAAAGTGAGACACTCAACAATTGACTATACAATTGGCAGGGTTCTGTAGCCAGTCACAAAGCGTCACCAAGGCCGGCTCTGGCTTTTTTGCCGCCCCAGGCAAAAAAGCCGCCGGCCGCCCCCCTCCCCCTCCGCGGGGGGGGGAGGGTGGCCGGAGCCCTGGGAGGAGGGCGGCAAACCCCGGCTGGGGCTCGCCGCTCTCCCCGCGGCGGCCGAGGGAGGGTGGTGAGCCCGGCCGTGGCCCCGCTCTCCCCGGCGGCCAGAGCGCCGCGCCGCCCCCCTCCAGGTGCCGCCCCAAGCACAAGCTTGGGGGGCTGGTGCCTGGAGCCGGCCCTGAGCGTCACTAGCAGCACTAAAGATTGTTTTCCCTGATACTTGTGGAGTTTTCCTCTAATGGCACAGATAGATACTGGCTGTTTTGTCTAGGTTGTGCTGCCCCTGACTGGACTTAGGACAAATCAATGGAAAATTAGGAACCTAAATACCTTTGTGGAGCTGGGCTAAGCTGCCCAGGAAAACCTTTTGTTAACTGCAGTATGCAAAGGTAGTGCAGACAGTGCCATGCTCCTAGAGCTGGGAATAGCTCTGTATTTACAACAGTTCATGGAAGTGAAATGGCAACATTTCTGTGTTGGTGGCCATATCTCCTCACAGCTGGGCGAGAGAAACCCACCCTCTAGGATCCGACCCCTCATTGCAAGTGGCAAGAAAAGGAGCCTTGTGTTCTGGGAGCACACTCACAAGACAAGGGGAGATGGCTGCCTGATTTTCCAAGGTTGGTCAGGAAGAAACTGTGTTCTGGGAACCCATACCTGGAACCTGGACAACTGGGTGGGGAGGCAGGTAGTCAAGAAAGCCCCCTGCTCTGGGAATGTCTCATTGGATTGCAGGGAGGAGGAGAAGTTTGTTCCCATGTGTTTGGCCCAAAAGAGAGCCCGTTAATGGAGAGGGCCTGCAGTGTTGGGAAGTGGATGACTGGGAAGAGCTCATGCTCTGGGAGCCTGGAAGTGCAACCATAAGGAAGCAGCTGGGTTAGGTTCTGCCCATTCTCTGAACTTTGCGGTCAACAGCAGAATTTGAATTGTGGGCGTGGACACTGAATTTTCAGGCACCACAGTGACTCTGTCCATGGGCAGAGCATAATGGAGGCTGGGGGAGGCTAAGCCTCCTCAAACCTCTGCTAACACTCCCCGCCACAGCCCCAGGCCCAGGCTGTGGCAGGGCTCAGAGCTCCTCCAGGGAGCTGGGGCTCGGGGCAGCCCAGGCTGGCGTGCGGGGTGGCTCAGGCTGGCCAGCTGGGATTCTGGGCGGCTCAGGCGGGTTGGCCTGGAGCTCCTCCAGCCACAGTGGGGGGCTCGGCGCTCCTCTGGCCCCAGCAGGTGAAAGCGGAGGCGGGGCCTTGGGTAGAAGGGGAGGGGTAGGGGCAGGGCCTGGGCAGAAGGGGCAGGGTAGGGAGCTAGCCTCCCCGAATGGGGGGTGTATGTGCCACCCATGACTCTGACCCTTTGTCTAGCAGAGTTACTAGTTTCTGATCTGTCTCCTGCTTGACTCTCTCCTTCTCTTCTTCCCTCTGATGGTTTGAGATCTAAGCTGTTACTTTGTCCCTAGCAACACCATTGTGCCACCGCTCTCCATCCTGCCCGCCCTCGCCTCTCCTCCAGCACGCTTTTGCTGTCTGTAATTACATGCTGAGGTTTAGGCCACACAGCCGACCCCTCTCTCTCATCCTGTGAAGGAAATGGGTTACCACAGAGTACTTAAATGATGCCAATTCATTTGTGGGCTCCTCAGCCTTTATTGTGTTACTATTATTGTTTAAAGAATGTTTGAGGTTTCACATTATCTCAAGCCATTAGATTTACTTCTTTTTAAAAAAAATCCAAAATACAGTGCTAAAATGGCAAGCTAAATAATAGTTTGCTTCGTGGTATGTGTCAGAATTTTCAAAAGTGGCTGAGGAGCACAGCCCATCCACCCACCTTTCTTAGATACCATGATGACATGCATGTGGTATAAGAACCCAGATGGACCAGGTTACAAGCTCTCCCGTGTTTACCTGTCATGTTGCTGGCCATACTTTTACCATCACTCCTAAATGCTGTTTGTTCTATAGCCTGCTGTATGTTTTCGTAGGAGTCTGCAGCGATTTGCTAAGAGATCCAAGGGGTCCCCTTGGTAGGACACCACCAACTTCCAGATGAATTCCATACTTACCTAAGTGTTTTGCTATAGCACTGTGAACTCATCAAATGTAACTGTGGAAAGTGGCAATGTAACGGGCTTAGGTGCACAATGTGTAGATATATTTATTAATATTTTATTGCTTCACAGTAATAAAAGCAATTCTCCAGAGCAGGGTTAGGGATTTAGAAAGAAGATCTGATATAGTTGGGTGGGGGTTGGTGTAACTGTGTGTGTATGGTGTATGTGAAGCCTGGTCTACACTACAAAGTCAGGTTAACATAAACCGCCTTGTGTTGACCTAGCTGTGCATGTGTCTACACTTAAATTTGTCTCCCATCGTTGTAAACGCTCTAGTACACTGATATTATAATACCACCTCCCCAATTGGCGTTAAGCCATGGTCAACGTACAGAGGTCGATGCAGCACAAAGGTAGACATTGAGTTTCTTATGTTCACCCTAATGGTCCTCCAGCAGCTGTCCCACAATTCCCCACACTGACCGCTCGGGTCACAATTGTGAACTTCACTGCCCAGACAGTGGAAGCCACGCCCCCTTAACAGCCACACAAATTTTTGAAATGCCTTTTCCTGATTGTCCATCTTGGTGACCACACCCAGCAGCTCTTCACTGTTGTGTGCAACTGCCCAGCTGACCATGCCAGTTACACAAGTCAGACGCCCTCTGGCTTGGAGCAGACAGGAGATATTGGCTCTCCTGCACCTGTGAAGAAAAGAGGCTGTGCAGGCACAGCTATGGACCAGCCATAGAAATGTGGACATCTATGAGAGGACTGCATTGAGCAGGCAGGGCAAGGGGTACGACAGGAATCAGCAGCAGTGCCACGTGAAAGCAAAGGAACTGTGGCAGGCCTAGCGGAAGGCCAGGGAAGCCAACAGTCAGTCCGGTGTCGAGCCACAGAGGTGCTGCTTTTACAAAGAGCTGCATGCCAGACTTGACAGAGACACTCCCCACCACCACCACTCTGGATACCTTCGAGGAGCCCAAGTCACAGGCCCCTGCCATGAACAGCGAGGATGAGGATGGGGGACATGGAGCCAGGGGTTCCAGCTATGCCGCAAGCCAGGACTATTTGAGACTCCACTGCAGTCCAGACAGTCCCAGCAGTTGAGCCCAGGTGAGCCTGAGGCAGGGAAAGGAACCTCGGGTATGTGTGTAAATTTATTTCCCATTATGGTGATGGCTCCCCCAACTTAGCAGGCAGGGCTGGCTCCAGGCACCAGCTAAAGAAGCAGGTGCTTGGGGCGGCCAATACCAAGGGGCGGCACTCCGGCCGCTATTGGGGCGGCATGTCCGGGTCTTCGGCAGCAATTCGGCGGCGGGTCCCTCAGTCCCTCTTGGAGCGAAGGACCTGCCGCCGAATCGCTGCGATCGTGCTGCCGTGGCTTTTTTTTTTTTCCCGCTTGGGGTGGCAGAAAACCTGGAACTGGCCCGGTTAGCGGGACACAGCCCTCGACCTTTCCTTAAGTTACTCCTACTAGACCAGGTAGCAGTACAACAAAGGGAGGTAGCGTTGTTATCTGCTTCATTTCCCCTGTAAAGTTATCAGGGAGCCATGTAGAGCAGTTTCTTTAGGTACACAGGGATGTCCCTTGAATCCTCCTGAGAGATCTCAATGAAACTTTCATGGAAGAACTCTGCAATCCTCTCCCGAAGATTTCTAGGGATGGCAGCCTTATTTCTTCTTCTGAGGTAGGACTCTGTCCCATGCCAGTCAGCGATAACTTTAGCTGGCTCCATTTCAGTACCCAGGCTAGCAGCATACAGCCTGAGTGGCTTTGGGATGCCAGCAGCAGCTGTGCTCTCTGTGCCTTTGTAGGTGATATCTCACTCCTGAGGGTAACGATCACCACTGCCTGTGGAAAATGGTGCCAGTATTCAGGGCCAAGCACTCCGAGGCAGAAGCGTCAATAAACATGTCTAGTATAACGCTTTAGGGGAGCAAGCGAAGGGAGTTCTGAACCTTAACTTTCGCTTTCCACAGTGGTACCTCTGTGTGTTTTATCTGTAGCTGCTGCTGCCCTTCTGGCCTTCAGGGGTTCCCCCTCCACCCGCACAGAACACCTGAGCCAGATAAGGAGGAGAAAGAAGAGGACTCCAGGTGACATGTTCCACAAGAGCCTGCGAGTCCGTGCTGCATCAGACTGTGAGCAGAGGGCCTGAAGGATGAACACTGCAGACTGCAAGGAGAAGGAAAGAGCAAAGAAGAAAAAGGCCCAGGAGAAAAGGGAGAAGGAGATGTACTAGGACATAATGGGGCTTCTGTGGCAGCAAACACAGATGCTGCAGACTCTTATGGACCTACAGGTTCAGCAAACATGGGCTCACCTCCCTTTGCAATCCATGGAGAACTCCAGTATCGCACCTCCATCCCCCCCCCCCACCTCAACATTGCACATGGCATCAGGGTCTGCATCCCTACCCCTACCACTCCACACTAGGGGACAGTAAGGACAACCACCACTTCACATACACTGACCTGTGAGAGCCACAGTTAATGTATGTGTAGCTAAAATAGACTTGACTGTTCCTTCTTCTTCTTTAATCTCTGTTCCATAAATGTATGATGTATTTGCTTTTAACTGGGAACTGGGAGGTTAGGACCTGGGGGCAAAGGGAGAGGCCCCCAGGAGTTGGGTGGGCATAGAGGGCGGCTGGGACCAGGGGACACAGGGAAGGCCCCCCCAGGAGCTTGGGGGCTGGGAGCTTGGGGCAGAGAGAGGACTGCCTGGAAGCTGGGAGGCATGGAACAGGGCTGGGACCTGGGACCCAGGTAGGGGGCTCCTGGGCAGCTGCTGGGCTGGGACCTGAGGGCACATGTAGGGGCCCCCTGGGAGCTGGGGGGGCATGGAGAGGGACTGGGACCTGGGGGGCACAGGGAAGGCCCCCTGAGGAAGCTGGAGGGCTGAGACCTGAGGGCATAGGGAGGGGCCCCCTGGGAGCTGGGGTGCAGGGTCAGGACTCCCCCAGACTTACTGGTCTCTTTGCCCTGCAGTTTTAGATATCTTCCCACCCGCCACCTCGCACTCCTTCCCCTCACACCTGAAAGAGGCCAGCAACTTCCAGCTCCCATTGGCCAGCTGAGATGCCATGCTCACCTTCCATTGGGTGGCATTGCTTTCATTCAAGCTGTCCATGGAAGGAGGAATGGCGGGGCTGGGACAGTCCCAGAGGGTGGCGAGGACTGGAGCTGGCCCGGTTTGCGGAGTGCAGAGGTGGAACTAGGAGCCAGGCTGGGAAACCAGGTGGGGAAGAACTCAAAAGTTCTGCAGCCACTGCTCGTCATCCCAAACCTGCATTATGAAGTGATTCCACCAGTTGGTGCTAGTTTCTCAGGCCCCACAAGCAGCGCTCCAGCATTTGCAGCTGCTCTGTGAACACCACCAACAACCTTGCATTGGTTCGGGCTATGTCCCACAGCAAGCTGCCCTCCAGGAAATCATTGTGTTCCTTGAGACTCTTCTTGCAGCTCTGCAAATACTGGAAGATCATGCACGCTGTGCTTGGGACGCTCATGACAACAGAGCAGAGCACTGCAGGCTCTATGCTTCTGTCAGAGATTGTGGACCGCGACAAATCCTGCGTGGGTTTGTGGGATTTTCAAAATAGGCATGAAAATGATGGGATAGAGATGGCATTATGGGGAGGAGAAGGTTGCATGATGGGAATTTCAGCCTGCAGTCCCAGTTACCCCAACACTACTCATTTTTGCCCCATCATGCATTGCCAAAACTTCCCAAAACACAGTGTGCTGGATAGTGGCACACTGGGATACCTACCCATGGTGCACCACACAGTGCATCTAAACAAGCACTCCTCGTGAGTACTCAAAGCGCTGGTGGAAGAACTCAAGCGATATACTAACTGCAGCAGCTGTATGCCAAATTCATTTGCATCAGCAAAAGTTTGTCGTGTAGACATGTCCTAAGTAAGAGACATAAGAGAATGGCTCAGGGGATTTAATCTCTAGGTCACCAATCTGTAATTTGCTTGACAGACAGGGAGACTTGGACACAGAGGGTAAGGGTTAAGTGACACTTGCTCAGGATCAGAAAGCAAGTCAGTGGCTTAGCTGGGAATAAAATGCAGGTCTCCTGATTCCCAGCATACTAACCAAGCTGTTCATTTACAAAATATAATTAATGAGTTACCCTCTGAGTGAAGAGATAGGTATTTATTATGCTCATTTCCTGGATGGGGAAAACAGGTGCACAGAGAGGTGAAGGGACTTGGTCAAAGGTCGCACAGGAATTCTGGTAGAGCCAGGAACAGAATAGAGATTTCCTAACTCCCGGGCCTGTGTTTTAAATATAAAACCCTCCTTCCTCTTGAGCTCCTATCCTCCGCTGGCCGTGACCCAATTCATTGCCCACTGGTGACTGTTCTAGTGGTGTATGTTTAATGAGTAAGTGGTCTCAGTGCAGATGCTAAGTGGACATAGATCCACACCACAAAAAACATCAGCACAACCGTCAATATGTTGGGCACCTGAGAATACAGCATGCAGTTCTGGGCCCTTTAATAATAGAGAAAGGTCAATGAATGAGATGGAATTCAAAGGAGGACAGCAAGGAAACTTGAAGGGACTAACTTATGAGGAACAGAATTTGATCTGGTTAGCTTGGCTAAGCAATGACCAAATGAGACACGATAGTCTCTGAAGGGCGCAAGCACCCAAGAGGAAGATGGACTATTTGGGGTGGTCCTAGAGGTTTAAATGCAGTATGAGAAATGGGCTTAGGGTGACCATACATCCTGTTTTGGCTGGGACAGTCCCGTTTTTAAGCTCTGTCCTGGCCGTCTTCTGATCAGTTGAGAAGAGCAAAAAACAAATGCCCAGTTTACCAAACAAGTTGGGTGTGCTTCCCAGGGAAGGGGGGCAGAGGAACATTGTGGGGAGCAGCAATGTGAGGTACCAGGCAGTGGGGCTTAGGGGTCAGCCCCAGGCGGCATGAGGCTCAGCCCCAGGCAGCGCGGATCTCAGGGGTAGGGGGCCAGGGAGTCAGCCCCAGCCCCAGCCCCGGGAGGTGTGGAGCTCAGGAGCGGGGTCAGCCCCAGCCTCTGGCTGTACAGGGCACCAAGCTCGGGGTGTGTGTGTCAGCCTCATCCCCAGCCACGGGTAGCGGGGGCTCGGGGATCAGAACCAGCCATTGGGGGCATGGGGCATGGAGCTCGGGGGGAGGGAGTGGCTCTGGTGAGCCCTATGGGGAGTATGTGGGGCAGCTCAGGCTTAGGCAAGCCCCAGCCATCCTGTTTTTACTTTAGGAAATATGGTTGCCCTAAATGGGATGAAATTGAGCAAAGGAAAGGTTACGTTGGACATCAAGAAAAACGTCCTTATAGTGAGATCTACTAGTGGAATAGTCTTGCAGGGGAAATTGAGAAGTTCCATCCTTTGAGCATTTTAAAAGTGGAGTAGAAAAACCACCCTAGGGTATCCTGCAGGGAGCAGTCCTGCACTGGAAGGAATGTGGATTCATAAATTGAATAGCTCTTTTCCACCGGTAAACTTACATAACACTTATGATAATATATAACAGCACAATCATTTTACAGTGTAAAAGGAATCTGTTCAATAAGGTTCCAACCCTGCAAATATGTGATTTTACGTACATGAGTAGTCACACCAGGTGAAATTCACCCCTGTGCAGAGAGACACCATGAGGCCTAGGCACCTATTTTGAAGGAGTAAGTGGGACTTAAGTGGCAGTTAGGTCTTATGCTGGGGTATGCATGTGTGAGAATTTCACCCATTGTGCATAATTTGTGTTAGTGTTTGCAGGACTGGGCCCTAAAATCATTCACATATTTTCCACATAATTCTGCAGGCTATCTAAATATGTCAGGTGACACTAACTGGACCCATATCTGGGTAATTTATTCCATCAGTCACCCCTGAAGCCCTGATGGCACTATAACACCAGCAGAAAATAGTAACATTTCGATTGTTTCTGTGGTAGGAACAGAAATCTGAAAATACACTGCATCTGCCCTTTTTGTCCTGAAATCCAGAGAGGGGTAAAAATAATGGCCAAGATTCTCTGCTGTGCATGGTTTCCACAAGGGGCGACGGAGGTGATGGAGAGCTGTCCGGTTGCTGAAGCATCTTGTTTCTTGACGCAGTTCTGAACCAGGCACTGCCCCGGTGGAGTTTAGAGCAGTCTGGGGGCTTCTCTAAACTGCGCCAGATGGTCACAGCTCCCAAGCAGCCACTTGCGAAATAAGTAAAGCCAGATCACAGAGTCCTCTGGACACCGTCCTCACTACTCCTTATGCTCTTTATTGGTGGGGGTGACATAGAAGCTCTATGTGAGCTGGGGACTGTTCCCCACCATGTGAATCCTCAGTCAGTCAGTGAGGATTGGTCTCTGCTTTCTAGTCCCTTTGTGTCACTGGAACAACGCAAAGAGAAGAGATGGGAACAGAGAATCCGGCCCAGCAATGTTGCCTACAGTTCTATTTCCTCAGAGTGGGTTCTTGTCAGATTTCACAACCTAGGTCAAGTCTGGCCTAGCCCTTACTGAGGCTACGTCTACACTGGGGGCGGGGGGGGGATCGATTTCAGATACGCAAATTCAGCTACGGGAATAGCGTAGCTGAATTCGACGTATCTGATCCAACTTACCCCGCTGTGAGGACGGTGGCAAATCGACCGCCGCAGCTCCCCCGTCGACGGCGCTTACTCCTACCTGGGCTGGTGGAATACACGCATCGATTCGGGGATCGATTATCGCGTCCCGACGAGACGCGATAAATCGATCCCCAACAGATCGATTTCTACCCGCCGATCTGGGCGGGTAGTGAAGACAAGCCCTTAGATGACAGCCCTCTGTAGCTTGGTGGGGTTTTTCACCTAGGCAGTTGGTATTTGGTACCTCCTCGGGGGAGAAGGTAAGATTCAGTGTGGGCTCTTGCTGTGCCATTTGATAGAGTAGCAGTAGGGTGATTTAATAGCAGCAAAGTCTTTCGGACTGAATTGCTTTCAGTCAGACTATTTTAGGCTACATTTGAAGAACTGGACAGGAGATTGGTGGGAAATATTTAGCTGAAGTTCTAATGTATTGGAATTAGTAACTTTAAAGTATAATTTAGCTTTTGAGAGTCTGTGCATTTTATCGTAATCTTTGTGGAAGACTGTATTTCAGGGGGTTGTGAATTTTAGGTCATTTTGTTATGGAACAAGGAGTGTAGTGGCTAGGGCCGGCTCTAGGCACAGCAAACCAAGCACGTGCTTGGGGTGGCACATTTTCAGGGGTGGCATTACGGCCTTTTTTTTTTTTTTTTTTTGCGTTTCGGGCGGCAAAAGCCTAGATCCGGCCCTGGCAGCAGCAGCGCGTCATGCGCGGGGGGCGCCCTGGGGCCGCTGCAGTTCGTGCCGCAAGAGAGCAGCGCCCGCACCTTGTGGCATCGGATCCCATTTGAAAAGAATTACACTAGATTTGGCTCTGCAGTGCAGTACATTGTAAAGTGTTTTAAGGTGTATTTATAAAATTTAATTTGACCAGGACACTAGAGTTAACATACCTTGTTCCGTACCCGGACCTCAGTTTTACATCACATCTGCAGCACCAATGTGCCTCCTAACACCATGCTTGGACATTGGTTTAGTGCTGACTCAGAAGGCAGAATCAGAAGTTTGAGATTCTCCCATCTATGTACTGACCAGGACCACCTGCGTTTAGGACCCAGTCCTGCAGCATGCTGAGTCCCTCCTGTGAGGTGCTAATTGATTTAGGTAGGAGTTGTCATTACTCCGCACCAGGCAGGAGTAGACCCTTTGGGCTTGATCCAATGCCCAGAGCCTCCATTGACTTACCTGGGCTTTGGGTCTGGCCCTTAGTTTGTTAGTTCTGGTGAGATCATAGCAGAAGGTGGTACGGCTGCCTAAACTCTCATGCCCTTAACTTGCAATGAACTTGGTATTAGCCCATTTTTCTAACTATAGTAACCACAGGGCCGTTTAAGTAATAGAAGGTGATTACTTCTACAGCTGTGACTTACCGTTACTGGCAATTTTAGATATGCACCGGTGACAAGCTTTCTCCAGGCCAGCAGCCATTGGTGATCACTGTCTGGTGTAGCTCTAGAGATAGAAATAATAAGGGTATTACAATAATAAGTTGTGTTTTTAATGAACTAGACATGATGGGCCAGATTCACTGCTTTGCTTTAGCAGCTTTGCGCCTACCCCAGTCACCCAAAGCAGCTGCACACCCAGATTGCTGGAGCAGAACCAAGCAGCCAGAGCATACCAGCGAATCTAGCCCCACTATAAACTGAATGTTAAAGGCTTGATTCACCTCTCACATGACATTGGTGTAAATCAGGAGTAACGCCACTGAAATCAACTGTGTGACATGGGTGTAAGTGAGAGGAGACTGTATAGAAAAAGAGTAGCATGCATGGCCAAAAAGGGGAGTGATGTGGGGGTGCACAACTGGGTGTGTCTGAAAAAGAGGAATTCAGTGCCATCCGCAGAGTGCAAAGAAGGCACTTAGCTAACTGCTCCCCTTTGGCCTTGCTGCTGCTATTAGTCAGGAGCATTCTGGCAGCCACGCAGCAGAGCTTTCATTAATGCACGACCAGCTTCCCCTGCGCTCCCTGTCTTGCTCATGTCTTTATACCGTGTACTACAATCCCTGTCGGCACTGTGCAGGATCAAGGCCACCATTAAGAAAGATCGTGATTTTTAAAAGGGTAAAATTGGTGTTCGTAATAAATAAATGGGATACATTTAAAAAGTCATTTGCCAGCAATTTTTACACAGTTGTATCTGTGTTACCACCCTTCCCCCACTCTCAGAAGACACTACTGTTTTATCTCAGAAAACGCTGTGCGGTAACTTGGCAAAAGCTGACTCTTTTCATTTGGCCACAATAAGATGATGGCTGATCAGAAGTGACCTGATTCTGGGGGAGTTCACCCCATCCCCTCCCCCCTCACACAGCATGCCACTAAACCATCCCTGGCTCATAAAGATACTTCTGAAGAGCAAATATTGTGCTTTTGGATTGCAACAATTGACAGGTTTTTAAAAGAAAGAAACTGGCAGTGAAGTGCACTTAGTGGGCAAAGGTGGGTGGAGGTATCAATGTAGTAGTGATAGGTTGTATACAATTTTCAAAATGCTAGCAAGATCCACTGGCTCAAAACAACAATGCAGAGCAAAAGGCTTCATAACTCTTTACCAAAGTAAGAGTATATACTCTTATAAAACCACATGAGAGGTCAGTTTCAAATGTAGAAAAGAATGGATTAAACTGAGGGCATTGGTTGTAGATTTTATTCCAAATTAGACTTTGCTTTTAAACTCAAGACATGGCTAGTGACATATCCATAAAATGATCTAATTAAATCACTTTGGCCATTATGAGAAAAAATATAAACACCCAATATTTTTATTTTTTTTAAGCAGGCAATGCAATCAACAGAAAATACTTTTATAGTTGTACTTTTTGCTAAAACTACTTTACCTTTCCTTTAACAATGCATTAAAAAAAACCCACACCTCTGAATACCAAATTATCATGGACCAATGAATGACTCCTGTGGTTTTTCAGGCTATATTTCCACACAGAGAGAGCAAAACATACCCTCCGTCTAAAATGACTTTGGTTTTAAAGAAAAACTACAATAAAGAAAAGTAAATGCAATAAATAGACTCAGTATGTGTGATCATGTCTCCTTCTAGTGGCTGGCCTCAGCAACTACAGCCATCTGATTACATGGCTAAAACTGAGTTCTGCACAAAGGGAGAGTTCTTAAAAAATGTAAAGACGTAGTACTAAGAAAGCAAAGGCATGATGGTTTCATAGGTACACACACAACAGGGCATAGGCACTTAACCTCGAGATAATTTCACCAGATTACAGGCGACATGCACCCATTTATCAGAGTGGATTTGAAACCTATATGATTGATCTACTACTTTGGAAAGTGCTATAAAGTCTATGGGTAAACATGCCAAAAAACTGCCTATCTGCAGGAGCACAATGCATATTACGGACAAAAGCATTTACTGTATGTAATTAGCTATAACAGATGTGAAGGAGCAACTCAGTTGCCAGGCAAATTAAGGGGTAATTTCCTTTGGAAAACTGCCATTATAAGAAATTAAAATTTAAATGACCACTAAAAACTACACCGAATCAATGTAGAGTGTAGAGGCTTATAGAATGCTAAAGTAATGCAGATAGGCACCCTCATTTTGCCCACAACAGATATTGCAGCGAGTCTCAGAAAATCACCTGATGGTACCACAGGTAATAAAAAACCCAGACACAACTGGGTAAAGTTAGAGACAAAGGCCCACACTGTGATCCTCCTTGCCTCAGTTTTACACTGGTGTCACTTCATTGCCTCAAATGAAATTATTCTTCTGCTGCACAGGTGTAAGGGAGAGCGTCTCGAGCCAAGGGGACAAGTTATTCAGCCACCATGGGGATGGTCACAGTAGCTGTCAAAGCAGCTGCATGGCCCTATATGGGGAAATTTGGCTGGTGGATCTACATAGCTGCAGATCCTTTGGTCACTCCCTGGCCTGCTGTTCCCCTATGATAGCAAAGATGGAATCCATAGAGCAGAGCTCACGGGGATATATTTTCTCTCCACATCCTGCTCAGTCTCAGCACAGCTGACCTGCTCCAGTCCCTCTCCCTTTTGTGCCAGCTGTGCTGATGGAGGGGGGCCAGGGTTGCCCCAGAATGTTGGCTTCAGGGGAGGCTCGAACTGCAGCAAACTCATGACATGCTAACACTTTCTCAGATATTGCTCCCCTTGTTTTAAAACTCTATCCCTTATTCCTCCAGGCAGTAATGAGAAGTCTCTGTAGCTCAGACCCCTCTGTAAACCCAGCCCAGCCCACTCTCAGCCCTGGGTAGCTTTAACTTTGAACTGGTTTGCTGCTGTTGGTTTCTGTCCTAACCTTATATTTTCAGAGTTGTGTTCACCAAAATAAGAATGATCCTCTCTCCTGTGAGCATGCCTGACCCCCAGGGCCGGCTCTGGCTTTTTTGCCGCCCTAGGCAAAAAAGCCAGCGGGTGCCCCCCCCCCATTGCGGCAGGGGCTCTCCGCTCTCCCCCCCGGCGGCCAGAGCGCCGGGGGGGAGGGCCGAGAGCCCGGCCGGGGCTCTCCACTCTCCCCGGCGGCGAGAGAGCCCCTGGCGGCCAGAGCGCCGGGAGGAGGGCGGCAAGCCCGGACGGGGCTCTCCACTCTCCCCCCGGCAGCCAGAGCGCCGGGAGCAGGGCGGAGAGCCCGGCTGGGGCTCTCCGCTCTCCCCGGCGGCGAGAGAGCCCCCGGCAGCCAGAGCGCCGGGAGCAGGGCAGCGAGCCCGGCTGGGGCTCTCCACTCTCCCTCCGGCAGCCAGAGCACCGGGGGAGGGCGGCGAGCCCGGTCGCGGCGCCGCTCTCGGGCCGGAGCGCCCCGCTGTGCCGCCCCCAGCACATGCTTGGGTGCCTGGTGCCTGGAGCCGGCCCTGCTGACCCCTCTGCATTTGTAAGTCCCCTTTTACACTGTTCCCATCACTAGTTATCCAATTAAAGAACAGATTCCAAATTGGTCTATTATTTGATTGCTTGAAATATACTTTGGCTGCACAAAATAAGCTGCACTTTCAATCAATTCCAAACACCTCACACTGTTGAGGGATAAAACAGGAAGACACTCTGTTGCTTTCTAAATTCTCAGTCCACTGCACTGTAGATCTAAAATTCCAGATAGCTCAATCAGATAGGCTTTGCCCCAAGACCCCAAAACCTTCAGCAACAGAAACACGTTCATCTCACTGCATAGACTCTTGAGGATTTTTTAAATATTCCAAAAACCATTTCTACCATACTGGTTTGCAGTCCATTTCTTCCTGATAAACTACAAAATGCGACATTGTCCTTTATTCTGCAAACATTCCTGGCAAATCAGCATCTTTCCAATGAATTTCTCATACCTGAAAGGACTTTTGAGTGCTGTCTTAACTCACCTTGTTAAACCAATGGACGTCTGGAATGAGAAATCACAAAATAGATTCTTCGACAAAAGTATATTGTGAAAGTCGGGTCCTGTGTTACACTATAGTCATACTCCGCTTCCAGGGACTCTGCTTTCAGTTAGCTGGCTTTAAGTGATCTTGGCTTCTTCTCATTCCATCTCTTTCTCTCTCTGTTGCACACACCTTTTCTCTCTATCGCTACTCAAACTCCTCTGCTGCAGCCAGGCAGCTCCTCTGCTGTTTCTAGTTGTGAGGAGAAGGGATTATAATTATTTCCTATATACTCCCACATTCGGCTTGCTCCCCAACCCAGCAATTGCAGGGTTTTACAGTGCCACCAGGGGGCAGCAGAGGAGCCCATAGAAGACTTGTGAAGGTGAAAGAAAAGATATTTCCTTTGCAAAAATCTTTCAGTAGATTTGGTTTATCCATAAATCAGCAGCTAGTAGCTGATGCCTGGTTTATTTTATGGTACCGTTTTGTCCCTTTGCTCTTTGCAATGGCCTGAAATAGTCCTCTGCGATTTACAAAGCTGCCACATACACAACTTTTAGTGTTAGCTACTGGATGTTGTTTATTCCATATATCCTATACTACCTCCCTAGAGATCTATTTTTTGAATAGTTATTCACCAGTTTCTCTTTTCATTAGCAGGTGCCTGTCAGAAATCTCAGGTCTAATAATAAGTGCTGTGTCACTAGCTAGACAGCAATACCTTTTGTACAATAGGAAACTATGTTTGACAGATAAATCTCTCTGGGAGCAACTACCGCATTAATGAAGATCTACACATATTTGGGGCCTTTTATAAAAGGCTTTGCAAAAAAGGCTACCAGCTGTTAAAATCATCATTAGGGAACTGACAAAATACCTGCCAAAACTTTGGAGAAACAATAGTGAACTCAGCTCTCATGTTTGCACAGCATTCATATGTAATATAATTCTAATGTTGAAGCAAAGCTAACAGCTATGCATTAGGAGGATGACGTCCATGGTTGGGTTTACTGGGGAAAAGAAAATTGCACTGCTTAAAGATTTTTTTTACATGCAATTTGTCTAGTATGCACAAAAAATAATGTATAATGTCGTTTTTCATTATGAAGGAACCCAATGGTCTTTAAATGTGGGTAAATAGTATAGAGAGTATATTCTGTGCATAGTACAGAGGCCCTGATTCTGCAGTCTTTACTCATGTTGATTAATACCTTGCTCTACCAGTATTCATGTTGATTTCAAGGGGAGCACTCAAGTGGGTAAGATCTCTACAACTGTGCCCACTGATATTACTAATTCACCACTGAAATGCAGCCACTTCTGGTATGACACATGTGCTAACAACACAACACTGCACAACTGTTTTTAGAAAGAGAAGGGAAGCACCAACTGAAACAGTAGTAGTTCAAATTTAGTTACCAAAGTTGGAAGTTAGACAGGACATCAAAGTGTTTAAAAGGTAGGAATAGCAAGGAGAGAGAGGAATTGTTTGGATTAGTCCAAGCAAGCGTAACTAAGAGAAATCAGATGCAAATGAACAAAGAAAAATGTGAGCTGAATAAAATTTTCTATCAGGAATAGCTACTAAATCATGGAATAGAATCCCAAAGGAAATGATAGAAATCCTTTTGCATGAATCTTTAAAAATTAGTCTGAACATGCACTTGGGAGCAAGCCTATATTGGCCAACGGGTACGCAAAGTTACCTACTAAGTCTTTTCCATCTCCAGTTTCTATGATTTTAGCTTGACTTTTAACCATGACAGATGACTGTGTACAAGGGACACTGAGAGGCAGAGTAAAGGAAGTGGGTGAGTGAAGCTAGTTTCTAGATGCCACAAGAAGCTGTAGAATAGTGAAATCTTCTGTTTGCTAGACAGTTGTCTGTATTATGAAAATCACCCACATGTCTGACGTCTGTTGGCACCTCTGTCAGCTTTGCCAGCAGAGGGACCGAGGATTGAATTGGTATGGGGGGCTGAACTACTCTTTCCCCTAGACGTGATCCTTTCTGAACAAGATTAAGGCACAGCAGTAGGGGAAAGCTGCCATGGCAGCTGTCCCCAGTGTAATTGCAGCATTGCTACCCCAAATGCTCCAAAATCATAAATTAGCCCCCTGAGATTGTCTTAAAAGCACTGAGATTTTAAAAAAAAAATCACTAAGGATTTCTTTTTCTTTATTTTGTGTTGTTTGAAACTTTAGGGTGAAACTTTTCAAGCTTTTCTCCACAGCTAATACAACCCTTTTCATAAGCAATCCATTCAATATAGAGTACTAACAAACCTTAGGGAAGAAGTTAACAGTTGGATGGGGAGGGGAGAAGGAAAATATGGTAAATTCCCAAGTAGAACGTTCCTCAGCTTAGGAGCAAGGACATTTTAGTGAGAAAAAGAAGGGGAGTGTGAGGATATATTTAGTGTTTCATTAAATCTGTAGCAGGAAACCAAGTAGGAGAGGGCTGCGGAAAAGTCTAGGAAAAAATTCAAAGAGAAGGACTGAGTAGTTTTAAAGGTAGTTCTGTTTTCCTTATTATAATAAAGCACCTCGTTCAGCGTTTCAAGAAAGCAACTCTTCCAGTGATTCTTTTTTATGTCATGTAACAATGGTAAAGGATGGCGGAATGGGAAACTGGAGAAAGGAAGATAGGAAAGTTGGGGATAGACAAGAAAGGAGTTTTAGCCCTTCTTTTTGCTATCTATAGGGGTGGGCAAACTTTTTGGCCCGAGGGCCACATTAGGGTTGCAAAACCATATGGAGGGTCGAGTAGGGAAGGCTGTGCCTCCCCAAACAGCCTGACCCCCGCCCCCTATCCAACCCCTCCCACTTCCTGCCCCCTGACTGCCCCCCTCAGAATCCCTGCACCATCCAACCCCCCTCCCCGTTCCTTGTCCCCTAACTGCCCCCTCCCGGGACTCCTCCCCAACCGCCCCCAGGACGTCACCCCCTAGCAAACCCCCTGCTCCCAGTCCCTTGACTGCTCTGACCCCTATCCACACCCCTGCCCCTTGACAGGCCCCCCAGGATCCCACACCTATCCAACCTCCCCTGTTCCCTGTCCCCTGACCCCTATCCACACCCCCACCTCCTGACAGGCTCCCCGGGACTCCCACGCTTATCCAACCCCCCTGATCCTCCATCCACCCCCCAGAACCTCCACCCCACCCAACCGCCCCCTGCTCCCTGTCCCCTGACTCCCCCCCGGGACCTCCTGCCCCTTATCCAACCCCCCGGCCCCCTTACCATGCCACTCAGAACAGAATGTCTGGCAGCCACGCCGCCCGGTCGGAGCCAGACATGCTGCTGCTCTGCTCGGCAGGAGCGCGCAACCCCGCCGCCCAGAGCGCTGCCTGTGCGGCGGCGTCACTGCAGGGGACGGGGACAGCAGGGGAGAGGCCGGGGGCTAGCCTCCCCGGGAGCTCAAGGGCCAGGCAGGACGGTCCCGTGGGCCGTAGCTTGCCCACCTCTGGTGTAGAACCACCACTTTAAAATATCATCTTCAATAAAAGTAACTTTGTTCCTGTGAGGGTCTTGCTATCTCTCCAGGCAAACCTTTGGTGAAAGTTCTAGTCTTGAACACTGCTCCTCATGTCATTTTATGATGACAACAGTGGGGATGGAACTGTTCTGTTCAGTTTCTAGTGCAGTTTCACTAGGTATAAGATTCTGATCTTGCTTACACTGGTGAGTTCACACAGGCATAAGGTATAAGAAGGTCACTTCTGGTCTTGCTTACACTGGTGACTTTAGTGATTACTGCTAATTTATACTGATGTATCTGAGAGCATAGTCAAAACCCCATGTTCCTAAAAGACTGATACATTTTAAGGCCGAAAGGAGCCATTATGATCATCTAGTCTGACCTCTTGCACAACATAGATCATAAAATGTTACCTAGTAATTCATGCTCCAAGCCCATAGCTTCTGGAAGTCTGAGCACACGAACAGCGTGATTCTGTTCTTCTTTCAGCAGTGCCAATGTGACTTTCCCTGGCTATTTAATTGGGAATAGTGCTTAGTACAGAGAGATGGAGACACTCATCTAGGAATGTTGTATTTTATTTCCAGTTTGAATTTCTTTGTTCTCATGACTGGATGACTTACAAGCCAAAATACCCAAATAGAGTTACAATTCTCCTAATTCATTGGTTATTTAAAAAAAAAAAAGGATTTGGCAAAATTAAGTTGCAAAAAGGCCAGATTTTCAAAGTACCTCCAAAAAGGCACCTGTAGAATTTACACGTACATCCATTTGTCTAGGCATCTTCGTATACAAATTGAATAATTACAGAATTGCATGCTTGCGTGCACAACTGGGTGTTTAGTGACTTCGCTGCCTGTATACATACACATGTGGCCTCTTGGTTCCTCCGTAGGGATAGAGACAAAACCCACTGAAGTCAATAGAAGTCTTTTCATTGACTTCAGTGGTCACTGAATTGGGTCCTAGAGGCTGCATCCTGGCACTGCCCTAACTCCAGATGCTTGCTGCTCCTGGGCCAGCTGTGAGTCTGAAGAGGGAGAAGTCAGTCAGTCCAGTAAAAGTAGATTCCTGAGCCATCCTGCATGGTGTGCCCTGTAAGGAATGTGAGGAGTAGTAGTACCAGAGTAGTACCAGTAGAACCAGAAATAAACTTGGGTCCCAAAGGATCACCGCTCTTTTGTGAGCAGCCCAGTCAAGATAAAAACTTGTGAGTCCATCCCACTCTACAACAGATCATGGAGAACGAAATCAGTGTTGTATAGTCACTAGGGGAAAAGGGTTGGTGTTTACAATACCAAATCGGACTCAGAATAACTCACTGACAATTCCTAGTGGAGACAAGGCACAGGGTAGTTTTGCCTTGATGTAGCTGGTTGAGAAAAGCTGAGACCCTCCCCCACCAGTGTTTACCTCAACCAGCCACACTGAGGTGAAACTGCCCCGTGCTTTGTCTCCACTAGGATTTTAAAACAAGAGAGCTAACTCGAGTTAGCTATCTTGTTATAAAAAAATCACACCTTTTCCCCTAGCGAAGGCTGGCTCACAATGTGGAAACAAGCCTCCCTGAGCCCACCTCTGCCTTCACCCTCACTTTGTACAGGTTCATATAATCATGCTGCAAGTCAGCAGAGAACCAGGCACAGCGAGTGCATTCAGGAAATGGTTCCATCTAATCTGAGAATCTGTCCAGAGGTTGACAGAGACAGCAGTAATTTTAAAACTGATGAATAAAATAGTGTTACTTTCTGTTGTAGAAACGATCATCTTATCATAATGCTTTCAGAGAAAAAGCTTTTTATCATTTATTAATAGCAACACAGGTAGTTATAAGAAAAGAAATTCAATACATCTTTCATTTTTCCATTGTTCAAGGCAAGACGTGAATATTTAGCTCACAGCTGCTTTGGTTAGCAGTGGAGGAGTGTGTGTGAAATCACTTCAACTGCTTTCCATAGCATTTAACGGCTAAGCCAAATAGGATCCCAGAAATTACAGCATGCAATTATTACAATCACATCTCTGCAAAAAACCAACAGGAATGAATCAGGGCCAATCCCCCCCAGCAAAGAGTCCATGCTGAAGATGTAGCAGGCCTAGATTCCTGCAAACCAGAGACGACATTTTGGTGTTCACTAGCACAGTCAATGCTGTAGCTAGCACAGTTGATTCTGCTCGAATTCACTGTAATTACAACTGCCATCTCTGTGAGAACTCAGAGAGGAGATGGGCAACACCCCCAGGGATCCACACTATCTTTGCTTCTCTTCAATAGCTACATGAGACCGCTGGTAGAGACAGTGAGACACCATGGGGTAGCTGCCAGCAGTACACCATTAACACTCAGCTCTATGTAGGCTTGGCAGGATTCAGTTTAAATCGATAAGATGTCGGTAAACATTGATTTCAGCTCACACACAATGAGTGCAGTTTCCCCCACCCACCTTGCGCCTGCAGGGATCTGGCGTCACCAGCCCTGTGGCAGTGCAGAAGCCCTCTGCAGCCTCACTTGCACTGGAGTGAGGGTACAGGGTCGTGACAGCAGGGCTGCAGCAAGTGACCATGATCCCCACAGGCACAAGGTGTGGGGAAGGCTGCAGACCTAGTGAGGCAGAGCAGAGACCCCTGGCCACAACTGCAAAGAGGTGGAGGAAGATGTGCCCCTGGCCCTGGGGGAGGTTACCCCACTGCTAACTGGCTCAGGAGCCATTCAGCAGTGGGGATGGTCTCCCCCTCAGCTGGAGTATCGTTGTTCTCCTTGCACCCCAGGCTAGGGGTTTCTGCTCTGCCCGCCAAGCCTACAGCCTTCCCCACCCCTTGCGCCTGCAGGGACCCAGTGTCATCAGCCCTGTGACTATGCAGGGAGCCCTCTGCAGCTCTACAGTCCCTCTCGCTCACTCACCAGCCAGGAGCATGTGGGCCATCCTCAGGCAGGAACTGTTCAGCAGTTCAGCAGGGGGCGGCCTGCCCTGCCTCCACCTCGCAGCCCTGGCCAGGGGGTCTCTGCTCCACTGGGCCAGCACCACAACCTCCCCCACACCTTGTACCCAGGTGTCTTAGGCCTCTTGGCCACACAGGGAGCCCCCTGCAGTCCTGCTGTCAACACTGCCCTAACCCTAGCCTCAGCTGCTTCATTTCCCACAACTGTAAAAATCAAAACAGTTAAAAAAACAGGGGGGGGAATTAAAATTAAAAATCAATATTAACCATTGAAATTGCTAATATAACAAACCCCAAATTCTGCCACGCCTGACTACATATCTCATTCTCTGCAACCACCACCAGAAGACTGAGAGGAAATTAGCTCTGGGATGGAGAAGAGCTGGCTCAAGCAAGACTGAAGTGGTGCTGGTCAGAAAGGGGAAATGCTTTGAAGAGCTGGCCAAGCTGTTGTCTCCACCTTCTAGTAAAGGCACAAAGCCCCCATTTGTCAGAGTTGTGTGATGCCTCAGGTGTCAGGCGTGAACCCATTCAGCTGAGCCTGAGGGCTAGCCAGCCCAGCCTCCAGGCAGATTAATGGGCTCAGCTGAGTTGTGGTAGGATCACCTCGTTGGCCAGCTTGCCTGACTGGCTGAAGGGAGCTAGCAGGCCTGCTCTTAAGTGCAGCAGCAGGTCACTGGCTGCTCAACACTTATGCCCACAGCTGTGCTCATTTCTGTACCTGCCTTGTTCCTATCCTGCTTCCTCCTGACTCCAGCTCTGACCCTCAGCTTGACTACTGGTTCCTGTCTCTGGCTCTGACCCTTAACTCCTCCAAACACTAGGCCTGACTCTTGCTCCAATCAGCAGTAGGGTTGCCAGGTGTCAGTTAAAAGTCTAGTTGGCAGGCTCCTTACCCAGCTCCACGCAGCTCCCGGGAAGCTGCCAGCATCTCCCTGTGGCTCCTAAGCAGAGGAATGGACACAGGGGCTCTGCGTGCTGTCCCCGCCCCCAGCACCAGCTCAGCAGCTCCCATTGGCCAGGAACCACGGCCAATGGGAGCTGAGGAGGTGGCACCTGCAGGCACGGGCAGCGCACAGTAGTGCAGTAGCACCTCGGAATCTCACCAGGTAGGACTGTGCTCCAAGGTTCACTCAGTGGGCAAGTATGTCCCTGTGAGACACTAGCTGGGATGGGAACTGATTGCATGAATATGTGATGCTGCGCTGGGAACCACAGTAAAGACAGTTAAGTGAATGACAAGTGATTGACAGATACCAATTACTGACCAACTTTCCTATAGATAGTGGTGGTGATACATGGTCAGGGTATAAAGCTCAACACCTCTCAGCATAATCCATAAATGCTCCCTATTTCTAAGTAAATAGAAGAGAAGAATAAATGATGTCTTTGACACAAATAGATGGTTGAGCTGGGGGAGCATTCATTCACTCAATCACACATCTCAAAACTTTCTCCCATGTTCAGAGCTCACGGTTTTCTTGTCAGGGCAGCAGAACATTTTCTTGCCCATGCGACAGTGGGTGAGGTCCCAGAGTTCGGGGATGTTCTTCCTGATTGCCTGTTTGAAGAAGAAGACAGCCGCCTCCTCCTCCTCCCCCTCCCATTACTCTGGGGAAATTTGTGACCTAGTTCAAAATGGCTATGACTTAGTTTCAGTTTAATTCCTGGGAAGCCAGTGTTATGAAATGGCACTTTGATTTTGGGAATCTTCTCTCCTTTAGAATCCAGCCACTTGTTGCCATGGTTCCAGCAGCCATAACATGGGAGAGAAAAAGCAAGTCAGTTTGATGATAAATATCTAGCCCCATTACATGGCTGGAAGAGCCAAGCATCAAATCTACCTGTATCATCTTATCACAGGGGTAGCGGTGTTAGTCTGGATTTGTAAAAAGCGGCAAAGTGTCCTGTGGCACCTTATAGACTAACAGACATATTGGAGCTTTCGTGGGTGAATACCCACTTCATCAGATGCATGTATTCACCCATGAAAACTTATGCTCCAATATGTCTGTTAGTCTATAAGGTGCCACAGGACTCTTTGTCGCTTTGTATCATCTTAGTGCAGAGCAGTGGGTAGAGTATCAGGGAGCCAGTTACAGTTGCTTGACTCAGTGCTGGTTGGGCCCCAACATTAGTTAGAACAGCTATGGGGCTGCTCTAATTTACACCACTGGCAAAAGGTACCTAAGGAACTTTATACCAGTGGAGAATCAGTACAATCAATCTCTGCTCCACCCCATGGCATTCCCAGTCTGTGCCTGATGTGTTTCATAAGCAGGTGGCACAGGAGCTGGTCCTGCTGCCTCCAGCAGCACTACTCTAGCATGGAATTCCCTTCTGCAAAAGGAATTCTCTGCTGGCCATTTCTAGCCAGAATCCATCCACTCTCTTGTGTGACATCAAGTAAACACATGTTGCAAGAATCTAGGCCTCAATTTAGAATCCAGCCTGATCAGGAAGAGGAATAAAGAAATGAAAAGAGGGGAGAGGGGAAAGCAGACAGAGAGTGACAGAAATGGAAGAGTGAGTCGATGTTGATGATGGTGGCTGTGAACATTGTGCTGTCCTTCTCCTCCGCCTCTCTATTCCTTTTTATTTATTTATTTATTTATTTGAGGGAAGACAGAGGGCTGAAATGTCTAGAGGAGCTGGATATTTGCATATTTCAGTCCCTATCTTCACAGAGTAGAGAGACAGGGTAGAGGGGGTATGTGATATGTGCACTAGTGATTGAAAATGGCCAGAACTAGTGTTAGGGTTCCCAGCCGTGAAAGTGGTCTTTAAAGTGGTCTCCAACAGAAATCCAAAACAGAAATAGATTATCTCAATGTTACCTTGATCTGAGGCAGAATTGGGTTATTCAGGATTTGTGTTATAGTTTGCACTCACCACTGCTGCCCCAAAAAGAAAAAGTTTAAAACCAAGGACTGACATGAAAAATTGCAGTGTTCTAAGTTGTTTGCTCCATGTTCCAGGAATTACAGAGTGCCAGCATCAATACATACAATTGCTTAGGTGAAGCTATAAAGATAATCATAGAATATCAGGGTTGGAAGGGACCTCAGGAGATCATCTAGTCTAACCCCTTGCTCAAAGCAGGACCAATCCCCAGACAGATTTTCCCCCCCAGATCTATAAATGGCCCCCTCAAGGATTGAGCTCCCAAACCTAGGTTTAGCAGGCCAATGCTCAAACCACTGAGCTAGCCCTCCCCAATAATTTAGTCTGGATTCTGCCTGGCCCTGAGATATGTTTGCTGTGGAAGGACGGGCACAAGGAGTTTCACTCTACACCTTTACTTCTCCCCCTGGGGTGCACAGCACCCCAAAGCAGGCAGGAATGGCATAAAAGTCCTGTCCTTCCCACTGCACAACCTCGGTTTGGCTCTTGACTGACTCACCTTGCTCTGCCCCTTTCTGAGACCAAAATGTTTTGGGACTGCTAGCGGCAACTGTGCAAACCACATTGCTGCGTCATCATTGTCTGTGATGAGTAGGTCAGGGCCACGAGGCTCCCAGCTGAGCGTAGGCTGCCCAACCAGCCTCCTCTGTTTCATGGACTGTTGGTTTCAGAATGTGAAATGCAGGAATCCAGAGAAGCCAGTTTTCCAGTGATCAGAGCAGGGGCCCAAGAACCAGGACATCTGGATTCTAGTCTTGGCTCTGCTGCTAACTCACTGCATGGTTTTGGCTGAGTCAGTCATTTCCCTCTGTGTCTTAGTTTTCTTATCTGTAAAATGGAGCTAATACTGACCCTCTGACCTCCCTGAGCTAAGTGTTTTGAACTCCTGTGAAGGGATGAGGGGTCTAGAACATGTCAGAGTGTTAACAGCTTGCATGGCTCCATATGCTCATGTTCCTCAGACCTTGATGCTTCCTTGTGGTGTAAGAGTGAGTGAAATGCTTCCCTCAGTCCCATGTGGGACATTAGAGCCTCCCAGGTGCATCATCTCCATTCTAAACCCCATATTTCAAGTATTTTGGGAAACAAAACGATCCTGTGGCCTGAAAGTCTCAGCCACTTGTAATTAACAAAGACCTAGGGTTCCAAGGTTCAGCCCAGTATTAGGCCAAGTCCCAGTTCGGGGAATTCCAGTCATTCTGCATGCTCACTTGGATACAGGTTTCTGCATCATTTCCTGTGCTCCATCCCTGGCCAGGGGTGGATAACATAGTTATTTTATATCCCATGCCTCACAGTGGCTGTGAAATTTACTTAATGAATTGTGTATGATTAGAATGTTCAGTCAGCACTGGTGACACAGACTGGCTGGTGCAACTGGCCAAAGGGAGCTGGTAGGTTCAGAGGCAGTTTAAAAAAAACGTAACTCGTTATTCATAGCTTTGAGATTTAAGTTCTTGGGGTTAAAATACTGGACCAGGACTCAGGAGATCTGAGTTCAATTCCTACTTCTGTTAGACTTCCTGTGCAACATTGGTCAAGTCACTTAAACTGTGTTTCCAATATTCATTGCAAAATGGACATAAAGATGCTTCCCTTTGTTGCTTTTATTTTTTAAGCTATTTGCAGCAGGGATGGTCTCTTGCGAGGTGTTTGCACAATACCTTGCAGAATGGGGCTTCTATCTTAATTAGGGCCTCTAAGTGCTACGACAATATAAATAATAATTATAGATGGCTGGTATGATTGAGTGGAGCATTCCACAATGGAACACTGTGGGCTCTTTGTCTTTTGGAACCTTTTCACATTGCATGAAGTTGTTGCTATGGTAGCAGCATCCACAATACAGGAGCCATCTACGTGGGAGACAAGAAGCAGGTCTGTTCAGATCTGAATAATGTCCAGGCACATTCTCTGCTCCATGCAGCTTCCTACCAACCCTCTAGGTCCCCAAAATTGGCTCACTCTCTCCCCCAGGCCTTTCTTCCCCAAAATATTTGTTACAGCAGCTCCTTCTAACCTTCTACCCTGATGCTTTGTGAGAAGGAGTCAGTCCTCTTCAGCTCTACATGACAGGCCAATAATGTTTAACCGGTGGCAGTGAGAGGGACGATTGGTGTTGAACATCAGTCCCAGGTTGTGGGGCTGCCACTGCTGGCGGGAGGAAAGGAGGGCTGCAGAATCTAAGCCCAGCAGGTCTGTTCGGCCCCTTAGACATTGAATTTGATTTGGTGGGGCAAAAAGAGATCATTAAAGGAGTGGGGAGAGGAGGAAACTTACCATTATTGCCAGCAGCTCCATCGATAACAGCAAGAGTAGGAACAGATTGGGTAGTCAGGAATTCCAAGAGTTCCCTGCTTCACAAATCACCTCTATGCCCAGTCATTCACTTTCTATCTGATAGATCATGAGATGTGACAGACAAAACAGGACTTCGGCTACAGTCCCCTCACATGTGGATAAGTGACGATTTTCTCCAAGTTCAGAAAGTGGGTGAATACATTTTGCTGTTTCCATCCACTGGCATCCTCCTTCAACTATACTACCCCCCAGAAGAGAGATATCAGAAAAGGCAGGAAAATAAAACCTTCTAGGAAGATGTAAAGGCCTTTTGGGAGAAGGCTAAGGCCAATAGGGAGAAGACAAAGACCTACCAGGTCTTCTGGGAACAAGTTCAAGCCATCAATAAGCCATATGAGAGGAAGAAAAGGCCTTTTAGAAGAAACAAGAGACCTGCCTGGAAGATAAGGAAGCTTTCTTGGTCTAGAGCAACATGTTTGAAGTGTTCTGGAATAAGGAACTGGCCTTCATATAAATTGACTTCTGAATCATCCTGATTGAAGAAAGAGATGTTTGGGTGGAACAAGATGTCTTCTCAATGAAAAAATGTGCACTTCAGAAGATGGAGAAAGCTCTGAAGAAGGCGAAGAAGTAAGTCCTTTGGGAAGGTGTAACTGGTGCCTAGGAGCATATAGATGGAAAGCATTTACCTGAAGTTGCAATGACAAATGCTGATGGCAGTCATGTCCGCATTCCGCAAACTAGAGAAAGGTATAGATATTGTATTGGATATGAAATGAAGGAATGACAGCTCATGTGAACAGATCTTTATCTATCTTTTTGATCCCAGGACTGTAATAAATCCCTACCAGAGATTCAGAAGAAAAAACAAACAAAAACAGCTTAAGAGCATGAGTTTTTCCTTTTAGATTTGTTACTATATTTGTTTAATTTTATTTTCATCTCTAGGATACTGCCACAAATTTGCTGAATGTCCACTCCAATTTTTGAACTTTTCACTTGTAAAAGGATGTCTGAAATCTTTATTCTCATGCTGATGGTGATCTAACATTTTCAACTGCAATTTTAATAACTGAATAGATCAGAGAAGTCTCTCCATAGCCAGCCCAGGCACCCCATCCTTGACTGGATAACTTATGGTTTGTTCTCGATGTGCTGGAAATTTCAGAAGCTAGTTGGGAAGGTCAACATTCAATACTAAAAACACTGTAATAATTGTGTGGCTCTCTCCTGTAGAGCTTGATAATTTTCTCAGTGCTGCATATCTTGACTATTTGGAACTTCATAGTGGAAGCAAGGATAGATCTGAAATCCGTGTTCTCCAAAATAACCACAGGCACTTATCACTTGTGCTAAAGGAAAAGGAGCTGTTAGCAGCACAGGGCTTATGACACACAATTAAGCAATTATGATTTGATCCAATAGAGGGCAGCAGTACATATACTCACTAATACATTACAAGTTATTTTGCTTGTGATATGTACATTGTACATGTGCTTAATATGGACCCTCTCTGTTCCTCCCTCTCAGGCTCTTTATACTGTTTATTTTCTTCTTTCTTGGCCCCAACTTTCCATCCTCCCTTAAAAGCCCCCCAGCAATCTCTGCACACTCTGGCTCCAATTTCTCACTCTCCACTTGGAACTTCATTTCATTCCTTCCTGATTCTCCTCTGCGCTATCTATTTGTCATCAACGCAGCTGAAGCATACAGGTGAATCTGGCTCAAAGATGCTATAATGGAAAGAACACTGTGACTCACTCTTTCACATTCTATAACTTAGCTGAAACACAAAAGATAGACTCCTCTACATGTAAAGGTTAATAATGGGGAAAACAAACTGACAATCTCTCCTTTCAGTTAAGTAGCTATTGTACATGCCAAAGCATGAGTATTTATATTATACTGTATATTGTTACATTGTAGATAACAAAGATATTGAAAACCATCTGTGGGCAGAAGCCCCACTAAAATCAATAAGCATTCTGGTCAAGATTTTCAGGAACAGGAACCTGAATCCATATTTGGACACCTACTGTAAATAATTGGCCTGATTTTCAAAATGCTGTGCACCGAGCAGCTCCCACTGACCTCAGGGGGTACTCAACACTTTCGAACAATTCAGGCCACTTATTTACAGTAGGTGCCTACATATGGCTTTAGGAGCCTAGCCTTACTTTTTTATATCTTGGCCTTTGTGCCACAGGTTTATGATCAGCTGGGCCCATTAAGCTTAGTTATAGCTCCAGCATGACATGTATGTCTCTATTTTCTTCATATAATGTGTTTTTTAAATGGGAGATGCAATAGTGTGATTATTACATTAGGTTCAAGCTTCATATACATATAGTAATAAAACCAAAATATTTATCACTCACTCACTCATGCCCGTCACCCCAGTCGGGGTATGGGCCGCCAACCACAGATCTCCAGAGTCCTTTATCCTGGGCCATTTGCTCTAGCTGGTTCCAGGTATAGCCCATTTTTATGCTATCAGCCTGAAGGTCGCGTCGCCAGGTGTTTCTTGGACGGCTCCTCATCTCTGCTGTGACCTGCGCCGTCTTTCTTGACTCGTACATGGTCCTCACGTTCCATGTACCGATGGTAATCCTCCTGGTTGCAAGAAGGGTAATCGGCTTAGTGGCTTCCTCACAACTTTCACCACCCAGTGTCATGCGTCTTCGAGTTGAAGACCCTTCTTTTTCCAGGCTAAAAGTCTCTGTTATCTCTATTGTTGGCGTTTCTGTACCAGGTTGATTTTTTACGGGGTGGAGTTGCTAGCCCCACGCCCAACCCTCCTCCTTTATCCTGACTTGGGGCAGGCAGATGGCCCCAAAGGACCTCTCTGGTGGAGTTAAAAAAATATTTATATTTGCCTAATATTTAAAGTATGTTGAGGCAAGCCGGTTTTGTTAAGGTCCCTCAGCAGGAATCCTTAACCCAACATGCAAGCTGAGATGCTACATAGTTTATTGGGGTTTGATAGTTCTATTTATTACAACCCATGAACGGATGATCATTTACAGTAAGGTATGAGAGGGGAACCCAGATCCATTCTTGGCTCCTCCCTCATTCACCTCCACCCCAATGACCACCATAAGCTCATTTCAATATTACTTAGCTTTGGGTCATTGGTGTTGTACTTTGTGAAATGACATCACTATAGATGACCTGAATCTTAGCTAGGCAATCCCCAGAGGGCATCAGACATCCAGTGGGGTTAAGGCCCACACTTGTGTAAGTATTGTACAGTCTCTCTTAAATTTGTTACAAATGTTGTGGTTTTGGTAGTACATGTATTGTTATTAAGCAGAAATACTATGTATCCCTGGGGTTTGACTTCCTGAAGTCTAGAGATGTTCACACCATCAAGAAAAAAAAATCTCTTTGGGTAAAGAAATTATTTTATCAATCTATCCATAAGGCCTCTGCAAGTCAAAGGCTAAACTCAGATTGTCATCAAAGATGTCAGCCATTACTACGCATCTAGAGATATCAGCAATGACCCAACAACTGTTACTTTTACCTAATAGAAATAGTGTTTGCAGATTTGTGGAACAAAATGATATAATTTAGTCATATTTTCTATTTGATAATTATGATGTACAAAATGAAAAAAGTTACGCCTGCATTTTTTTAAGGGTGGTCCAGCAACATGATATAAGAAGAAATGAAATTGCTTTTTACTGAGCCTTTCAAAAAGAGCTTTCAAGCCCTTTCTTTGCATTTTACATGCATGTCATGGGGAGGGAGGTTCCAAGTGGGACTGGTGGCTTACTAATTTGGTCTTCTGAGCACCAGATCTGATTTGGAAAAGATCCCCACTGTATATTCATTGTCTATTTTAATCCTTGCCAGGGCCGCCCAGAGGATTCAGGGGGTCTGGGGCAAAGTGGGGGAGCTGCAGCGCTTGTACTCACCCTGCGGCGATCCGGGTCTTCGGCAGCATTTCGACGGCGGAAGGCCCTTCAGTCGCTCCGCGTCTTCGGCAGCACTGAAGGGCCCCCTGCCGCTGAAATGCCTCCGAAGACCCGGACCGCCGCCAGGCCAGGGCTCGCGGGGCCCCTGCCCCTGAAGACCCGGACTGCCACCGGGCCAGGGCTCGCAGGGCCCCTGCGGGGCCCAGGGACTGTGGCAAATTGCCCCACTTGCCCCCACCTCTGGGCGACCCTGGTCCTTGCTCTTGAAGCATCAGTAAAACCCTTCTTCATTACTTCCCTAGAGGTAGAACTAAGCAACCAGAAGATGTCTGATTTGTCTTTGTTTTCTACTATTTAACAAACTATACATGCATGAGGTAAAAATCAGTTAATCAGGTTGCATTAAATACAGTGAGACATTGGTTATGTGCCTCACTTAGCTGGACTGTAGAAGCATGTCTCATGCAATTGTTTTTATAGCTCAGGCAAAATTAGGTAAGTAAATGTGCCAAAACCAATTGCCAAGATTTGTGGCAGGCCAGAGAACACTGGAAATGAACATGCTGGGTAGAGCAGGATAATGAATGTATTGCTCTGCACATAGCACTTCTCTAGTGGCCCAACAGGATCAGCAAAGTGAAACTAACAAGGCAGATACCATTTTCACTCTGCTCCTGTTGGTTGGAGGTAGGGCAAGAAAGAGAAAAAGAGAGGGAAAAGTATGCAGTTCAGGAGGTGAGACACTGAGAACTAAAGAAGAGAGAAGAACATAAGAACGGCCATACAGGTTCAGACCAAACATCCATCTAGCCCAGTATCCTGTCTTCTGACAGTGGCCAATGCCTGGTGCCCCAGAGGGAATGAACAGAACAGGTAATCATCAAGTGATCCATTCCCCTGTTGCCCATTCCCAGCTTCTGGCAAACAGAGGCTAGGGACACCATCCCTACCCATCCTGGCTAATAGCCATTGATGGATCTATCCTCCATGAACTTATCCAGTTCTTTTTTGAACCCTGTTATAGTCTTGGCCTTCACAACATCCTCTGGCAAGGAGTTCCATAGGTTGACTGTGCGTTGTGTGAAAAAATACTTCCTTTTATTTGTTTTAAACCTGCTGCCTATTAATAGAAATATCAAATGTGAGATACTTAATCTGAAAGAAGACTGGCTATATTTGAGCTCCTTATTGGCTGCCATCAGTCTACTGGTGATTAGACTGATAAGTGTAAGAAACTCAGAATTAAATCCTTCTCCTTTCATACATTATCTGATTCTCCCTCTACATGATACAATAACTCCCATTAAAAGCTCTGTATGAATTACTTGTATCTTGAGGTAGGGGAATCGTGTCCTTTGGATTCCTCCAATCCTCTGCTGGAAGAGAGGAAGAGATGTGGGAGGAAAAGGTTCCTCCTGAGAGATAAAAGTTAAAGAGTGGCAAGGGTGTGAGTATGAACAAATGGAACGAGTGCTGACACTCACTCAGAGGCAAGGTAGGGTGTGAGTAAGTGTGGGTCTTTTATTTAAAAGACTCAAACAATCCTGTCGTCTGTTTGCTAACTCTGCTTCTGAATCCTTCCTTCCTGGACCCTCAGGGAAGGACCAGGCTGAAGCAGCTGCAGTGCACGGAATGGCAAAATTCACCTCCTGGTGCTGCTATGTCATAGCTCTTCAAAAGTCTCCCAAAGAGTTGGGACTGATCTGTCACTGCCGCTCCTCCAAGGATCCCTCTCTCTCCCCAGCAGAGAGCATATGTTGGGATGAGGTCTGGCGCCCTCTCCCCTTTGTTTTCAGGCAGCTTCTTGTTAGTATGGAGATAAATGGGATTGAACTTTCCTTATCCCACAGACTGCCACCAACAGGGATCCCAGAGGGTGGGAAAGGAGGAGATGCTACTTACTGGTCTCCTTGATGAAAAGGACTTGCCTCCCCAGGAGTCCCACAAGAGGGGTGGGTGCAGAGGAGCCACTGCCAGCAATCACCTTTGTTGAGAAATCGCTGTTGTTTCAGTGACTACTGAGAGCCTCGCAGGGAGTGGGGATTGAGGTGTGCTGCTAGGAGCCCTGCAAGGATGCAGTGGAACATCACTTCTATCCCCCCTTTCTCTTCCCCACTCCAGGCAGCACATTCACAGCCTCCCAGCTTTCGCTATGCCAGTGAATGGTTAATCTCCCTTCTCAGGAGAAGGCCAGAGGAGTAGCAAAGCAGTATCAGAGGAGTAGGTGAGACCAGGAGAACCAAGTTCCTCTTCATCCACACAGGACTCCCGGCGGTGGTTCTCTCCAACTGTGGGGCTGCTAGACACACAGCTCATCCTAATGGCCGTGAGAGAGGCTAGAAGTGGCTTCTTTCATTCACTCTGCCCCCACTCGCCCCAGTGATCACTGGTAGCAGTGGCATGGGGAGTGGATGGTGGGAGTGGAATGGATGATGTTAGAAGACCATCCCCATAGATTCCCACATCCACATCAAAGGCTATTGAAAGGACCTACTGGGTACTATCCTGGTAAGTCCCTTCAACACCTAGATCTCACATGAGGAGAGGGGAAATCAAGGAAGAAGGGGGTTTAAGGTATCACACACTTCCCATCTCCTTGATAATCACCATTGGCAAGAGAAGGCACCATTCCCTGCACTGCCTCTGCTATCCCTGGAGCCTCTCCTAAGTTTCCAGCAAAGGGTAGAGGAAATTGTGCATAATCAAATAAGAAAAAGACATTTTATTTATAAAGCACCCTGCTCTGGAGCCTGCGGCATTGTACAATAATTCATAATAAATATAACAGTACAAATAAGTAATTAGCTTTTCTCTCAATTCAGGAATTATGAGGCAGAGTTAGTCAATAGAAAACCAGATTGTTTTCTCTCTCCATTGGTTGGGTAATTAGTGATTCTGTGTGCCTCCATTTTGAGATGCCTACTTCAAGTGACCTTCAAGGGGCCTATTTTTGGAGGGTGAGTGCTCAGCACTTTCAGAAACGCCAGGTCCCTGCCAAGATCTCAAGTTGGGCACTCAAAAAACAGAGGCACCCAAAATCATTTTTGAAAATCACTTTGGAAAATCTTGGTCCAGATGTTACACCTACAATGAGCTACAGGATCCCTGCCCAAATACTGCACTAATTGATGCTATATAAGTGCCGTCCAAAGAGAAGGCTTTTCACTTTGTAAACATCTGTATTTCTGGTGGAGCCATATTTCAAACCCCCCAGTTTACACAATTACTGCATATGTTTGAGCAATTCCAATTACGATAGTCGTTGCTGACATATTGACACTTCTCTATCTGATGGGCTATAGGATGTGACAGGCTGGACTGGGCTTGGACCATGCCTTGCCCTCACAAAGCTCCGTAAGAGATGAGAGCTTTCATCAAGGTTGGCAAGTGAATGAATAAAACTGCCATTGCCTCTAGATGTCCTACACCTCCCGCCAGAAGCACCTCATCAAGAAGCTGTGGGATGAGAAAGTTTTTCGGGAGGAAATCAAGGCTTTTCAGGAGAAGATCAAGGGCTTTCGGGAGAAGATGAATGCCTTTCGGGAAAAGATCAGGGCCTTCAGGATGGTGATCCAGGCCTTCTGGGAGGAGGAAAACCCCATCTGGGAGGAGGAAAATGCCTTTCGGGAGTCAGAAAAGACTTTCCGGGAAGAAGCAAAAGCCTTCTGGGAGGGGTACAGGGACTTCTGGAAGGGGTATAATGCTTTCTGGAAGAAGGACAAGGCTTTTTGGAAGGAGGATCAGTTCCTCTGGGAAAAGGACAAGGTTCTCCTGGACGAGGACAAGGTCCTGTGGGCAGAAGAAAAGGCTCTCTGGGCAGATGAAAAAGCCCTCCTAGAAGAGGAAAGAGCTTTCTGGGAGGATGAGGAAGCCCTACGAGAAGATGAAAAAGCCCTCCAAGAAGATGAAAAATCTATCTGGGAGGGGGCATTTGGCCCTCTGAGAGGAGAACAGTTATTGCTAGCTGTAGATATCAATGCTCTTGGGAGTCATGGCCCAGATATTCTTAGAGGAAGTGGGTAGCCCAAGGGAATGAAAAAAAGTGTAAATGATTCTGCTGGATTCAAAACCAATATTTGAAAAGTCACATATGATGAAGCAGCTGTGTAATTAGTCAGTTACCCTCTTTGCTTTGATTACCCTTCTGAAATAGCCTCTTTGACCCCAGAAACCTGATAAAAGCCTAATGGAATTTCAGTAGAACTATTTTACAGTGTCATTTGCTTTAAGATGATTGCATTTAGGTTCTCATTACATTATTTATTGCTCTGGGATCTTGTGCATTGGTAAATGGCATGAAGCTGTCATGCACCACCTCAGTTTCCAAACCTCTCACCTGTAAAACAGGAGGTTGATGTTCAGTAGGTGCTAACACACCAGAGAAAGAGGATTTACCAGCTGAGTTCTAGATCATCATAATTATAAATCTGTCAGTCACTGCTGATCCACCAGTGTAATTCGAGTCAGTGGAGTAAGGCAGTGGTGTTTTAGGCCCCCTCTTTATATTTAAGAGACATTGTGCTAAAGTCAGCGATGAGAAAACTCTTGCTCTTCCCCAACATTATGCTTTTGATCTTCCTCCTCATTGCTCTCTGGAGTCTGATGTGGATAGGTCATTGTTGGTCATCCTTTACTTTCTTCCAGGACTCCAGCTCCATCTGTCTGGGTCTCACCCCTGAATCACTACATGGGAAGATGATCTGTTGAAAATTGGGAGGGAGCAAGGAACCCAACAATAGTAGGAAAAAGATGTCAGTTGGAGAAAGAGGTGGGAGTGGGTCAGTCTGAAAGGGAGAAATAAGACAGTAGTGGGAGGGAGCATGCATGTCAGGGAGTGGGAAGAAAGGCTACATACATAGCCCTGGATCATATCTAGCTTCAGAGCTGCCATTGTCTGACACAAAATAGGGAGCACTATCCTCTCCTGGGAATTCATTCCTCATGAGCTCCTTATAGAAAATCCTAGATAACCATTGGGTGCAATGTGTAGTCAATGTCTGTATCCCTGTCTGCAACAAAGGCAAGAAAAGAAACTTTGAACAGAACTCTGGGGATGTCCAGGTTTCAGGAAAGACATGAGTACCATAGTACAGAGCTTGTTCTCTTGCTCTTTCGGATCTCACAGACTATTTTTGAAGAGGAAACAAAATGCTCTTCTCCAAACTCACCAAATTCAGAGCCGTGGAAGTTGATACAGAAATAAATCTGCTGTATTTGTCCCTTGTTGTTGCAGCTAGAGGTGGGATGAAAAGGGGAGAGGGACAAAGGCAGACTGTGAAAAACGTTAATCAGAGTCAACCTGGTAAACACTAAGAGTCAAAGTTGTTACGTGTGCATCCGTTGTGGTAGCTTTAGTAACATGTTCGAGGTTTAGACAGTGTTTTACGTTTAAAAGGTTTACACCATAATGAGAGAGCCCTTTACAATCCCTGCTAAAGAATTTGGAGACGTCTGCATTTGTTAGGTATGTATACAGGATAAGTCAAGCACACCTTCAAATACAGTTTTTATTTGTGATCTGCTGAAGGATGAGCTAGACTCTCCTGTTTTATTGTGTTCAGAACAAATTGTACACAAAGGCTTGTCTTAGAAATACATGAATACACAACTCCTGATGAATACCTCCCCCGGAAAACCTTCTCATTAACTGGCTCAACCAAAGTAGGAATGTTTTGCAACCTCCTATTATAGTCATAAATAATATAGATGGAAATGCCCCATTAGACCATCCAGTCTAACATCCTGCAAATTCAGGAGCATTCCCTATTATACATTTTAGAGCTGTATCATTAGACACTGCAAAAAGAAAAAAAATCCTTCAGAAGATAAGAATATTCAAAAGGCACCTGTCATTTCATATATTTTAATGTAAAAAAAAAAACCATGGGAATTTATCTCTATTATTCAAATCAGCATGTCAAATTAACATCCATTTAAACTAAAATTAGACATGTTTTTCCTTACGAAGAACCTGAAGTACATGAAATGCTTTTAAGAAAGATCCTATTCATTTTTTCTCATATTGCCAAGTAGAGTGTTATCGGTGATAGTGCTGTCATTATAATACAATGGTTGTGCTACTTAAGGAGTTACACAACACAGTGCAGAAAAACCAGAAGTTTAGTAGGAGAAAAGGATACACCAATATGCTTTCAAACCTCTAGTAGCTCCCCTTAAAAAACATTTAGCTTAAAATATGCATGGATTTCAGGGGGGCATTTGGACTGGCCCTTGTAAGCCTATGGCTTGGGAAGGGGGTAGGGTTGTTTGGCTGTTTTCACAGATATTTTCCCCAGGAAGGGGCGGGGGTGTTTAAATTTAGAAGGGGGTGAGGGCCAAAATATGAGACTATGATGGAAAGGTGGGCTGTATGGAACCATAGTAAAATCTGAAAAATGCTTCACGACCATTTTATTAGATTTAACTCATGTTTTAAAATCATCACACAAATTAAAGTTGGCTACTCAAGCCTTCAGTGAAGCACTACGTTTACATCCTTTGTGGTTTCTTCTTGTAATTTTGCACAACTGTTAATGAACTTCTCAAATGCAGTGCATTCATCTTTGGTGGCTTCTCGCATGCCCAGTACTTCCAGTCCTTCAGTTGATATGCTATTAGTTCATTCACATGATCAGGCAGAAGGCGACTTCTTTCAGAACACTAAATTCTATTCAATGATGAAAAAGAACACTCACCTATAGCTGTTGTGACTGGGAGTAGCAAGAGCTGAATTCCTACTTCTTTCATTTCAGGAAACATAGCACAAAGATTGGGTTGAGCCACTAGTGATGATAAAAAAGAACTTGAAGTCAAATCTTCGTTCATTCATCATATGACATTCCACTCTGTGTTCAAATTCTCTATTCTGTCCTGATCACATGGCAGCCCCATTGCTGGCAATGCCTCATTCCACTCAACTGTTGGTGTTTTATAAGACAGGCATCTATAAAAGCTACTTAGAGGGTGAGCAGAATCCAGAAGTCATTTTTTGTAGATTTGTAAGAATCAAGTGTGTATTTTTTCAGCTGGGTTAACACTTCTTGTCCTCTTCACTTAAGTGCCTTCATTAGTCAACTTCTGGACTGATGTCCTTGCTTCTTCCAGTACATTTTCAATGGATATCTCTGATTGATCCAAGTGTAGCTTCTATTGCTGGACAAAGATCTACTACAAAGATCTACTACTGTTGTAGCAGATGCCTGGATCGCATTGTTTAATGACCCAGGTGGTTTCAACAGTAGATTTACAAAAGAGAGAATGGCAATTGTTTTCTCTAAACATAGTAACAAAAGTAGTCCACCAGCCTCACTACTTAGATCAGTCCCATCTTGGTAGATACTTTCCAAAGCCAGCAATAATTGTTGCAGTAATTTTAAGACATCAACCAAGGATCACTCATGGGAAAGCCTGTGGGTTTTCCCAGGTTGGACTAATTTGAAATTCAGTCCCAGAGCATCTTGTATTTTTCCCAAGATGTTCGCTCTTTTTGGACTCTTTTTGAAAAAAAAAAAAAGAGTATAAAGAACCATTACATTTATGGCTTTTAAAATGTCCTTTGAATATTCAGCAACTTGTACTATTGCTAGTTGAGTAGATCATAGAATTGTAGGACTGGAAGGGACCTTGAGAGTTCTTCTAGTCCAGTCCCCTGCACTCAAGGCAGGACTAAGTATTATCTAGACCATCCCTGACAGGTATTTGTCTAACCTGCTCTTAAAAACCTCCAATGACAGATTCTACAACCTCTCTAGGCAATTTCTTCCGCTTCTTACCTACCCTGGCAGTTAGGAAGTTTTTCTTAATGCCCAACCTAAACTGCCTTTGCTGCAATTTAAACCGATTGCTTCTTGTCCTATCCTCAGAGGTTAACAAGAACAATTTTTCTCTCTCTTCCTTGTGAAAATCTTTTATGTACTTGAAAACTGTTATCATGTCCCCTCCCAGTCTTCTCTTCTCCAGACTAAACAAACCCAATTTTTTCAATCTTCCCTCATAGCTTATGTTTTCTAGACCTTTAATCATTTTTGTCACTCTCCTCTGGATTTTCTCCAATTTTTCCACATCTTTCCTGAAATGTGGCGCCCAGAACTGGACACAATACTCCAAATGAGGCTATATCAGCGCAGAGTAGAGTGGACTACTGCAGTAGAGCAGACTACTGCATCTACTGGCCTCACACTGACATCAAGATATTTTACATACTGACTTAATACTTGATGCCCATTTGCATTGATACATTCATCAGCCATGTATGCAATTTTTTTTGAATGTGATGAAAGAGTTCTTCACTTTTTCAACTGCTGAGTCTTTCACTTTTGCACTGCATGCTTCTAACCAGTCAGTTGAGTTTCTTGCAGAAAGATAGTGAGCATTTGCCAGTCTTGTTTGGAACCAGTGTTCAACTTCAGGGTTAACAAGTTGTCTTCCAGTTTGTAGTGTGTGGTATCTCTTGCTTAAACAGAATAGATGTGACAGCCATGTTTGTTTGCATAAACTTTGTTGTGTCTCCAGCATTCTTAACAACCTCATAAAGTACTTTTAAAATTGGCTTTGACAGTGACTGGCTTATAAGGCTTTGATGTCGATGCAGTCTAGAGGCTTGGTGTTTTGCAGCCTTTTCATGTAGTTTGTCAGTATTGGCTTTGCTGGTGATCAATCTGGCAAACCAAGCTCCTCCAGTTTTACCAATTGTAGCAGTAGGAAGCTTTCCTTCTTCATAAGCTTTTTTGCAAGTGGTGCAATAGTTGTCATCTTTCGTAACTTCAATAAATGGGAAAAGTTTGACCAACAAACATCAGGAACTGCCTTTAGGTTGTGGAAACACTGTTTCTTCAGTAGGTAGCTGCATGTGTGCCTCGGGCTGTTCAGAAGTAGATACACCACTTGAACCAGATGACGTGTTGGTATATTCTTGGTTTTTGTTATGGTCTTCACCTTGGTTGATTTGACCACTGCGTGGGTGGGGATGATGAGGGAGTTCAGGGGGGATGTAGGGAAATCCCTGTGGTACATAGGGCCCACCCAAGGCTTGGGGTTTAAGTAGAACTCAGATGATACATAAGCCTTGTGGTCGGTGAATTTAACCCCTAATTCTGGCAATTTCTGAGGGGTTTTTTTCTATGAGCGTGAGTAAAAGAAATGCCATAAGAAAGAAAGTTCAGCTGTATTCAGCACCCCTGCAATAAATACTGAATGGGACCAGATCAACGGCCATGACACTTAGCAGGTAAGAAAAATGTTCTCTCTCTCTTTCAAAAGCATGTGGGTCATAGCTCACGGTGAGAAACTGAATACATACCAGACGGAATAAAGATGTTAAAAGCATGTCTCCCCCCTGCCCCCGACTCCCCAAAAGGATTAAATAGGAAAAAGAATTTGGAGCCATCTCCTCCCTAAATTCGGCATATGAAGATGCTAGAAGGCCAACCTTACAGTGCTTATGTTGTAGAAGGGATCCAGCCAGGCGCTACAGAACCTTAGGAAAGCACAATACACCAGGCTCAATTCGCAGCTCCCTTCGGACGGTGCAGATCTGATCTAAACCTGCACTGAGGAGTCCTCTGGCAGTGGTCAGTTTCTGTAGCAGCTGCTGTGCCACCCCCTTCCACATTCCAATCTCATACCAGTTCAAACCCAGAGCACATCCATTGATTTAACCAAATGCACATGGATAAGAAATGGAGCGGAGACATGGACTGCCGCGGAGTTATTCCAACTTCACTCTAATGCAAATATCCTCTTGGGCTTGCTTGTACAGCTATAAGAAAGGGTAATTAAGGAGGTAAGGAATCAGTCCTCAAAACATGCTACTGTAACATCACAGTAGGTTCAGGGAAACACCCCATACACTTGAGAACTTTTATAAACAAAACAGGGGTTATTTGGCAACAGTGCCATTAATGAAATAACACAAAATATAGCCAAGAAGTGTTTGATTGCTTACCAAAGCATGTGCATTTTGAATAGATCTGTTGGTATGTAACAGAGACTAATGGGAGAGTGTTTGAACTGCACACACTGGATCCAGGGGGCCTCTCTTGCTTTAAGTTTAAAACAAGCCATGAAGTTTTGCACCCCTGTGATGTAATTGTGGGTGTGCATTAAAGGTCTCTGGCAGTGTTCAATGTATTAAGCATGGGTGGGATTGAGGGATCTGGGAGAGAAGATTATGACACATGCAAATTCCAGATCATCTTCCTAGTGGGAGCCATAATGATCATCTCCTGACTTCTGGAGAAACAAGAGCTAAGGCAGAGAAATCCTTGTGGAAGTTGAGGATAACAACTCATGTATATTTTTTCATAGCCTCAAAGGCCCATGCAAACCATTCATTTTGCTCTGCAATGGGAGAAGGTTCAGGAAGTGGAGGTCCTTTCATTTGCACCCAAAGTTTGCCATAGGGAGAGTCTGAGCAGACTGGGGAGGGATGGACACCGGACATCTTAATCTGCAAGTCTGCCAATGTGTGACACAAGCCACCAAAGGCATGACAAACGGCCAAAGCATGACAAATGGCCAAAGCCTGGGGTACCCTTGTTCTGTTGCATGTCGGGCCATAATTGGCAATGATAATGGTTTTTCACTGTATGAGTTCAATAACAAGTTTGGCAACCAGATGGAGGGGTGGTGTCCCGACAAATTGCTCAGGGACTGGTGGGTTTGAGGAGAAGGGCTGTGCCTGGGTTTCTCTGGGCACTAGAAGAAGGATTTAGGGATAGTTTCTTCCCAGGCTGCCCCCAATGCAATTAATTCAGGTTAGGCCACCTCCCTTAGTGCATCCCCACCTAGAATTGCCCTCCTGTTGTGGTATGACAGGCACACCTGCCTCATTTTCCTTCCTTCACTGTCCCCCGAAATAGGTCAAAGACTTTTTCTGTGTGCGAATGGGGGTTAAGCTAGTCCAAAAGAAAGCCCCAGCACATAATCCATAGCCCAAGTCTCATAACCATAGTCCAGACAATACATCAAGTAAAGGTAGAGTCCCCCAGCATCCCTCAGCACCCCACCCCAGCTCTCCAGTACAGCTCTAGGGTCCAGCAGCACTCCACCCCAGCTCCTCTCCGGAGTCCCTCAGCACCATGGCCCAGCACTCCAGGATGGCTCCAGGGTCCCTCACCATGCTTCACTCCCAGCCTTCAGTCCCCTCTGGCCTTCTGAGAGCCAACAGGCATCTCCCTCTCCTGCTCTCAGCCTTCAGCTCCCTCCTGCCTTCTCTGGCCATGGATCTCTGGGTTAGCAAGCCACCCCCACCCTGGCTTCCTGGTAATTCCTTCCTCTGTCCAGGGAGTGCCTGCAGAGAGCTCTCTGCAGCTTTTCCCGGAGACCTCCTCCAGCCTCCTGACTGTCTCTCATCAGCTCTCCTCCCCCTCAGATTCTCCCAGGCGCTGTCCCACCCTCTCACTTGGCCAAACTGGGAGCACCTGTTCTGGCACGGGGGGAAGGGGCTGGACCTGCTTCATTTACAGGGGCCAGCTATATTGAGAAACTCCCACCCCAGTAGACAATGAATTCAAGTCCCCCTGTCTCGCCCTATGCCAATGCAATGGCTGCTGCCCCCTGGAGGTCATTACTGCCACTCCTCTCCTCCCCTCTGAGAGCAGTGAGGGGGAAGTCAGATGGAGCAGTCGGGGATGCCCCATGTTGCACAGGAGAAGAAAGGGGAAAACCGGGAGTGGAGCCTTCCAGACTGTGACCAGGCCAGCAGCTCAGGGCTTGCTCCACTTTCGGCTTCTCCCCTCCCTTCTGTGACCTTCCCTGGGACCTTCTCTTTGATGCTTGGAGGGAGTGGAAGGGGAGAGGAATGGACAAGAGAGGAGCAGGGGTGTGAGGCTGCTGGAGGAGGGTCTCCCCCTCCTTTTCCCACCCTCACTACTCAGCTACTGCTGCTCCAGGGGTTTGCAGGACACACTGAGAAGGTAGGGCAGTGGGACAGGGAGCCTGGACATAGGCAATGGAGAAGGTACCATGCCATCTGGTACAGATGAAGGCTCTGCTTGCCCTTTCCATTGCCTCCTCCTCTGACTTGGAGGGGCTGTCTGCACCATCAGGACATTGCACACAAACCAACCATCTGTCTCTGTGGTCACACAGGTGGAAGATGGCAGCATTTTGCTTTGGCTTGTCCCTCTCCTCATGCACTGGAAAGAGAGCACGCCAAAAGGATGCCAAGGGCCAACCTACCAAACAAGTGAGTAGCCAAGAAACCTAAAAGTCATATCTGCATATAATGCACAAGCCGTCTTTCCCTCCTCCTCCCCCCACCATTAATTGGCAAGAAATTCACTGTAGAATGTCACAACCCTATATATAAGGACAGGAAGAACGTGGGAGTTACTGACTGCTATTTAGTATTGCTAGAGGAGGCAGATAGAGTCAGGAGGGTGAGCCTTCCAGCACCTGGCTGACAGGTTTGAACTGCTTCTGCAGGGAATGATAAAGGGCCTGAATCATTAGTGCCAGATCAGCATAAATCCTTTAGCAAGAGAAATAAATAGCTTGTGAGACCACTTACCCATTTTTAAATGGCAGCATTGTCTTCGAAAAGCATTCCTGACGCATCTACAGAGCTAACTTGTGGGAGCTATAAAGCATGGAGAATAGTAAAGACTAATTAGAACAGAGAAAGGTTGCGTGTCAAACAAGAAAAGAAAGTGACGAAATAAATAAATTATACAAGTCTGTGTGTCAGTCAACTATATGGAACAGCAAAAACTGAGAGGCAGGACTGTGACTGATGTGAAATAGCAGGTATGGAAATAGTCCAATCTGTCACGAAACGTGACAAATAAGATGACCAACAGCGCTGCGGAAAAGTCAGATGATGTGTCATTACATTTGAAGGTGTAATTGTAACATTTTTATTAATAACATCAGAGAAAAACATTTAACCTAGCTTTGCCTTTTTAAAGTGGAGTGTATTAGAGGTTAATAAAGAGAAAAATACATTAAGAAATTATACTTTGATTTTTTGAAGAGCTTCAGCTTCTTGCTAATTGAATCAAGAGGATGATTTACAGAAGGGGGATTTCTGGATGTATTATGATTTTGGGAAGTTTAGCAAATCTTTGGCCTGATTTAGCAAAACCCTGAAGTTTGCGCTTTGCTGTACGGTGTGTTCTTAAGACCCATTTATGTCAATTCTTAAAGTTAAGTGTATGCTTCAGTGCTTCACTGGATCGGGGCAGCATGCTCTGCAGGCCTGAGCGCTTGCTGCATAGAGTTGGACTTATACACGTGTCTAAGTCCTGGGGTAAACTGGGCCTTTATCACAATAAAAGGCAGTTCAAACAAGTTCTTCGGAAACATTGTGATATACACAGCAGTACAAAAAAATAAATAACTTTTATAAAATAACCTACTTTGTGTTTTGGTACTTACGTTTTGCAATACATAAACTACACAGAGCATCACTGACCAGCAAGACAACTTTGATCAACTGAGAACTATATTTGTTAGTCTGCGTCTTCTTTTTTTACTAATAGAAAAACGTGGCTTGTAGCCAGTTAGGATGCGCAGTACAGCCAACATATTATGAGGGCATACTATTCAGCATACTCTACTGCCTATGCTATTAGAAGCAATTGCTTCCATTAACAGTAATTGGAGATGTGCATATAATGATTTATCAGATCATAGAGGTAATGTTTTGGAAGCAGACTAGCATGACATGGGGTAAGGACAACATCCTGTAATAACTAAAGCATCCCCTCTATCCCTCCCTGCTCCACTGCTCCCCTGAAGAATATGCTGAAATTGTCAAGTGTAGTATTTCATTGGTGCAGATGAAAACACAGCTATTTGTTCTAATTTTTTATGTGTTTTATAATGCTTTTATGACACTATGGTACAGCTAGCAGAGCATTTTGGTGTGGGCGAGGGGGTGTTTTTCAAATAAAGTTATTATTTTTCATATGCATGCCCCATTTCCAGTGCCTCAGTTTGGGATGGGCTGAGAGCACTGAAATTTAATGTGAGTTGAAAAGCTGTTATTTAGCTGTTCACCCTGCTGGTAAAATTTCCCCCCGTCATCTTTTTCTGTACTAAAGGAGCAACCCACAAATTTTCAGTCTGACTGACTTTTATTGCAGATTAAAGGAAACAAGAAAGAATAAAGGTAAAGTCTCCGAGGGAGCACAGTTTGTGTCTCTTTTGTTAAGATGCTCATAGAACCATAGGATGAGAAGGAACCTCAAGGATCATCTAGTCTAATCTCCTGCCATGATGCAGAATTCATTCTGTCTAAACCATCCAAGACAGATGGGTATCCAGCCTCTTTTTGAAAACCTCCAGTGAAGGAGCTTCCATGACTTGCCTAAGCAGTTTGTTCCATGCTGTATCAATGCTGACACACAGCAAAGGTGAAAGTAAGCTGGTAGGTCTGGTACGGCGTACCGGCAAGAGCCAGTACCAGCTGACCGTACCGGTAGGAGGCAGCTTCCCCAGGCCAGCAATTTAAAGGGCCCAGGGGTCCTGGCAGCGGCTGGAGCCCCAGGCCCTTTAAATTGTTGCCAGAGCCCCGCTGCCGGAGGCCCAGGGTAGCAGCAGCAACAGGGACCCGGGGCTCCGGCGGCGATTTAAAGGGCCCGGGGCTTCGGCAGCGGGGCTCTGGTGGTGATTTAAAGGGCCCGGGGCTCCCCACAGCAGCCAGAGCCGTGGGCCCTTTAAATTGCCGCTGGAGCCCTGGGGCTACAGCAGCGGGGCTCTGGCAGCAATTTAAAGGGCCTGGGGCTCCCAGCCACCACTTCCGCAGCCGGAGCTCCGGCCCCTTTAAATCTCGATTTAAAGGGCCCAGGGAGTTAAAGGCCCCGCCTCTTCTGGTTGAAGCCCTGCCCCCTTCTGGATGAGGCCCCGCCCCCCGCTCAGGACTGGTAAGTCCTTTAAGTTACTTTCACCCCTGCCTCACAGATACCTTAGGACTCATCTACACAGCGATTTAGTGCATGGCAAGCCAGGATGCGAATCTACAGCACACTAGCTTGCCATTCACTAAACTGTCCATATGGACCCTGCTGCCGCTAAAAGTTCCATAATGTGCTTTGACATACTGCACGCAGCCAGCTAGTGCAAGCTATAGATTCACACCCTGGCTTGCCGCGCCATGTAGACAAGCCCTCAGAAGTGTAAAGGAGCTGCACAGAGAAAACAAAGTCATCACAGTTACATGGACATATACACCCCATTTATCCCCTGTAATATTTTTTTAACTACGTTTAGTTTTGTAAAAGTTTTTTCTGCATTCACACAGTGGCCAATAGCACCTGGCACTTGTTTTTCCTCCAGCGCATTCTTCTTTACACCAGTGTGGTATGTCATGGCTTTATTTAGTTTTAAATGCCAGAGCCAACCACAATATTTAAGGGAAGTTATCAAGGCAGTGAAATAATTGAAACTTGGACAGACAAGGAGACTGACCTTTCCTATCAACCAACAGATGGGCAACAGTTTCTTGAGCAGAGATGGGACAAGCTCAGCCAAGGGTTGATAGAGATGTAATGAATTAACAGGACAATTTGTTGTGAATATGAATATTATAGAACGATCTGCGATCCTGGGGGTATAGTATGGAGAGAGGGAATATGTGTGTGATGGGTTGGATCACAGAAACCCCCTTGGCAGTTGCCATCCAATGTGCCAAGACTACTTTTTATTCCTGTTTTCCCTGCCAGCTCAGGACTCCAGCACCCTGTCTTGCTGAGCCAGACACTCCCGTCTGCTCCAGCACAGACCCAGGGTCTGAATCACTTGTCCCAAAGCTGCAAGTTTACCTGAAAACAGCTCACAGAAGTGTGCTTGTCTTTAGCACTCAGATGCCCAACTCCCAATGGGGGTCTAAACCCAAATAAATCCGTTTTACCCTGCATAAAGCTTATGCAGGGCAAACTCATAAATTGTTCGCCCTCTATAACACTGATAGAGAGATATGCACAGTTGTTTGCTCCCCCAGGTATTAATACATACGCTGAGTAAATTACTAAGTAAAAAGTGATTTTATTAAATACGGAAAATAGGATTTAAGTGGTTCCAAGTAGTAACAGACAGACCAAAGTAAGTCACCAAGCAAAATAAAATAAAATGCGCAAATCTATGTTTAATTAAACTAAATACAGATAAGATCCTCACCAGTTCCAGAATGCTCCCTTTTACAGGCTAATCTCCTTTTAGCCTGGGTCCAGCAATCATTTACACCCCCTGTAGTTATTGTCCTTTGTTCCAGTTTCCTTCAAGTATCCTGGGAGAATGGAGAGGCTCCTTCTTTAGCCAGCTGAAGACAAAATGGAGGGGTCTCCCACAGGTTTAAATAGACTCTCTCTTGTGGGTGGAGACCCCCCTCCTATGCAAAGTCCAGCTCCAAGATGGAGTTCTGGAGTCACCTGGGCAAGTCACATGTCCCTGCATGACTCAGTCTTTACAGGCCGAAGCCATTGTCCACATGGTATCTTGTATGTCTCCAGGAAGACTTCTTATGTGGATTGGATCATTCCAAGATGCATTGTTCCCCAAGTGCTTCCTGATCAGGTACTTAACCTTGCGAATTCTTTCCTAAAGAAACTGACCAAATGCCTCACAAAGCTTACTTAGAAACCAAGCAAGTATACAGCCCATATTCTTAACCTCAAGTAGAAAATGATATATGTGTACAAATAGGATGAATAGATATAGTAGACCATAACCTTTACGGAGATATGTTACATGGCACCGGCAGCATAAAACATATTCCAGTTATGTCATACATACATTTATAAGCACACCCCCCATAAAGCCTTATGGGGTACACTGTCACAATGTGTATACCATTGTTCTTGCTAATGGATAAGTAAATAACATCTTTGTAGATTGCTCTGTAGAGAACCAACAGCCGATTCAAAAGAAGAAGAATGGTACTTTATACACACAGTATATTGCATCTTCCAGCCAAAGGTCTCAAAGCATTTTACAGACATTAATAAATGTAACCCCTGTCAGTTATGGAAGTATTATCACCATATTACAGATGAGGAAACTAAGGCTCAAAGAGGTTGAGAGAGGTTAAGGCCACACAGGATTTTGTGGTGCAGTCACAAATAGAATTTAGGACTCTATTCCTAGATTGGTATCTGTAAATGAATTCACTCACCCGTGGAGTGCCTCCTCCTGGCTGAGCATAGCGACTTCCTCCCAGTCTAGCGTCCCCTATGACAGTTGCTCCAGCACTGCAGTGGTCTGTCTTCTCTTAACTTGGCCTGCTGCCCAGCTCACAATTTAATAGATTTCTTCCAGGGTAACAAGAGGCCAACAAAATAAACAGTTCCAATGTCCTCACCAAAAGGTCTTCAGCCCCAACTCCGGGCCCTGTGATCCTCACAGCCTTCGCTCAGGGCTCTCCATTGGTCCATATCCCCTTCTCAGGGGCTTCATATCACTTTCTTGGTGGCTGGTAGGCCCTCCCACTACACTGGATTCCAGCCCAGGGACCAATAACTAGCAGCCAAGGTCTGCTCAGTCCCACTCCTTGCTGCTGTTTCCCTGGGCTCCTTCCTACCCAGCCTTTCTCAGGCCTTGTCCCCAGCAACGTCTCTAGATTCCACCTTGTTTCAGGGCCAGGACTCTCAGGACTCTCCCCTGAAATCCTCTAACAAAACCCCAGCATAGAATTATAAATAAAGACCTACTCCCAACCTCCCTGGAAGTAACTTTACATCTCTCCTAAGGCCTGGTCTACACTACGAGTTTAGGTCGAATTTAGAAGTGTTATATTGAATTAACCCTGCACCCATCCAAACAACGAAGCCATTTACTTCGACATAAAGGGCTCTTAAAATCGATTTCTGTACTCCTCCTCGACGAGGGGAGTAGTGCTGAAATCGACATTGCCGGTTCGAATTAGGGTTAGTGTGGATGCAATTCGATGGTATTGGCCTCCGGGAGCTATCCCACAGTGCACCATTGTGACCACTCTGGACAGCAATCTGAACTCGGATGCTCTGGCCAGGTAGACAGGAAAAGCCCCGCGAACTTTTAAATTTCATTTCCTGTTTGCCCAGCGTGGAGAGCTGATCAGCACAGGTGACCATGCAGAGCTCATCAGCACAGGTAACCATACAGTCCGAGAATCGAAAAAGAGCTCCAGCATGGACCGTACAGGAGGTACTGGATCTGATCGCTGTATGGGAAGACATTTCCGTGCTAGCAGAACTACGTTCCAAAAGACGAAATGCCAAAACATTTGAAAAAATCTCCAAGGGCATGATGAAGAGAGGCCACAATAGGGACTCACTACAGTGCCGCGTGAAAGTTAAGGAGCTCAGACAAGCGTACCAGAAAACCAAAGAAGCAAACGGACGGTCCGGGGCAGAGCCTCAGACATGCCGCTTCTACGCTGAGCTGCATGCAATTCTAGGGGGGGCCGCCACCACTACCCCACCACTGACTGTGGATTCCGATGAGGGATTACTCTCAGCCATGCCTGAGGATTTTGCGGGCGGGGAAGATGATGAGGAGGAGGAGGACGAGCTTGCGGGGAGCACACAGCACTCCGTTCTCCCCAACAGCCAGGATCTTTTTCTCAGCCTGACTGAAGTAGCCTCCCAACCCTCCCAAGGCAGTATCCCGGACCATGAAGCCATAGAAGGGACCTCTGGTGAGTGTACCTTTGTAAATATAAAACATGGTTTAAAAGCAAGCGTTTTTTAATGATTAATTTGCCCTGAGGACTTGGGATGCTTTCGCGGCCAATACAGCTACTGGAAAAGTCTGTTAACGTGTCTGGGGATGGAGCGGAAATCCTCCAGGGACATCTCCATGAAGCTCTCCTGGAGGTACTCCAAAAGCCTTTCCAGAAGGTTTCTGGGCAGTGCAGCCTTATTCCGTCCTCCATGGTAGGATACTTTACCACGCCATGCTAGTAGCAAGTAATCTGGTATCATTGCATGACAAAGCCTGGCAGTGTATGGTCCCAGTGTTTGCTGGCATTCAAGCAACATCCGTTCTTTATCTCGCTGTGTTATCCTCAGGAGAGTGATATCGTTCATGGTAACCTGGTTGAAATACAGGAATTTAATTAAGGGGACAGAGGTGGCCGTTCCTACTGGGCTGTTTGCCTGTGGCTGAAAAGAAATCCTTCCCTGCAGTTAGCCAAGTGGTGGGGGGAAGGGGGGGTATTGGCGCTGAGCTGTTTGCATTTGGCTAGCAGGGATCTTCCCTGATACCAGCCACGCAGTGGGGGGAGGGGTAAAGCGATCATCCCAGAGAATTGGATTGCGGGGGGGTTAGTTTGGTTTCTGCTGCTGCATGTTAACACGAAAACAGCAGCACTCAACGGGCTTTGCTTGGTATGGGAAAGGAGGCCGCTGCTTTTATGAAGGTTGCAGAAGCCAAAAGACAATGGCTTACCATGGCCGCATGCAAGCCGAATTGTGTTGCCCGGCCCTGCGTCTGTGATCTCTAACACCAAAACCACAGGCACTCAATATTAAGATGCAAAATGCAACCTTGTACTGAAATCACATGTGCTATGTAATGTGAATAGTGTTGTTCACCATGAAAGAATATACCCATTGTTCTGTAAAATGTATCTTTTTAAATACTTCGCTCCCTTTTTTCCCTCCCGCAGCTGCAATTTTTTCAAGCCTCCCTCCTCCGTCCCGAATGTTATCTCAGATAAAGCAGCGAAAAAAACGCACGCGAGATGAAATGTTCTCTGAGATCATGCAGTTGACCCGCAATGAAAGAGCTCATCTGAATGAGTGGAAGGACACAGTATCACAGTACAGGAAAGCGGCCAGTGAACATGAGGACAGGAGGGATGAACGTGAGGACAGGAGGGATGCTCGAGATGAGAGGTGGTGGCAGGAAGATCAGAGGAGGCAGGATGCAATGCTGGGGCTACTGTGGGATCAAACGGACATGCTCCGGCGTCTGGTGGAGCTTCAGGAACGGTAGCAGGATCACAGAGTGCCACTGCAGCCCCTGTTTAACCGCCTTCCCCCCTCCCCAAGTTCCATAGCCTCCTCACCCAGACGCCCAAGAACGCGGTGGGGGGGGGGGGAGGCTCCGTGCACCCTGCCACTCCACCCCAGTGGACAGCCCAAGCAAAAGGCTGTCATTCAACAAGTTTTGAAGTGGCCTTTTCCTTCCCTCCTCCCCTCCTCCCACACCCCACCTGGGCTATCTTGTCAGTTCTCTCCCTATTTTTATAATCAATTAATAAAGAATACATGTTTTTTAAATGATAGTGACTTTATTTCCTTTGAAAGCAAGCTGTGATCGAAGGGGGGAGGGTGGGTGGCTTACAGGGAATGAGTCAATCAAGGGGGTGGGTTTTCATCAAGGAGAAACAAACAGAACTCTCACACCATAGCCTGGCCAGTCATGAAACTGGTTTTCAAAGCTTCTCTGATGCGCAGCGCTTCCTGGTGTGCTCTTCTAATCGCCTTGGTGTCTCGCTGCGCGTAATCAGCAGCCAGGCGATTTGCCTCAACCTTCCACCCCGCCATAAACGTCTCCCCCTTACTCTCAAAGAGATTATGGAGCACACAGCAAGCAGCAATAACTATGGGAATATTGGTTTGGCTGAGGTCTGAGCGAATCAGTAAAGTGCGCCAGCGACCTTTTAAACGTCCAAATGCACATTCTACCACCATTCTGCACTTGCTCAGCCTATAGTTGAACAGGTCCTGACTACTGTCCAGGCTGCCTGTGTATGGCTTCATGAGCCATGGCATTAAGGGGTAGGCTGGGTGCCCAAGGATAACTATAGGCATGTCAACGTCCCCAACAGTTATTTTCTGGTCTGGGAAGTAAATCCCTTGCTGCAGCCGTTTAAACAGACTAGTGTTCCTGAAGACGCGAGCGTCATGAACCCTTTCTGGCCATCCCACGTTGATGTTGGTGAAATGTCCCTTGTGATCCACAAGTGCTTGCAGCACCATTGAAAAGTACCCCTTGCGGTTTATGTACTGGCTGCCCTGGTGCTCCGGTGCCAAGATAGGGATATGGGTTCCATCTATCGCCCCACCACAGTTAGGGAATTCCATTGCAGCAAAGCCATCCGCTATGACCTGCACATTTCCTAGAGTCACTACCTTTGGTAGCAGCAGCTCAGTGATTGCTTTGGCTACTTGCATCACAGCAGCCCCCACAGTAGATTTGCCCACTCCAAATTGATTCCTGACTGACCAGTAGCTGTCTGGCGTTGCAAGCTTCCACAGGGCTATCACCACTCACTTCTCAACTGTGAGGACTGCTCTCATCTTGGTATTCTGGTGCTTCAGGGCAGGGGAAAGCAAGTCACAAAGTTCCATGGAAGTGCCCTTACGCATGCGAAAGTTTCGCGGCCACTGGGAATTGTCCCACACCTGCAACACTATGTGGTCCCACCAGTCTGTGCTTGTTTCCCGGGCCCAGAATCGGGGTTCCACGGCATGAACCTGCGCCATTAACACCATGATCTCCAAAGCGCGGTTTGAGAGAATTCTGTGTCCATGTCTTCATCACTCTCATCGCCGCCTCCTCCTCGCCTGGTTTTGCAGGTTCTGGTTCAGCATAAACTGCACGATAATGCACGAGGTGTTTACAATGTTCATGACTGTTGTGTTGAGCTGAGCGGGCTCCATGCTTGCCGTGGTATGGTGTCTGCACAGGTAACCCAGGAAAAAAGGCGCGAAACGGTTGTCTGCTGTTGCTTTCATGGAGGGAGGGAGGGAGAGGGGAGCCTGACGACATGTACCCAGAACCACCCGCGACAATGTTTTTTGCCCCATCAGGCATCGGGATCTCACTCCAGAATTCCAATGGGCGAGGGAGACTGCGGGAATTATGGGATAGCTATGGGATAACTACCCACAGTGCAACATTCTGGAAGTCGATGCTAGCCTCGGCACTATGGACGCACACTGCCAAATTAATGTGCTTAGTGTGGCCACATGCACTCGACTTTATACAATCTGTTGCCAAAAATCGAATTCTGTAAAATCGGAGTAATCCCGTAGTGTAGACATACCTTAAGTAAATGTCTCTTAGGGCTCCCTCACTGGGAGTCCAGTTCCTGCCCTTTTTCCAGGACCTCCCACCAGAGCCTGCGCCACTCCGGGGGCTGTTCTATGTCACTTCTGGCTGCTCACCAGCCTCTTGTGCTCAGGTGAGGATCCCAGGGCTTGCTGGTTTTCAGTGGGCAATGTACTAGTGTCTTTCACTGGGATTTAAATGTGCACAACTCATATGTTCTAATAAGTGTGGTGATCGCTGAGCATCCGAATACACATCACAAACGCACACCTCATAATTCCTGCTTCCTGTTGTGTATGACACCAAAGTGGATAAAATCATAACAGGAGGGCTGCTTTTGTCCCGCTGCATTAACATCATCGGAGCCCGTCTTAGGTCATTGAATAACATGATCCACTGACTGGAAGTTGACGCTAGACAAATTCAGACTGGAAATAAGGTGTACATTTTTAACAGTGAGAGTAATTACCCATTGGACCATTTTACCAAGGGTTATGGAGAAGGACAATTATTAAATCAAGACTGAATGTTTTTCTAAAAGCTCTGCTCTAAGAATCATTTGGGGAAGTTCTATGGCCTGTGCGATAAAGGAGGTCAGACTAGATGATCACAGTGGTCCCTTCTGGCCTTAAAAATCTATGAATCCAATCTAAACATAAGGGAGGTGGGGATGGTCATTTTTGGAGAGGAACTACTTCAAAATAGCACCCTGGAACCTCCTTATTCACCACTGTGATATGATTATGATATGTTTGGTACAAAGTATACCTTGTGAGGTATCATTTGAGAAGTCATGATCTGTTGAACATTACTATCTTGTTGAATTGTGTGTGTTACCATCGTACCTGAAGTTATGAAGTTTTGCTATGTGTGTGTTACTGAAATATGTTGTGGAGTTGGGAGACACCCACAGCTAGCCTTTCTGCACCAAAGGAGTAACTAACACGGGCCAGACAGGTGCTGATGGCCCATGAGGAAGAATCCACTCTCCCAGAGATTCCTGAGGGCGCACACATACACAATGGGAGCTACCTAACCTCCATGTCACAACAAGAATCTTTCTAGCACCAGGAGAGAAAGTATAACTGAAGGTCGATGACTTCACCACAGTGCCTCTCTCCTCCTCCATCTCAACACCTGGAAGATTGTTTGGAAGACAAAGACTTTGAATTGGGGAGATTGGTCCCAGGCTGAGAGGGAATTCAGCCTGTGTAAAAAGAATTGTAAACTGCCTGGAACATCTAGTGGGGTGAGAAACTGTTTAATTCAAATCTTGCTTAGTCTGTTAAAGTTAGAATTTAGCCTGCAATTCTACTTTTATTTCTCATGTAACCAACTTTGAGCTGTATGCCTAACTTGTAATCTCTTAATATCTATCTTTCTGTAGTTAATAAATCTGTTTTATATTTTACCTAAAACTGTGTGTTTTTGGTTGAAGTGCTTAGAGAATCTGAACTCAGGTTAACAAGGGCTCTTGCATGTCCAGTATTCTTTGTTGGAGTGGCGAACTAATTAATGAGCTTGCACTGTCCAAGGGAGTCTTGAGCAGTGTAAAATGGTGTATTTCTGGGGTGCAAGGTTGGGGGATGGGGTGATTTGCTGGTGCCTCTCTGTATAATTGATGAGTGGCTCAGGGAGCATCCATGCAACTTAGCTGGGTGTGGAGCTCCACATGCTGATGGCTCAGTGATCACAGCACCCAGAGGGGGTTGCTGCTTGTCACCGGCATAACGTTATGAGGGACAGCCTGGGCCGGAGAGTTAAGGGAGCACAGCGGTCCCACAGTTCCAGGGTGTGCCCTGGGGATCCAGTCACAACTAAGACAGAACAAGTGCTGGAGGGAAGCCCTGAAAACAGACATTCAGAGAGACAGCTTAGGCCTAGTCTACACTAGAAAAGTTTTGACAGTATAGCTATAGCAGTAACCCCCTCCTACAGTGTAGATCCAGTTACACTCATATATTCCAATTTGGTGAGAAAAATAAGCTATGCCAGCCAAAGCACTTTTTTGGCAGTATAGCTTCATCTACACTAGGGCTTTAGCTGGCATAGCGATGTCATTATAAAAAATCACTCTCCTACCAACATAGTCATGCCAGCAAAGCTTTCTAGTGCAGGTTGATTTTTTTCCTGTTGTCTTGATTTTTTATATTTATAAATAAATCCAAACCTTGCTCTGGACATTAACTCAAGGTCTGTGTGCTCATCTGAGGCCGTGGAGACACTCTGTTTGTCAGTCCGATGCGGGACCAACAAGTGTAACCATGCTGTTAACTTATTTGTTCTCCCTCCCCAAATAAATACCGGTAAATGCCCTCCAACTGCTCCTTGCTAACCAGAATTACTAATGAATTAAAGCATAGTTATGCCCTCTGGTGTCAATAAGTGGAATGGCTCAATCGCCATTCAGAGATTTTTTTAAGGCCAGACGGGACCATTAAGATCATCTAGTTTCACATGCATAACACAGGTCAAAGAACCTCAAACAACAATTTCTGCATCAAAGCCTGTAACTTCGGTTGGAGCTACAGCATATCTTTTAGAAAGACATCCAGTCTTGATTTAAAGACTTGATTTCGAGTAATGGAGAATCCACTACCTCCCTATGTAAATTATTCCGAATGCAATCCTATTCCAAATTTGCACCTAGTTTCTAGTCTGAATTTAAGACCTCTCTCTCACGTACTTATACGGCCATCCTCACTGTAGTATCTGAGCACTTCACAATTTTTACTCTAGGTATCCTCACAACATCCCTGTGAGGTGGGGAAATGCTTTATCTCAATTTTACAGATGGGGAATAGAGGCACAGAGAGACTAAGTCAGACGTTCTCAACCAGGAGTCCAGGGCCCCCTGGGGGGCCACAAGCAGGTTTCAGGGGGCCGCCAAGCAGGGCTGGCATTATACTTGCTGGCGCCCAGGGCAGAAAGCTGAAGCCCCACCACATGGGGTTGAAGGCTGGGGCCTTGAGCCCTGACACCCAGGGTTGAAACTGAACCCTGAGCAACTTAGCTTTGCAGGGCTCGCTGTGGTGTGGTACCCCAGGCAATTGCTGGGCGTGGTACCTCATAATGCTGGCCTTGGCCTTTATATGCAGAATACCAGTTGTTGTGACACAAGTGGGTTGTGGAGTTTTTATAGCATGTTGGGGCGGGGGGGCTCAGAAAGAGAAAGGTTGAGACTTCCTGGGCTAAGTGACCTGCACAAGGTCACACAGGAAGTCTCTGGCAGAACACAGAAATGAACCTGGGTCCCAAAACCACTAGTCCCTAACCACTGGACCATCTTCTCCTTGTTGCTATCCATTTTGAAGCTGCTTGAAACACTTGATATAAACAGGATTGTACTGTAATTACCCGTTGCCTCTTAGATTTAGATAGCTATTGTTGTGGACCAGAATGTAGGCAATCTGGCCTAGTACTCAGAGCAGGAATCACGTCTCACGTGCAGAACAGGAATCCAGGTTAGGGAACAAAGACGAGGATCAGCACTAGAGCCAGCTACCAATTACCAGCGCTGGGGTCAAGCCAGAGTCAGAACCAGGAATCAAAGCTGAGGTCAGATACCAAATGCCAGAGCCAAGAGTCAAGCCAGGGTCACAGGCAGGACTGGCAGCCAATGGTGGAATTGAGGGAAGAGCGGGAACTGGAGGAGAGACAAGGATCAAGTATGGAGCAGGAGCACCTTGGGAACAGGAGCAGAGCAAGAATCAGGAGCAGGTTTGGATGCAGGCACAAGCGGAGTCCAATACAGCCACAACAGGAAATCACTTTATTGATCAGACAACTTTCTGTGCCTCCTTCTGTCTTAAATAGCATCGTTGGACCAATCGGTAGAGCCATGCAATCCTCCAATCCGGGTGTCCGAGGGTGGTGCCTTGGCTGAGGCTACAGTACTATTAGCTTCTTAGCTCACCAAGTTTTAGCAGATGTTGAGTGGAGGCTAGGAGGCAACTTCTGTCTGGGCATTCTCAGGCCTGTGCCCAAGACCTGGGCTGTCATGCCTGATACCATTTTTAAAACACATGGTTACAGAATTCCAGCCTTCCTATGCTTTCATATCAATAATATTAATAATGCCACTCTTAGTATTTGCATAGCACTTTACATGTTCAAAGTGCTATATAACACTAACTAGCTTACCTACTTAACTAGATTATCAACATTAACTAGCTAATACCTCTGAACACCAATTGTAATAAAAGGATCGTTGTTCTTTATACACTGTCATAGGCGTGCATAATGCTTTACTGACAAAAAAAATATCTAGCCCACACTATTTCCACAGTCTCAGTTGCACCAGTGTAAATACAGAGCAAATGCACAATGGAATTACTTAGGATTTACACTGCAGTAACACTTTCATTCTTCGAACAATTGTGACGGGTTCAGTCACAGAGACCCTCTTGGGACTGTCACCTGGTGTGCTGAAATTACCTCTGAGCCCATTTTTCCTGCCTGCTTGGGACTCCAGAACCCTGTCTTGTTGAGTCAGACATGCCAGCCTGTTGCAACCCAGACCCAGGGTCTGGACCACGCCCCCAAAGCTGCAGGCTTTAACTGAAAACCACTTAGCAGCACCCAGCTATCTCCAGCACCCAGACACCCAGTTCCCAATGGGATCAAAACTCCAAATAAATCCGTTTTACTCTGTATAAAGCTTATATAGGGTAAACTCATGAATTGTCCTCCCTCTATAACACTGATAGAGAGCTATGCCCAGCTGTTTGTTCCCCCAGGTATTAACTCACTTACTTTGGGTATATTAATAAACAAAAGTGGTTTTATTAAGTATAAAAAGTAGGAATTAAGTGGTTTCGAATAATAACAGACAGAACAAAGTAAGTTAAAAATAAAGCAAAAACATGCAAGTCTAAGCCTAATACATTAATAAACGGATTACAGGTAATATCTCACCCTCAGAGATGTTCCAATAAGATTCTTTCACAGACTAGTATCAGGGGGTAGCCGTGTTAGTCTGTATCTACAAAAACAACAAGGAGTCTGGTGGCACCTTAAAGACTAACAGATTTATTTGGGCATAAGCTTTCGTGAGTAAAAACCTCACTTCTTCGGATGCATCCGAAGAAGTGAGGTTTTTACTCACGAAAGCTTATGCCCAAATAAATCTGTTAGTCTTTAAGGTGCCACCAGACTCCTTGTTGTTTTCACAGACTAGACTCCTTCCTAGTCTGGGCCCAATCCTTTCCCCTGGTACAGCCCTTGTTAGTTCCAGCAGACATCTTAGGTGGAAAGCAGGGGTTTTCTCATGATTGGAAGCCCCTTTGTCCTGCTCCATCCCCTTTTATAGCTTTGGCAAAAGGTGGGAATCTTTTGTCTCTCTGGGTCCCCACCCCTCCTTCTAAATGGAAAAGTACCAGATTTAATATGGATCCCAATATCATGTGACATGGTCACATGTCACTGTAAGACCTCATTCTTCATTACCCACGGACTGGCCCACACATACACCAGAACGCTTGCAGGTAAATAAACCATTTACAACCAATTGTCCTAGTCAATGGGAGCCTAGTCAATGGGAGCCATCAAGATTCTAAACCACCATTAATGGCCCACACTTCGCATAATTACGATAGGACCTCAGAGTTATATTCATAGTTTCAGATACAAGAATGACACATTCATAAAAATAGGATGAATATATTCAGTAGGTTATAACCTTTGTAATGATACCTTACAAGAGACCTTTTGTATAAAGCATATTCCAGTTACATCATATTCACGCTCATAAACATATTTCCATAAAACATATGGAGTGCAATGTCACATCCAGATCACAGGCCCTGGTTCTCATGGGGGACTTCAATCACCCTGACATCTGATGGGAGAGCAATACAGCAGTGCATAGACAACCCAGGAAGTTTTTGAAGAGTGTTGGGGATCACATAGAATTTCATTATTAACATTCGATTATAAGCTATAGAGAAAGTGGGTTACAGTACTTTCTGTCAGTCAGCTAACACAAAATGACTGCCACCAAAGTGCAAGTATGGCATGTATAACCTGATACCGAATCATGGGAATTTACGTACATCAAGGTCTAGTCTCTCCTGAATAACTCTCCTGAGATTGCTGAGAATGTCAATGACTTCACTGAGATAATAATAATAATACTTAACAGTTTATCTAGAAAACCACATCCAATTCTGCCTCAGTGGATAATAAAGGCCCAACTTAGAATCTAGATATGAGATATTGAAGAAATTAGCTTACAGTAACTCCTCGCTTAACGTTGTAGTTATGTTCCTGAAAAATGCTACTTTAAGCGAAACCATGTTAAGCGAATCCAATTTCCCTATCAGAATTAATGTAAATAATGGGGGTTAGGTTCCAGGGAAATTTTTTTCGCCAGACAAAAGACTATATATATATATATACAGTATAAGTTTTAAACAATTTAATACTGTACACAGCAATGATGATTGTGTAGCTTAGTTGAGGTGGTGAAGTCAGAAGGTGGAAGAGGGTGGGATATTTCCCAGGGAATGCCTCACTGCTAAATGATGAATTAGCACTCAGCTGAGCCCTCCAGGATTAACACATTGTTGTTAATGTAGCCTCAGACTCTACAAGGCAGCACAAATGGAGGGGAGGGGAGACAGCATGGCAGACAGAGACAGAGCCACACACCGTGTGTGTGTGTGTGTGAGAGAGAGAGATGTGCATTGCCCCTTTAAGTATGCTGACCCCACTCTAAGTACATTGCCTTTTTAAGTATCAGGGGGTAGCCGTGTTAGTATCTGTATCTACAAAACATCTACAAGTCTGTATCTACAAAAACAACAAGGAGTCTGGTGGCACCTTAAAGACTAACAGATTTATTTGGGCATAAGCTTTCGGCATCCGAAAAAGTGAGGTTTTTACTCACGAAAGCTTATGCCCAAATAAATCTGTTAGTCTTTAAGGTGCCACTAGACTCCTTGTTGTTTTTATTGCCTTTTTAAGTTGATCAGCAAGTTGAGACAGCAGCTGCTGCCAGCAAGCTCCCTCTGTCCTGAGCCCTGTCGTGTCCTCCGCTGCTCTGTGCAGATGGCCGGATGGGGTAAAGGAGCAGGGAGCAGGAGCGGAGGGGAGGGGGACACTCTGACATTAGCACCCCTCTCCCCCCCTCCTGCACAGCAAGCAGGAGGCTCCCGGGAGCAGCTCCAAGGGAGAGGGCAGGAGCAGCACATGGCAGTCAGGGGAGGGACAGCTGAACTGCCAGCAATTGATAGCCTGCTGGGTGGCTGCCGCACAGGGAACTTAGGGGAGGGGGGAGCTGATAGGGGGGCCACCAGTCCACCTTGGTTCCAAGCCCCCACCAGCCAGCTCCAATGGGCTGCTCTTCCTGCAAGCAGTGGACAAAGCAGGTGGCTGCCAAACAACGCTATAAGGGAGTGTTGGTGTCACTAGGCCTAAGTGAACCAAAGTTCTTCAATGTTTAACTCTAATCGACCTCAAAAGCTAGATGCATGGAATGTGTAAACAGCCAGTTATCAGTTACAACCCCCCTCACACTGGTTCCAAGTGGTAATAATGAGGCCTGTATGTTTCTGACTGGAGAGGAGATAATAAATCAAGGGGAAACAGGACCAGATAACAGTTTAGAGGAGTGTTACTAACAAGCTAGATTTATAGCCGCTAGAATGATTTAATTGCTTGAATGTATAAACATGGCTTTTGTAGAAGAAGGGAGAGGGAATGGGGGAAGGAGAAGAGGGGGAAGAGGGGGGGCTTAGTTGTAAAATGTATAAAGAGAGAAAAACTGTTTGTCTCAGCGTGCTTGATCTGAGACTTGTCTGTCTCCTTGCACCACTTTGAGATCTCAAATAAACTTTGTTTGCTTCTTCACCCTGGTGTGTTCATTGGCGCGAAGCACACCGGGCAACGAACCCCGCTGTTGCTGTCCTCGGGCCCTCTGTGCCGGCAACAGGAGCATTGCACAACTTTAAACGAGCATGTTCCCTAACTGATCAGCAATGTAACAATGAAACAATGTTAACCGGGACGACTTTAAGTGAGGAGTTACTGTATCTGGACTGAATGTAAAGACCATATGTGACTGGGATCTCAGGGAGCCACACTGAAGTTACTCAATTAGGGTGAAGTGCAAAGAATGGGGCAGCCAATCCCCAAAGCTGGTGGATATTCCAATACTTAGATTTACCAAACCAGCACAAAACAGCTTCTATAATACCTGACTGGTCACCCAGAAGCCAATAGCACAGTTCCCTTAAAGAAACCCAGCCTTAGGCCTCCACCCAGACACCCAAGTCAAATATGATGAAGATTACTGAAAATCTTATTCATCATATAAGAAAGTTCTACCAATCCCAAAGGATCAGATGCACATCTTGCTGCAAGAGCTCAAATGAACAAACCTTTCCCACAGAAACCACACTGGAACATTGGCATAAGTTGACTTTCACTGAACTTTCCTTTGCTTCCTAGGGTTTTTCACAGCATACTTCCAACAAGCTAAAAAGTGGGTGGGAATTCTTTGTTGCTCTTTCAGATATATGCTAAAAGATTTCTATATGTTTTTTATAATTACACAGGATGATCTGGGTAATTATAGGCCTGGCATTGACTCTGGGCAAAAAAAAAAAAAAAAATGGAATGGTGATCTGGGACTCAATTAATATAATTAATGCAAGGACATTTCCAAAAATGTAAGTGGCCCAATATAAACGGCAGTAGCTTGAGGCTGGTAAGAACACTGTTCTTGGTGAATTTCTTTCACCATTGCTCATTGTATCGCATCTTAGCAATTAATCTTTCTTCCTACTGGGAAAAAATGCACACAAAATAATCATGGAACTGCAGAATTACTGCAAACGCCTACACATTCTAATAATATACACCACTGATGATATAGACTTCATCGTGTATTTTCTCTGTCCTGGAGGTTGTGAAATAATAATTTGGCATTTTAGCACTAAATTCAGGAGTCCTGTTTCTTCAGATGCAAGTACAATACTGTATGTATTTGTGACTCTTGTTAAGCATTTGCTACTCAGTAGGAAATCGGAATATTGTATAGTGAGCTAGCCTTAGAGCTTTTGGTATCCTAAATAGGACCAAGTTACAGTGTTCTGTTCTGAGTCAGAACTAGGGTGCTTTTAAAAGGAGGGATTGCCGAGGGCAAACTGAAAGTTTTTGAATTTTCAAATGAACATTTTTCAGGGAAACTTTATGTAATTTCTTTTAATTACCTTATAGAGCTGGCCAACATTTTTTGAAAATCTGAAACTTTGACCAAAAAAATGTTAGTGAGAAAATTTGTTGGCATTTTTTGACCCGCTCTAGGATTTTCATTTAGAAAATAATAGTTTTAGAATTTCATTTCAAAGAAAAGAAATCAATAGAAGCACAATTCTTAGATTATAACTCTTTAGGTAGATTCTTGATCTGTGTTAGAATCATAGAAGATTAGGGTTGGAAGAGACCTCAGGAGGTCATCTAGTTCAACCCCTTGCTCAAAGCAGGACCAACCCCAAATAAATCATCCCAGCCAGGGCTTTGTCAAGCCGGGCCTTAAAAACCTCTAAGGATGGAGATTCCACAACTTCCTTAGGAAATATGCACTATTTAAATTTCACTGTATTGGATCAGCCTTGTCTTGATATGCAGCAGTGGAGCCAGACTTCAGTTGCTGTTAAAATCTTCAACAAATGAAGAGCTAGTGCAAGTGATCAAAGCAGCATGTATTTCTGCCCTTATTCACTAACATTACAAACTAGGAAGGACTGCACAAATTGTTCCCCCTCCTCCATCCGAAAATGCTTCCACAATATCAGTTTGAAGGTCAGTTTCTTGTCATGATGAACATTTGTAGCTGTATTAACAATTAATTTGCTGAAGGGGGTCTAATTAGAAGTACTTACATGGGAACTTCAAGGAAAGAAATACTACAAGTCTAGCAGTACAACTGTGTCAGAGATCCAGTTGCAACATGGTGGTCCCATATCTAAGATAAAACATAGGTCAGTTATGTAGTGTAAGTGGGGATTTACCATGTTTTAATTGTGTCCCAAACATTGCTAAATATTGGGGACACACATAGACAAACCAGTGCTTTAGCAAGGTTGGAGACATGCTTAAAACAAGGCTAGGTCACATCTGCACTACAATCCAAACTGTTTTTCCCATGCTGGAGGATAACCACATTTTGGGAATTTAAATTACACAAGGCATAAATATTGCCCTGCGTTTAAAATTTACTGCTGGTCTTAGCATCAAAAGGGTTAATATTGGGGATAAATACCTCTAAACATTTCTCAGCCTTTCTAGATTGCTTTGTTATTGGGAAAATTTTGATACATAAAACCAATACGCCAATTACACACGGCTAGGAGCAATTTATACTGGACAATGCATGGCAAGTCTCCAGTATGAACTCTTCCTTTCTCCTTAACATGGTCAGAGACCCTCCTTTTCTGCATAGAACAGTCTGTTTTCTGGTAACTCCAAAGCATAACAAAACACAGACCTTTTCTTCCACAGGAATTATGATTAGGATCTGTGCACTTAATTCTGGATTTCCTGACTTTGTTGGGTCTGAGAGGCATCATAGTTTAGTGTATACTACTGTAAAGAGTATTGTATATTTTTAAGTGTATACAAAGGGAAAGCCCCCTCCCCCCAGGCCCTGATTTTTGGACATCTCCAGAAAACTCACAAAATTGCTAAAAAGAAACCCTGAAAAATGAAAGTAATAACCCCCCCCAAAACAGAAGCCCTAGATATGTTAGGTGAGCAAACCAAAGCATTACACAGCATGAAAACAATACAGGTGTATTCATCTGGGGACCCATAATGCGAGGCGACTTTTGAAAATTTGGGCCCGAAAGTCTGTAAGTTGGGTAAAGTTCTTATGTCCCTTACTGGGAGTTTTGAATTAATTATTTTAATTACTTGTATCAAGCTAAATTAGTTAAAGGTAACCTGCAAAGGATTTTTTTTTTTAATTGGATGTGCCCCCTTTTTACTGCTTCTGATTTGAGACCACCAGACTCATGTCACATAGACTGTTGAAGAGATGCTGAGCCCTTCTGGTCACTAACAAAATGTTCAGAGTTTATTGTGTGACTGTGGCTTGGAGGCTAAAAAAGCCAAACAAGCCACATTCCCCACTTCCAAATGAATAGTCCAAATGTTTTCAGTTTTTATTTTATTTAATTTTTCCCAGGAATTTATTAATGTTCATTACCACAACAACAAAAACATGTGCAAATCAGTGCAAAAACCTATTAATAATTTTTCTGGGACAATATCGGCGTTTATTTTGGTGAACAGAAAGACGGGGGGCGGGAGGGGGATATTCAGTAGATTAATGCTTTGAATTCCGTTCATCAAAGTGGTTTGCTGCAGAACTAAAACAGAACTCAAAACACAATGCCAGCTCTGAGTTTAAGAAAACAATACATCTCTAATTCCCAAATAAAGCTTTTAATTTGAATAAACAGTTTACTGTTGTAGGCTTAGAACTATTAACCTATAAATATTTACATTTAATAATTGGGCCACACCATTTTCAGCGCATACACTCAACTTCATCCTTTTATCCTGTTTTTGTTTTAACTTTCAAATACTTGTATTATGATACAGATTTTGGTTTACCTCCCATTTTAGTGTGTCAGATCTTTAAATGGTTATCTGCTAACAGCTTGAAATGTGTTCCTGGTGGGTGTGAGATTCATCAGTACATTCAGATGCGCGCACACTTCAGAGCTTGCGTGTGTGCCTTTTTGTTTATTGTGTGTGTCTTCTAGACTAATACATAACTTTACTTCAACAGGCAGCTTTGCATATACATACAGACTGAGACCTTAACATTGCCTCTGTCCCTGATCTGCTGGTGCTTGCAGCTGGAAGCTACCTACCGATATAGACCAACAGGTTCTTCTTTCTACTCGTAAAAAGGCAATGTGATCCAGGGACTAAGGCACAGGTCTGAGCATCAGGAGACTTGGGTGCTACTATCCTGAACTCTGCAAGTGATTTGTTGGGTGTTCCTGGGCAAGTCACCTAACTTCTCTGTTCCTCAGTTTCCCCATCTGTTAAATGAGGACAATGGCCACCTTAGGAAAGCACGTTGAGATCTGTGGGTGAAAATGCAACATAGCTGTTAAGTATTATTGAAAGATGCAAACAATGTAACTGTACCCATCCTCCCAGGACTAATTTTAAAAAAATAACATAGTCTCAAACCATCTAAATAACAGGGCATAAACAGATAAAAGCTGATATGAGAGAATTAGCCCTTTGAGGAAATGTACAAGCATTTCCTAACTGCCACTTCAGTACCTGCATAGATGCAATTGAGTTGTGTCCACCACTACCATTGTTCAGTGAAGTAGCACAGCGTACTTCTCAGCCAGTGCATGCCAGGACAAGATCACACACCACTCACTGCACTTTAGCCGCCTGTGCCTCTAGTTGTTCGGGTCTGTGGGGCAGAGTCTTTTCTTTGTTTAGCTCAATTTACCATTTGTAAAGTGCTGCGTGCACCCACAGTGCTACATGCATCATTAATAATAATTGGGCTTGGCAGAATTCAGTTTTTATAATGTTGATGGATAAGATGAATTTTTGAAGCTTTCTTTTTCAATTTGTATTGATTTAAATTTTCACTGTTGCACAAAGTTATGAAAGGTGTAAACATCACATCAAAATATACTAAGTGAACATCCTTAAATCAAACTCTAAGAAGTTCTCAAGCAGCATTTTTCTTACTTTGCCTATCTGTAAATTTCTATTATTATCGATGGACATATTTTTTCATTGGTTTATGTGTGGATGGTGAAATCAATGTTTACTAACATTTACTGATAAAAAAATCTAATCCTTCCAAGCCTAATAATAATGTATGTGAAGGAACAAAATGGACACCGTGTAGAATCAAGCATGTGGGTTTATTACGCACAGCGCTGGCAGAGTGTCACTTTGCTTATTAGGCTCAGAGACACTGCCAAACAATTAATTACAATGGATTATATGGAATTTTCATGGGCGGAGGGAAATGACGGGGTAGGAGGTCCCAAGCCCCTGGATAGGTCTAGCAGCAAGACAAGATAAGAACAGTAACCAATAGTCTAAAGCAGTGGTCGGCAATCTTTTAGAAGAGGTGTGCCGAGTCTTCATTTATTCACTCTAATTTAAGGTTTTGTGTACCAGTAATACATTTTAACATTTTTAGAAGGTCTCGTTCTATAAGTCTATAATATATAACTAAACTATTGTTATATGTAAAGTAAATAAGGTTTTTAAAATGTTTAAGAAGCTTCATTTAAAATTAAATTAAAATGCAGAGCCCCCCGACCGGTGGCCAGGACCCAGGCGGTGTGAGTACCATTGAAAATCAGTTCGCGTGTTGCCTTTGGCATGCATACCATACGTTGCCTACCCCGGTCTAAAGATTACATAATCTCTCCGCTCATGGTTTCAGGTTAACAAGTAACATACTGTTAGTACACAGGTGTTTTCCTTTAAACAATGTATAAAGTGTATTAGTATAAAATATATACGTTGAATTCTGATTTGGGGTCCATAGGAATGAGGTAGCCCTTCTGATTGTCCAACAGGGACATTCCTGGGAGTTAAAGCAAAAAGACATTGAAAAGTACATGGCAATAGAAATTGTTTTTCAGTTTGCCCATTGTGTTTCTAAAGGCTAACACTGGTATCAGGGAGGGAGGATGTCATATCTCATACTGACATGCTTGAACCTCTTCCATGAACTCAAGGTTGGTATGTGGGAGAGCACGGCTATCTCTTTCTGCAAAAGGAGTGGACAAAGACAGATACAGGGCCCCTTTCAATCCTTTGGTCTGTTTGCAGCTTCAGATAAGAGTGCCAATTACTGCTCCCCATATGGCGTTTTGCTGACCATGCTTATCTTAGTAAAAAGCAAGGTTGTCTCTTGTTTGTTCTGCTTCTCTTAGCTAATATTGTTCACTGTTTGCTAGGCCTCTTTGACCAAACTCTGGACTTTGGACCTGTAAAAAATCCTGACATAGCCTGTGTTAGGATTTTACATACACAGCTCATGGATTTTGGCCCTTCAGTATGCCATAATTAAATACTGCTCATATCATTAAATAGTGCTAAGAGTTACCATTATCATTGCATTTTTATTGCCATTTTTAAAGCATTGTGTGTTTTAATTAATGAAGAAATAAGTTGAGCTGTGATGCGCCCATGGGTGACTGCAATGTAGATACAGCATAAGCCCTTTGGAAGAACTTTTAATCTGCTCCTTTCATTGCTATTCAAGTTTCAAACTACAGTGATTCCCGAATTACCACTTTCATAACATATTCATAAAATATATGGTTAAAAATGTTGTGGTGGTGATGGAGACTGGGGAGAAAAGGAAAAGACCTGGTTGAATATTTTACAATAATGTGGCATGCAGTGGCAGTGGTGTTGTAGCCATGTCAGTCCCAGGATATTAGGTCTTGTTTACACTACCAAGTTATTTCGACAAAAGTGATGTCAACACCCAAAAGTCGACATAATAAAAATCAGAATCTCATGTTCACACTTGCTTCCTCTGTCAGCAGAGTGCGTCCACAGTGGGGCACAATCATCGACAGTGTGAGCAATGCACTGTGGGTACCTATCCCACAGTCCAGCTCGACACCATCTGTTGTTAGGTGTTGTGGGAAGGCGGAGCGGATCGCAGAGCATCTTGGGACTGAGCTCAATGTCCCATGATGCATTGCTTTCTGTCCCAGCACTTCATGGGCTTCTGACTTCGTGGCATTTTTCAATGGCCATTCTCTGCTGTGCACCCCGGCATCTTTGTGAGAAGGGATGGATCCCGCCCTGCTCTCCTATGCTCTGTTAACTGTCATGAAGACATCGCTGATGGCAGTGCAGTTAATCGTGAAGTTCCTAACTGAAGAAGACTCCCAGTCACCTGACGTGCTGTGTGATATGGATAGGAGCAACTTTAGATTGCTTTTGGCATTCACAGAACAGCTGCATAGGGTAGACCATCGCTTTTGGGCTCAGGAAACAAGCACTAAATGGTGGGATCATATCGTCATGCAGGTGTGGGATGATGAGCAGTGGCTACAGAATTTTTGGATATGGAAAGCATCCTTCCTGCAAAAGGTGTGTGTACAGCTCACCCCAGCCCTGTGGCGCAAGGACACCAGAATGAGAGCTATCCTATCAGTAGAGAAGCATGTGGCAATCGCTGTATGAAAGCTAGTGACTCCAGACTGCTACTGGTTGGTCATGAACCAATTTGGAGTGGAGAAGTCAACTGTTGGGGCTGTGTCAATGCAAGTGTGCTGGGTAATAAATCGCATCCTGCTACGAAGTACCATGACTCTGGGATATGTGCGTGAAATAGTGGACAGCTTTACAGAAATGGGTTTCCCTAACTGTGGAAGGGGTGATAGATGACACACATATTCCAATTTTGGCACCAGACCACTTTGCATCAGAGTACATCAATAGGAAGGGGTACTTCTCCATCGTGTTGCAGGTGCTTGTGGATCAACATGTGTGTTTCACTGACATCAACGCAGGGTGGTCCAGGAAGGTGCATGACGCATGCAACTTCAGGAACACCAGCCTGTACAGAAACCTACAAGTGGAGACTTTCTTTCCAAACCAGAAGATTACAGTGGGGGATGATGAAATGCCCATAGTGATCCTGGGAGACCCAGCTTACCTCTTACAGCTTTGGCTCATAAAACCTTACACAGAACACCTGGACAGGAGTAAGAAGCGGTTCAACAATAGGCTGAGTAGGTGCCGGATGACAGTTGAATGTGCCTTTGGCAGATTAAAGGTGCGCTGGCGATGCCTTTATGGCAGATTAGACCTTAATGAGGATAATATTCCCATGGTCATAGCTGCATGCTGTATGTTGCATAATCTCTGTGAAGCTAAGGGTGAAAGGTTTGCTCAGGGGTGGAGTGCTGAGGCAGACTGCTTGGCTGCTGATTTTGATCAGCCAGATACCAGGGCTATGAGAGGAGCCCAAAGGGGGGCAATTTGAATTAAGGAGGCTTTGAGGCAACACTTTGAAAATGAGAACCAGTAACGTATATCTCTGTGGTTGGAGCTGCAATATTACATTCGCAAACGATTAAAATATCTGTGCATGTATTGGTAGTGCCTGCTATCTCAATTTGTAGAAAACAAATAAAGATGAGTTACCATTTGAAAACTTTTCTTTTATTTCACAAGAAACAGCACACTCAAACACACGAAGATGCTTAGTGGGAAAGGAGGTACCAGGGAAGGGCAGACTTTCATAGCTGTGTGTAGGTCCAGCTATCATTGTGAAAGTTGTCTGTGGGGATGGAGTGAATGGAAAACTGAGAAGTCCCGGAAGGTGGAAAGGAATGTGCGGGCAGAGTTGGGGGTGGAGCATGGAAAAGAGCTCTGAATGTGCTGCAGGGGAGGGCGACCATGGATCTGCTCAGTCTGCAGCATTATTAGAGACTTCAGCATCTGCGTTTGTTCCTCTATGACTTTAATCATCTGCTCAGTTGTAGTTAACAAACTCCTGATTCTCTTTTCTGTCCTGCCATTCGTCTTCCCAGCACTCCTCGCATTCCCTTTTCTCTGCATTGGAGCACTGCAGTACCTCCCAAAACACGTCTTCTTTGCTGTGTCTTGGGCACTTTCTTATCCAGTGGAGATGTTCGGCCGGGGTGCATTGGGTGTTCCTGAAGGCCACATCTGCTGAAGCACAGGGGACAAGGCACAGAAGCAGGATTGTTAAATTCACACGCAGCATTGAAACATTTCAGTTAAATACACCTTTTGTAACATTGCCATCACTTTCTCACTGACCATAGCCAGGCACACGTCTTTGCGAACACCCAACGCATGGTGAGTGTTGGCTGGGGGGGGGGGGCGGTGCGCTACATGGGGAAAAGAGCACTCACTCTGCAAGGGTTGTGGTGCAGCAGACTAGGGAAAAAATTCTAAAATCTCCCACACTTTTCCACAGGTGGGGGGTCATTGTAGCAGATAGCTCACTGCTGAGGGTAAGCAAGGAAACCAGGGTACATCTACTCCACGCTTGTGGCTTCCGCCCTAGTCCCTATGCTGCTCGCTTGTATGCCGCTTTTGTCCCTGCACAAGTGATTGCCGAATGGCGCGGGAAAGTTTCCTACAATGGGGGAAGGGACAAAGCTGCTCTGCCACAGAACCTTCGGCAGAGGATTACTAAGTATCCCCAGGAAACTTTCCCATGAGATCTCAGCATGGTTCAACACCTTGTTCCGCCGTACCAATGAGCTGCACAGGGAAAGGTCCAGCTCACAGAAACACAGCCAGCCTCCCACATTTCTGTGCCCTGAATCCACCTCCCCACTACACAAACCACAGCCACTTACCAGGCGTCTCCTCTCCTGCTTCTTGCTCACTGGAGAGCAACTGCTGAGACTGGCTGGGCACCTCTGGAGTGAAGAACAGTTCCTGGCTGCCTGCCCCACCGAGAGACCCTGCCGGGAGCTGCACATTGTCGTCTAACTCCACCTCTTCATCAATGACTTCGTCCTCCGGGTTAGGTCCTCTTTCCGTCGCCTCCAGGCCCACCGAAGTATCCACAGGGCTCTTGGCAGTGGAGGTGGGGTCGCCACCGAGAATAGCATCCAAACTCCTTATAGAACTGGCAAGTCTTAGGTGCAGCACCGGAGCAATGGTGTGCTTCTTGCCTGCCTCAGCTCCTTTATCTTTGTTCTGCACTGCAGCGTGTCCTGATCATAGCCTTGTGCAAAAAGCACAAGCCTCGAGCAATCTGCCCGTAGGTATCCAAATTCCTATGGCTCAAGCGCAGCTGGGACTGCACAGCCTCCTCTCCCCATATATTGATCAGATCCAACAGCTCAGCAGTGGTCCAAGCAGGAGAGCCGTTTGCTGCGATAAGCCACCATAGTCACCTGGGAAGATGCGATCAGACTTCTCCACGCCGAGCCAGCAGGAAATGGAATTTCAAAAATTCCCGGTATTTCTAGGGGGGAGGGGTGGATGGTTGTTTACCTGGCTGCAGAGCAGTGGAGTTCAAACTGCTGACCAGAGCGGTCAGGAGGGCATTGTGGGGCACCTCCTGGAGGCCAATTAAAGCAATGAAATCAAGCATGGTGTCTACACTGGCACTTTGTCAAGAAAAATGTGGAGGAAAAAGACTCTCATCGGGGTGGTTGTATTTTGTTGCCAAAACCAGGCATTTTTCCCGACAAAAGTTGCATCGCAGTGTGTACACATTCACTGTTTTGTTGACAAAAGGCAGTTTTTGCCAACAAAACTTGGTAGTACTTGGTAGACTAGGCCTTAGGCCTGGTCTACATTGTGGAGGGATCGACCTAAGATACACAACTTCAGCTACGAGAATAGCGTAGCTGAAGTCAACGTATCTTAGGTTGACTTACCTCGCATCCTCACGGCATGGGGTCGACTGCCGTCGCTCCCCCGTTGACTCCGCCTTCACCTTTTGCTGCGGTGGAGTACAGGAGTCGACAGCAGAGCGATCGGGGATCGATTTATCGCGTCTACACTAGACGTGATAAATCAATCCCCGATAGATCGATCACTACCCGCCGATCTGGTGGGTAGTGTAGACATACCCTTAGAGAGACAAGGTGGATGAGGTAATATCTTTTATTGGACCAACTTCTGTTGGTGAGAGAGACAAGCTTTCGAGCTACACAGAACTCTTCTTCAGGTCTGGGAAAGGTACCCAGAATGTCACAGCTACATAGGAAGTGGAACAGAGTGCCAGTTATCTCATCCAGTGCACTAAATGCCACAATAACAATTATGTAGCTGAAACCAGACAATCGCTATGCTTACCCAAGAAAATGATAGAAGACAAACCCACCCCATCACCCGTGGGTAGATACTTTTCACAAAGCAATCACTCCATATCTGACCTATCAGTCCTCATCCTCAAAGGAAACCTGCACAGCACTTTCAAAAGACGAGCCTGGGAGCTTAAATTCATAACTTTTCTAGATAGTAAAAGTCATGGACTGAACAGACACTGGATTTATGGCTTATTACAACAAACTATAACCCTCTACCAACCCTCCCCCAGCTGCCTTTCCCCTTCCATTTCTTTCTCCGTCTGACTGGAGTGGTATTAATGGGCCACTTCACCTTGAATGGTCCCTTAGAACATGTGCTAACTATTATGCTAAACTATCTGTTCAACCTTGTATTTAGCTGTGACACGCTGAGTACCTTACTACCTTTCCCAGACCTGAAGAAGAGCTGTGTAAGCTCGAAAACTTGCCCTCTCACCAACAGAAGTTGGTCCAATCAATGATATTACCTCACCCACCTTGTCTTTCTAACAACACTGCAGTCATTTCTGTTCGCCTATCAGCTCATAAGAACATAAGAATGGCCATACTGGTTTAGACCAAAGGTCCATCTATCTCAGTATCCTGTCTTCCAACAGTGGACAATGCCAAGTGCCCCAGAGGGAATGAACAGAACAGGTAATCATCAAGGGATAACTAATGTGAGAGAGGCTAAACAGCATAAATTAAGATGTTTATACACCAATGCGAGAAGCCTAGGTAACAAAATGGAGGAATTGGAGCTCCTGGTCCGAGAAATGAAACCGGATATCGTAGGAATAACCGAAATGTGGTGGAATGGTAGTCATGACTGGAGTACAGGTATGGAAGGGTATGTGCTGTTTAGGAATGACCGGAACAAAGGTAAAGGTGGGGGTGTAGCATTGTATGTCAATAATGAGGTAAACTGTAAAGAAATGATAAGTGATGGAATGGATAAGACGGAGTCTGTCTGGGCAATACTCACATTGGGTAAAAAATGACTAGAGCCTCCCCTGGGATAGTGCTTGGGGTGTGCTATAGACCGCCGGGATCTACCCTGGATATGGACAGAGAACTATTTAATGTTTTTAGGGAAGTAAATACTAATAGGAACTGTGTAATCATGGGAGATTTTAACTTCCCGGATATAGATTGGGGAACAAATGCTAGTAACAATAATAGGGCTCAGATTTTCCTAGACGTGCTAGCTGATGAATTCCTTCATCAAGTAGTTGCTGAACCGATGAGGGGGGATGCCATTTTAGATTTGGTTTTGGTGAGTAGTGAGGACCTCGTTGAGGAAATGGTTGTAGGAGACAACCTTGGCTCGAGTGATCATGAGCTAATTCGGTTTAAACTAAATGGAAGGATTAACAGAATTAAATCGGAGACTAGGGTTTACGATTTCAAAAGGGCTAACTTTAATAAATTAAGGTGACTAATTAGGGAAGTGGATTGGACTAACATATTTATGGATCTAAAGGCGGAAGGCGCCTGGGATTATTTCAAGTTGAAGTTGCAGGAGCTGTCGGAGGCCTGTATCCCGAGAAAGGGAAAACGGTTCGTAATCAGGAGATTTAGACCGAGCTGGATGAACGAGCGTCTCAGAGGGGTGATTAAAAAAAAACAGAAAGCATACAAAGACTGGAAGAGGGGAGGGATCAGCAAAGAAACCTACCTTATTGAGGTCAGAGCATGTAGAGATGGAGTGAGAAAGGCCAAAAGCCGTGTAGAGTTGGACCTTGCGAGGGGAATTAAAACCAATAGTAAGAGGTTTTATAGCCATATAAATAGGAAGAAAACAAAGAAAGAAGAAGTGGGACCGCTGAAGACTGTAGATGGAGTGGAGATTAAGGATAATCTAGGCATGGCACAATATCTAAACGAATATTTTGCATCAGTCTTTAATGAGGCTAATGAAGGGTTTAGGAATAGAGGCAGCGTGACAGAGGGGAATAAAGGAGGGGGGGTTGACATTACCGTATCCGAGGTAGAAACCAAACTCAAACAGCTTAACGGGACTAAATCGGGCGGACCAGATGATCTTCATCCGAGAATATTAAAGGAGCTGGCGCGAGAAATTGCAAGCCCGTTAGCGATAATTTTTAATGAATCTGTAAACTCGAGGGTGGTACCGTTGGACTGGAGACTAGCTAATGTGGTTCCTATTTTCAAGAAGGGGAAAAAAAGTGACCCGGGTAACTACAGGCCTGTTAGTTTAACATCTGTAATATGCAAGGTCTTGGAAAAATTTTTGAAGGAGAAAGTAGTTAAGGACCTTGAGGTCAATGGCAATTGGGACAAATTACAACATGGTTTTACGAAAGGCAGATCGTGCCAAACCAACCTGATCTCCTTCTTTGAGAAAGTAACAGATTTTTTAGATAAAGGAAATGCGGTGGATCTAATATACCTCGATTTCAGTAAAGCGTTTGATACGGTACCGCATGAGGAATTATTGGTTAAATTGGAAAAGATGGGGATCGATATGAAAATCCAGAGGTGGATAAAGAACTGGTTAAAGGGGAGACTGCAGCGGGTCGTACTGAAAGGTGAACTGTCAGGTTGGAGGGAGGTTACCAGTGGAGTTCCTCAAGGTTCGGTTTTGGGTCCGATTTTATTTAATCTATTTATTACTGACCTCGGAACCGAATGTAGAAGTGGGCTGATAAAGTTTGTGGATGACACAATGTTGGGAGGTATTGCCAATTCGGAGAAGGATCGGGATATCCTGCAGGGAGACTTGGATGACCTTGTAAACTGGAGTAATAGTAATAGGATGAAATTTAATAGTGAGAAGTGTAAGGTGATGCATTTAGGGATGACTAACAAGAATTTTAGCTATAAGCTGGTGACGCATCGGTTGGAAGTAACGGAGGAGGAGAAGGACCTCGGAGTCCTGGTTGATCACAGGATGACTATGAGTCGGCAATGTGACGTGGCCGTGAAAAAAGCTAATGCGGTCTTGGGATGCATTAGGCGAGGTATTTCTAGTAGGGATAAGGAGGTGCTGCTTCCGTTATACAAGGCGCTGGTGAGACCTCATTTGGAGTACTGTGTGCAGTTCTGGTCTCCCATGTTTAAAAAGGATGAACTCAAACTGGAACGGGTACAGAGAAGGGCCACTAGGATGATCCGAGGAATGGAAAACCTGTCGTATGAAAGGAGACTCGAGGAGCTCGGTTTGTTTACCCTAACCAAAAGGAGGCTGAGGGGGGATATGATTGCTCTCTTTAAATATATCAGAGGGATAAATACCAGGGAGGGAGAGGAATTATTTCATCTCGGTACTAATGTGGACACGAGAACAAATGGATATAAACTGGCCGTCGGGAAGTTTAGGCTTGAAATTAGACAACGGTTTCTAACCATCAGAGGGGTGAAGTTCTGGAACAGCCTTCCGAGGGAAACAGTGGGGGCGAAAGACCTCTCTGGCTTTAAGATTAAGCTTGATAAGTTTATGGAGGGGATGGGTTGATGGGATAATGTGATTTTAGTCAATAGGTCAATAACGTGCCATCGCTGGTAATTAGTATCAATGGTCAATGTGGGTCTGGCTGGAGAATCTTGCCCGCATGCTCGGGGTTCTGCTGATCGCCATATTTGGGGTTGGGAAGGAATTTTCCTCCAGGGTAGATTGGCAGAGGCCCTGGAGGTTTTTCGCCTTCCTCCGCAGGATGGGGCAGGGGTCGCTTGCTGGAGGATTCTCTGCGACTTGAAGTCTTTAAATCATGATTTGGGGACTTCAACAGCTGAGTCAAGGGAGACAATTATTCCAGGAGTGGGTGGGTCAGCTTTTGTGGCCTGCATCATGCGGGAGGTCAGACTAGATGATCATAATGGTCCCTTCTGACCTTAAAGTCTATGAGTCTATAAGTCTATGAGTCTAAGTGATCCATCCCCTGTCACCCATTCCCAGCTTCTGGCAAACAGAAGCTAGGGACAGCATCCCTACCCATTCTGGCTAATAGCCATTGATAGACCTATCCTCCATGAACTTATCTAGTTCTTTTTTGAACCCTGTTATAGTCTTGGCCTTCACAACATCCTCTGGCAAGGAGTTCCACAGGTTGACTGTGCATTGTGTGAAAAAATACTTCCTTTTTTTTGTTTTAAACCTGCTGCTTATTAATTTCATTTGCTGACCCCTTGTTCTTGTGTTATGAGAAGGAGTAAATAACACTTCCTTATTTACTTTCTCCACACCAATCATGATTTTATAGACCTCTATCATATCCAGGGTGCCAGTCCACCCTGATTCCAAGCCCCCACCAGCTAGCTCCAACGGGCTGCTCTTCCTGCAAGCAGTGAACAAAGCAGGCAGCTGCCAAATGACGTTAGAAGGGAGCATTGCACAACTTTAAATGAGCATGTTCCCTAATTAATCAGCAATGTAACAACGAAACAATGTTAACCAGGACGATTTTAAGGAGGAGTTACTGTATCCTCACATCTTCTTGTCAACTGTCTAAAATGGGCCATCTTGATTATCACTACAAAAATTTTTTTTCTCCTGCTGATAATAGCTCATCTTAATTAATTAGCCTCTTACAGTTGGTATGGCTACTTCCACCTTTTCATGTTCTCTGTATGTATATATATTTCTTACTACACCTCTACCTCGATATAACGTTGTCCTCGGGAGCCAAAAAATCTTACCGCATTATAGGTGAAACCGCATTATATTGAACTTGCTTTGATCCACCAGAGTGCGCAGCCCCGCCCCCCAGAGCACTGCTTTACCGCATTATATCTAAATTCGTGTTATATCGGGTCACATTATATCGGGGTAGAGGTGTATATGTTCCAGTCTATGCATCTGATGAAGCGGGCTGTAGCCCATGAAAGCTTATGCTCAAATAAATTTGTTAGTCTCTAAGATGCCACAAGTACTCCTGTTCTTTATATGGGAAGTGTTTATTACTGTACAGAGAAGAGAATAATGAAACCAGTATGGGGCACCTTTATACCAGAATAACTATCCAAGTACAGCTTTTACAAGTATAACGATACTGGTAAAAAAAAATCATCCCCTTAACCAACATAGTCATACTGGTAAACTTTTAAATGTAGACCAGGCTTTTAAGTGAGCCTCAGTTTCCCATCTGTAAAATAGGCATAATAATACACCTAGGATGGGGCCACTGTGAAGATAAATTCATGAATGTGTGTGAGGTGCTCAGATACGATGTTGATGAGGAGCCTAGGAAAGTCTAAAAATAAAATAAATCTAATTGCTTTTCCTGATATTCAGCCTGAATTTTCCTTGTCTTAATTTCATCCTATTACTACTAGCCATTCTTCCATGTGCCACACTAAATCATTTCCCTCCCTCCTTGGGATTTACACAGCCTTCACATATTAGTGGACAGTTACCATGTCTCCCCACATACACACACAACCCTTTGTTGTTCTTTAACCGAACTATACAGCTTATCTTAGCTGCTTGAATCTTTTTAGCCTCCTGCTCATTTTTGTTGCTCTTTGCTGCACTCTCTCTACTTCTTCAGTATCTTTCTAGCAATGACTTGCCCAAACTGAGCTTACTACTCCAGATGTAGTTGCACTGGGAACTATATAGACACCGACCGTAAGCAAAATGTGCCTAATGCAGCTTTGCTGTGAAGAATATCAAGCAGCTTAACAAACTCAATACACCCACATGTGAAACACACACATTCTCTAATTCGTTTCTCAAGTCTCCAATTTCTTCCTTTTTGTGCAAGCACCCAGAATGGTTACTGTAACCACTGACAACTTGTTGATGGCTGCTACAATTAAAGGTAATGGATATGTTTTGTAAGTTACTTTCAGAGCATTTGGGTGGTGGGAGGGGACATGGATTAGCATTCACATCACACTCCCTGTCAGTACCTGGCCCAGGCCAGGGAAGCTAATGATCCAACCAGCGGACCAAATTCAGTGATGAATCCTGGTCACCTTGCACATACTCTAAGAAGAGCATTTGGTGAGTCAGTTCACCTTTACTGCTGAAAGGTACTTAACACATGTGATCTGGGTCAATTAAAAGTAAATAGAGCATTACCAAAACCCCCACCATTTCTCCTTGCCCCCAGGATGGTGCCCCCTAACAAGCTACCTTTACTCCAAACAAAACAATCAAACAATGGAGTGAAAGACATTTACTTTTACCTGTGGCTTCATTAAATTTGGCAGTTACATTATTTTTAATTCTACTATCGTACAAAGTGAGAGAAAAAACCAACACAAATGGCAATTCTGCAGTATGTATATTACATAATTACAGTAATTATATTGTCTTGATGCTCTCTTATAAATCAGTGACAGTATATATTTAATGAGCTCTTTCCTGGCGAGCAGGTCCCCCCTTCATCACATCCCCCTTCCCCACCCAGTCATTCAGATTTGCAGCTGCATTGCAGAGGTATCTTAAAATAACATTAACCCTTTGAAAGGACTGTTCCAGTTTCATGTAAAAGTGACTCGCCTTCAAAATGTAGGGCCTGATCCTGCAACCCCGTCCTCACTAGAAGCCTGATCCAAAGCCCATTGAAATCAATGGCAACACTGCAGCGGACTCTTGAATAATATTCAGGCTCTTGAATAATTCTTGTTCGCGTTAGGAGCTCCACTGGGTAAAGATTTGTTTAGTCAGGCAGTATGGGCCAGATCCTGCAAACCCTTACTCAGTCATAATGTAACCCACTGGGCAGTATGCTATGTATTACGTGTCCCACCCCTGGGCCTGATCCAAAGAAGATACAAATCTGCTACAGTTTCCAGCTAGGGGATTTAGATGAGGTACTTAGCATGTGTGTAACTTTAAACACTGACCGAGTAGCTCCATGGACTTCCATGAGACTTCTCGCAGCCCTGATTCCGCAAAGCACTTTAGCATGTGTGAAACTGTAAGCAGGTGCTCGAAGTTGTAGACTCCATTTCAACAAGATACTTAAGCATGTGCCCCCCATAATACTAAGCATGTGAGTATTTCCATTGACTTCAAGTTGAGCTTAAGTGATTTCTGAATCTGAACCAATGTGCTTAAAGTTAAGCACATGCTTAATTACCTTCTTAAGCTGGGACATTTAACTCGGGATGTGCAGGGTCATGTTTTCAGCTCTAGGGATTCTAGGATCAATCCAGTGATGACCAAGAGCACAGTTGTTAATTATTCAAATGAGCAAGTGCTGGGCTTTCTGACCCAGATCGTCAAAGATATTTAGACCCCTAACTTCCATGGATCTGGGCTTCTGTGTCTAATAAATAAGAATACATTTGCAATGGCCAGCATATGTTTTAACTAATCTACTGTCCGTGGTGAAGCTCAATGGAACATTGAGCACTTTGGAAAGTGATAAATAATGCTCATCCTAAAGGAGGGCAAATTACGAATGCTTAACAATTTGCATCCTCTCTGTGAAGGAATATTCATAGCTTTCTGTAAGGGTGAAAAAAAATGGCCACAGACCATTCAATTTACTCCTTCCCAATGAGAAGTGTTGAAAATGCCACCTGAGAGGAAGTAAAAAATAAATAGTACTACCATTAGCTGTCAGTTGACTTTTGCTAAAAACCTGTGTAGATATTTTAATGCATTGTTGGAGGAATATATTGAATACAGCCAGAGAGGAAGATACATGAAGCTGATTAAGCACAATAAACTGTGGTATGTTCTGGCTGAAATGTCTTATCCCACAGAATTGTCAGAAAATTCATTGCAGGTACGGTAGAGAATCACAGTGCCCAACTTGATGGCTACTGATCATTTATGAGAACTGGTTTTTGTTTGCTTTGTAAATGTACAAATATAAGCTCCCAGTTTCACAGTGCCCAGAGTGGCTTCCAACTGTGAGTGCCAATGTCAGGTCAAGTATCAGGGGTTAGCCGTGTAGGTCTGTATCTACAAAAACAACAAGGAGTCTGGTGGCACCTTAAAGACTAACAGATTTATTTGGGCATAAGCTTTCGTGGGTAAAAACCTCACTTCTTCAGATGCATCATGTCAGGTCAGACTGTCAGAAAACAGGGCAGACACACCCAAACTGGAGCTATATTCTATAATTAGATTTCATCTAACCAGCAGCCAAAGTGTACTCTTGGATCGCTATACTAGTTTACTATAGAGCCACAGACAGTCACCTTAGACACTCCAGACTATATTACCACCCAAATTGGACTTCTGTGATATAAGGTTACTATAACCAAAACCCACCACACATTAGGTTCTCTTAGTCCCAAATGACCAGTCACTTACCCCAGGTCAAGGTACACTTCAGATTTCACCAAAATCACGCTGGCAGCTAATCCTTTAGTAAACTAAACTAAAGGGTTATTAATTAAGAAAAAGAAATGAGAATTATTAAATTGTTAAAGTAGATAAAATACATTACAGTTAGATCAGACCATATAATACAAAGCAATAGCAGGAATGTTAAATCTGCTAGTTGTCATAAGTCTCCCTGGATTGCCCAAAGTTTGGGGACCCTTTTGTTCAAAATGCCCTTCACCAGCCCAGAGATCAGGGAGGAAAGAGATGGGCAGGGGCCTTTTTCCTCTCCTTTTATATCTTGATCCATGTAGCTGGAAAAGTACTGGTTTTCTCATAAGGTTAAGCATAAAATCATAGAATAGAATCATAGAATATCAGGGTTGGAAGGGACCTCAGGAGGTCATCTAGTCCAACCCCCTGCTCAAAGCAGGACCAATTCCCAACTAAATCATCCCAGCCAGGGCTTTGTCAAGCCGGGCCTTAAAAACCTCCAAAGAAGGAGACTCCACCACCTCCCTAGCATCTCCATTGGGTACTTGCTTTTCCAACAGTTCTTCATTGGAATTGCAAATCTTTGTTTGCACCCTTCTGCTACTGGCCCTCTGAGGTGTCTTTGCCCTTGTTTATCGTTTCTTTGTTGTTCCTGACGAGCTAACCTGTGGGTGGTTTCTCAAGCTCACAACATGTTTGACCTTCAAACACATAGCAAAGTTTCATAACTTCACATACAATAACCAGGGCCAGCTCTAGGCACCAGCACTCCAAGCATGTGCTTGGGGCAGCACTTTCCAAGGGGCAGCACTCCGGCTCCTTTTTTTTTTTTTTTGCTTAGGGAGCCGGCCCTGAGCGGAGGCGAGCTGCAGCGGTGGAGGGCACGGGGAGGGCCACAAAAAGTAACCCGGGGGGGCGCAGAGGAAACGCTCCCCCCAGCTCACCTCCACTCCACTGCCGCCTGCTCCCCCGAGCG
>NW_020664493.1:2535914-2574738 GCF_002925995.2 Terrapene triunguis | reverse complement strand
GCCGCTCCGCTTCTCCCTCCTCCCTCCCAGGCAAGCCTGGGAGGGAGGGGTAGGAGGGGAAATGCAGCGTGCCCAGGGGAGGAGGTGGGGCCGGGGATTTGGGGAAGGGGTTGGAATGGGGCGGAGAAGGGGCGGAGTTGGGGCGGGGCCGGGGGGGCACGGGAAATTTTTTTTGCTTGGGGTGGCAAAAAACTTGGAGCCGGCCCTGACAATAACAATACACACATTTAAACTGGATAATAATTAAGGCTAAGATTTTGTCATGATTATTTTTAGTAAAAGTCACGGACAGGTCACGGGCAATAAACAAAAATTCATGGAAGCTGTGATCTGTCCATAACTTTTACTAAAAAATAACTCTGACAAAATGGGGAGTAAGGGGATCCAGCAACCAAGGCTACTGTGGGTCCATGGTTTCCCTCGCCACTGTGGTGGCTGGGAGCTGCAGGGTGACCATATTTCCCAAAAAGTAAACTGGACCCCTCAGCAGCTCTCCCAACCCCACCCCACCCCCAGGTGAGGCTGTCGCCTGTCACTGGAACCCTGCTGCGTTCCCCCACTGGCTGCCAGCTCCAGTCCCATGGCCTCCAAGGCTGAAGCAGAAAATGTCACGGAGGTCTCTGGAAGTCACGGAATCCGTGACTTCCAGAGACCTCCGTGACATTTCATGACCTCCATGACATAAGCATAGCCTTAATAATAATACTTAGCAGAATACAACTTTTCTAGTGATACCTCACAAGACACACTTTGTACAAAATTAATTGCAATTTTGTAACAGTGGTGACTATATTAGTGCAGACGGTCACCTTCCCTTCTATACAGCATCACACCCAATACCACCTTTCAAACTAGCCTTCATTGGTTGGCTTATGTCTGGTAGGTGACACAGCAGAATTAGATCTTGACAACTACAAGTGTTCAAAAACAATGAGCCAGGCATCCAAAAAACAAGCAAGCTTGGCTTTAAAAAAATCACCAGATTATATATATATATTTCCTTCTGGTTTATGACCCTTTACAATTGATAAACTTTTTCTCCACAACCCCAAGGACTGGGAAGTTTTTTGTTTTTGGTAGTTTTTAAAGGTGAGATTTTTTTATGTGGTCACCTGACTTCAGGAGCTGGGGTTTTAAGAAAGACACCAAATGTTGTGTGACTCATGATAAATGTGCAAGAGTTGACAACACTGGGGATTTGAAGGAGGAGAAGATGGTGGTTTATGGATTAGTCATGGAGCATGTTCCGTACAAAAGAGATGCCAAGGGAAAAAAATGTGCAAAGCTGGTTGTGGGAGATGAGGTCAATCAGCCAGCCAAGGCATTATTTGTGGAGTGGAGGGGGCATTATGATAAGATGCAAGAGTGGCAGAGGCCCTGATTCAGCAAAACACCTAAGCATGTGCCTATGCCCCATTGGTTTCAATGGGATTTAAGCATATACTTAAGAGCTTTGTTGAATGAGAGCCTAAGTAGGGAGGGACTGAATTGTCATGGGCCTTTGTGTCAAGGATAACAGTCCTCTGTAATTATAAGTTCTTATGTGGACAAAATTTTCCAAAACTTTGGCCTGATTTATAGATGCCTTAACTTTTATGTGCTGTCAAGGCTGATTCCCCACTCTGGCATTTCGAGAATCCCGCAAGGATTCTAAAAATTCATACTAGCCACTCCAGGCTTGTATTAAATTCCCAAGGTTACAGCTTTTCTCTGACCTTGGATTGGTAGATGCTGCCTCTACCCAAGTGCAGAACCCCTTTGAGAGACCAGGAAGGCGCACTTGGCAATTCCTTCCTCAAGCCCTTTCACCCACCCTCTGGGGAAGAGCTGAGAAAAAAAAAAAAGGTAGCTGCCACCAGCTAATTAAACAACATGTGTCCAAATCTCTTAAGACACAAAAATCCAATTCTATTCTTAAAAAAGGTAAATTTTATTAATTAAAAAAAGAAAGAAAATACACCTGGGAACTCAGGCTATTGCTAGATTTTAAAAGCGCAACTACAAGGATTAAGTACCAATAATAGCTTTCTTGAGGTCCAGCTTAAAGATTACAAGCAAAACAAAAGCATCTAGGGTTAGCACAGAGGAGTCTACAAGCCATAAAGAAATAAAAAGAGTCAAACCTAACCATGTCTTCCTAGACATTTCCTGATCTACTTACATATCTGGGGTTTCAAATGAGTAGTTTCTAGGTATGATAGTGAGGATTTTTTGTACCTGGCCCAAGCTTCTTACAGCATAGCTGCTGCCCTGTCCCCTCTCTAGCTGGCAGAACAACCACAGACAGACAAAAGGGGAGTCTTTTCAATTTTAAAAAGTTCTAGCCTTCCCATTGGCTCTTTTGGCCAGGTGCTCGCTCACTTCCTTTTACCTATGCATAGCAGTGAGACTTTTTAACCCTTTACAGGTAGAGCAATTAGAGAACAGCCTCTAAGAGGGATTGTATAGCTACTGGCTGGCTGGGTGTCCATGAAAGGGAGCTACCCCCTCCCCCTTCATTTATCACATGTGCCCACATAGACAGTTTGGGCCAGATTTTTTAGAGGCTCTGAAGCCTCAATTCCACCTGAAGTCAATGAGAGTGGGGGAATCTTAGCACCTCTGAAAAGCAGACCCAAGAGGTCTCAAGTTGGGTGCCCCAAAATGGAGACCAATTGTATTGACTAGTGTAGGCCCTGAGGCTCAGATTGTAACCCCAAGATCCATGCAGAGAGGAGCCCTCCATTCACCATCACCCTTGCCTTGCTCAGAAGGGCCCTCTGTGATGCTTCCCGGGGGAACTCAGGGTTGGGAAACACCACACTACCACCCGCCCTTAGTGTGAGGAAGCCTCATCTGGGCCTGCTATTGTTCAGTTCCTCAACCCCACCAGCCATGGGCAACACAAGCACTCCCCTCTAGGCCTCCCAGGCCTCACTGTCACTCTCCAGGTTAGTGACAGGCACACTCCAACCCCCAACCCTTCTGAACGTCAACCTGGAGTGTCCAACCCTTGGTCCACTGGAGACTCACAGTATTCACCGATTCACTACTTCCAAAGAAGCAGTACATGACAGCAGTACCAGTTCCACCTCAGCTCACTGCTCTGCTTAACTCACAGCACTTATACTTGATTTCACTATAAACAAATCTAAGTTCAGTTACTGAAGCACAGAGATTCAAGTAATAGTGAGTGGAAGTATTGGAAACAAATGTTTGCATATAAAATAAAATCATTACATGCATTCTAGAGCCTAGACTTAAATTAACAAGATATTCTCATGTCTCAAAGTATTGCTCATCCAAGATCCTTTTAGTCCTTTTCACTTGTCAGGCTCTTTCCATGAAACTTCCACGCTGTCAGTTTTGCCTTGTTGGTGAAGGATTCAGTGTTTCTCTTTAGCCTCCAAGATATACCAAACCGATCTTTTGTCTTTTTTCATAAACAGGATCCCCCCCCCCCATGCTGTTTCTTCATGTAGATTTCACAATCACTCAATTTGCACCTGGCTCAGTATGCAAATAGGCATACAATAAACAATGCACGATGTGTCTGGCAAGGAGATCGGTGTCCGTTACCTCCTGGCTGAAAAGAACATCTCCGAGGTACATCACCGCCTGTGACCTACCTTATCTCCAAGACCTTAAGAACATAATTTTTAGTATAGATACATAACTCCCTAAACATTATCTGTACATATATTTTGCAATTATGACCAGTGGACTATTGGCTCTCGGCAGAGACCTCACTTCCCCACCCTCCAGTGAACTATTACACAGATATCTGACCTAGGGGATCCCTGTAAAACTCAGTGCACCCCCTGTCAGTTGGTACCAAGGTGTCCTGGGTCACACCCTCCTCTTGGGACTCCACAAGAGGATTCTCATTAGAACTGGGTTCCATGTGAGGGGAATGGGTGAGGATGAGGCAGGCCAGGGCTGGGGGCACACACACCACTTGGTCCTCCCCAAACTGGTTCCATGAGTTTACTAGAGAAAAGTAATAGAATCCTATGTAGTGCCCCTCCACGCTGGCGAGCTCCTTTAAGGGGATCCTGGCAGCTGCTTTGGCCGGGGAAGGCTCAGATATCATGACTCCACTGAAGCGGAGCTTCCAGGGAGCAGAGGATGGTGGCGGATTAGCCACTTGGCCAACCGGGCCCATGCCCAGAGGCCCCGGCCAATTGGGAGAGCCCCAGAAAAATGGGCGGCCCCATGCCCCAACCCCGCTCCACACCAGGAGTGCCAGGTGAGGAGAAGCGGGGGGGACTGCAAGCGGAAGGGGGGGAGGGGCCCCCACTTGATCTGGCCCAGGACCCCACAAAACCATAATCCACCTCTAGAAGAGGGCAATGCCCAAAGGCCAGAACAGATGGTATCTTAAACATCCCAGGAAGATCAGTTTGGGAGCAGAGCCACAGCACATTCAAAAGGGAGACAGCAGAACCCTGCCCCAAGTGGCATGATCCTGCCATAATTCATGAAAAGAACCTGAGTTTGCCTTAGCCACTTCCTGAGGTGTATGTGTGGGATTGGGTGGCGGGGGAAAGAGACAGAGAGCTCTGTCCTTCAGTTAGGAGACTCTTGTTAGGTCAGGCTAAATAGAATCCACTTGAATAGATTTCTGCATCCCCATTTAGTGCCATTGTGGTTTGGAGGAACTCCTAGACGCACACAAGCCCTGTCATTAGAATACGTGCCAGGATGGCAAGAGCATGCAGACTGACTGAATTACCCTCTTCCTTACCCACATAGGTGGCCCTAGCAGATTACGGTTGAGGTATGTTGACAAAGACATGGGGCAATTAGCAGAATGTGGCAGGTTTTCTGATAAATAAGAAAGTACTCCAGGATTTTACAGCACTGGGCCACAACACTGCTTTTGACAACGGCAATTCCATCCTGCTCTGGAGGGTCACACAATCCCAGACTGCCTCAATGTCACCCTATTTCGATACTTATCAGAGCAAACTTCTATAGTCAACTGTTGAGTTAGTTTTTAATAAAAGATTACTGACTAAATAAGAAAATCATCCTAATTTGGGGGTGCTCCTCTGAAGCTCTTCAGGCCCATGTTATCAAATATATGTCCATTAATTCTGCATGATCAACTTGAGACATCTGAGCCCCTGCTTCAGAAGAGCATTTAAGCTTTAGCTTTATACATATGCTCAAGTCCCATTGTCTTCAACAGGACTTAAGCAAGTCCTTGAGTATTTGCTTGAGTGCTTCCTGAATGGACTCTAGTTCAGAGGAGTAGCTCTAAGAGTTTCAAGTTGAGTGCCCAAAAATGGAGGCTTCCCAAATTGGGCTGCTTTTGGTAACAAAGGTTCTAAAATAATTTGAGAATCCTGGATATGTAGGGCTGGAGAGAAGCTCAAAAGGTCATCTAGCCCCGCCTCCGATGCTGAGGCAGGACCAAGTAAACCTAGACCATCCCTGACAGGTGCTTGCTTAACTTGTTATTGAAAACCTCCAAGGACGGGGATTCCACAACTTCCCTTGGAAGCTTATTCCAGTGCTTAGCTACCCTTACAGTTAGAAAGTTTTTTCTAATATCCCCTGCTGCAGATTAAATCAATTACTTATTGTCCTATCTTTAGTGGACATGGATAACAACTGATATTCACAGTCATCTCTATAACAGCCCTTAACATATCTGAAGACTTATCAGGTCTCCACTCAGTCTTCTTTTCTCAAGTCTAAACATGCCCAGTTTTTTTAACCTTTCCTCATTGCTTAGGTTTTCTAAACCTTTTATCATTTTTGCTGCTCTCCTCTGGAGTCTTTCCCAATTTGTCCACATCTTTCTTACATTGTGATGCCCAGAATTGGACACAGTTCTCCAGCAGGGGCCTCATCAGGGCCGAGTAGAGCAGGACACTTACCTCTTGTGTTTTACATACAACACACCTGTTAATAAACACCAGAATATTAGTCTTATTTTGCAAATGTGTGACATTCCTGACTCATATTCAGTCTGTGATCCACTATAACCCCCACATCCTTTCCAGCAGTACTGCTGCCTAGTCATTTATGCCCTATTTTGTAGTTGGGCATTTTATTTTTCCTTTTTAAGTGTAGTGCTTTGCACTCCTTTATTGACTTTCGTCTTGTTGATTTCAGGCCAATTCTCCAATTTGTCAAGGATGTTTTGAATTCTAATCCTGCCCTCCAAAGTGCTAACGACACCTCCCAGCTTGATGTCATCTGAAAATGTTATGAACATACTCTCCACTCCATTATCCAAGTCATTAGTGAAAATACTGACTAGTACCAAACCTAGGGTAGACCCCTTTGGGATCCCATGATATACACCCTCCCAGTTGGACAGTGAATGACTGATTACTACTCTTTTAGTATGGTCTTTCAAACTGTTTTGCACCTACCTGACAGGAACTTCATCTGGGCCACACTTCCCTACTTTGCTTATGTGATGCATGGCTAGAAAGGGTTAAGCACCCTGCAAAATAAATAACCCTCAAAAGACACGTGGGGAGATAATGTTTGTGTTTTTGTGTATTTACATATGTATGAGGAGGGTCCACAATGTAATCAACAGTTCCTGTCTATGCTGTATTTTCATAATTCAGAGATCAAAAGAAGATCCTAGCATTTAAATGAATTGTAAACATAGAATATCTCGGTATTCAACTCTCTTTGAAATGTACTGTGAATGGTGGAGGAAAAAGCAAATGGCCTTATGTTAATTCCTATAGCTAAGTACTGGTGATGGACCTCCTTCAAAGCCATTCTAATTATCTTTTGTTCCCCGAGGAAATCCCAACTTGTCAAAAGACATGAAATTGTATAAAAGATCCTTGGGTCCTGATTCTGTCATCTCAGATCTGCTTAGACTTCTTCAGGGGAAGTTTGAGTCTCAAGATTGAGGTCCCAGTTATGCTGGTATGCCCTGACTGTGATATTTGGACTATAAACTATGAACTATTTCTGAAAGAACTCATTGCTGCTACAAAGTTCACCATCTCTGCTCTGAATCTGCACTTAAATGAATTGAACTCATGTCTGTATGTATATTGATCTTTTCACCGTACTCTTGCTCTCTCTTGTTTTTTAAATAAATTTTAATTTAGTTAATAAGAATGGGCTGTAGCATATATTTGGGTAAGACCTGAAACATTCATTAACCTGGGAGGTAATGTGTCCGATCCTTCGGGATTGGGAGAACCTTTTCTTTTATATGATGAAATAAGATTTACAGAAATGTTCATCATATTTGACGTGGGTATCTGGATGGAGGCCTGAGGCTGGATCACTTTTGTTGTTTGGACTTCTGAGTAACCAGTGAGGTAATAAAGAAACTGTTTTATGCTGATTTGGTAACTCTAAGTATTGGAACATGCACCAGCTTTTTGGGGTTTGGCTGCCCCACTCTTTGCAGTTCACCCTAATTGAGTGACCACAGCTGGCTCCCCAGTAGGACCCCGGTCACAGCTTATAAGAATGTTATGTGGGACTTTGTCAAAAGCCGTACTGAAATCAAAACACATCAGGACTACAGCTTCCCCCCATCCACTAGGCCAATAATCCTGCCAAAAGAAGAAAATTAGGTTTCATTAAAAAGTTAGTTTAAAACTATCATGCAAGCTGAGAAGTGTAAGTGTACAATGTTATTCACCACTACAAATTTAAAGTCTTCCTACTCTTGTGCTTTTCTTTTTAACATTTCAGCTGTCAAGAAAATATAATGACAATTTCAATAAGCAGCATATGTGGAGCTCAGGAGACATTTGACTGTCAAATATGCCAAACAAGCAATTCATAGCTGAAGGCAAACAAAGAGAATCTGAAATCTGTTCCAAGGTTATAGTAGCAAGTCAGCCTCTCACTTTAGACCCTCTTTATTATTTGACACAAACTGCCCTCTGCACTTCTACCTCTTCAATACTCATCATTGAAATGTTTTAGGGTTTGAGATGCTTCGAAAATTAAAGAAGAATTAAACAACCAGTCCCTGGTAGTTTGTGTTTATACCTGTACTGACATCTGGTGGTTATTCTGGGTAACAGAGTATATGTCAGGCCTTTTCCCCCCTCAAATCACCATCTAGAAAATGATGGACCTGAGTGGTGGTATAAGATAGCTCACATATTCTCTCAGCAGATTTACGCCTCATCTAGGCCAGGGATGATGAATTCCAGGAGGGAAAAAAGGCTTATTTCTGATGTTTAATCTTTTTTCCTTTATCTGCCTCACCAAGGAAGACTTCCCCAGTTATCCTCATGTATATATACAAATTGGGAAAGAAACTAAATGCACGGCTGGGGTGGTTGCTTGCACTGAGAATCAGGGCTGGATTAACCTTTTGTGGGCCCGGTGCCAAACATATTTGTGGGCCCCCATGGAGGCAATGGAGCATGGCATGGGGAGGTCAGTCCCTGGAGCGAGGGGCCAGCCAGAGGCAATGGGGCATGGCATGGCATGGCATGGCAGGGGTGGCCCTGCTCTGCCCAATGTGAGGGCACTATTTACAAACCAGCAGCTGCCAGATGCACACTGGCCTCCCTGGCCCTGTACTGCCAGCATGCCCCTTCCCCTCGGGGATGAGCCTATGCCATACCACACATCCTCCCCCACCCAACACCCCCCCGACTCCCTATGGCCACAGCCCCCCGGACCCACTATGCCCAGCACCCCCCAGACTCACCCACAAATGCACAGTGCCCTGCACACCACCACCCCTGCCCATAGCCTCACCACAACTGCCCAGCACCCCCCACACAGAACCCCCACTCCCTAGTGCCCCAACACACACAGATCCTCCCCCCCTTCACAACCCAGCACCCCCCTCCCCAAACTCCCCTCAGACCCATTCCCCCAAGCCCTGCCTACAGGCTGCACTCACCGGCCTTGCTGGGAAGCAACTGCGTCTGCTGGGCTGAGCCGGCAGTGCAGCCAGGGCTGGTCCCAGGGCCGGGAATCGCTCCAGCCCCTCCCGAGTGGCACAATCAGCCAGGCCAGGGCCTGCACCGACCGGGCTCCCTCAATACGCACTTGCCTGGAGGGGCCCAGCCAAGCCCTCTGCACTGTCTCCCCCACCCACCTGGCTGAGACGGGCAGGCTTCTTCACTAGTCCCAGGCGGCTCAGCTCCGGGGAGACAGGCGGGGCCCCACAGGTGGTGGGAAGCAGAGACTGCCCAGAGCCAGAGGTGCACTGGGGTCCGGCCAGGGGGCTGAGAGGAGCAGGGTGAGGCCAGGGAGCGGAGAGGGGTTCTCAGCCAGCCGGCAGGCTGGCCGAGAGGAGCAAGTGGTGGGCGGGGGGAGCCAGCGGGGTCTCGGGGCACAGTACAAGCAGAGCAGGCCGAGGCCCCTTCTCAGCATGGGCTCGGCTCTATGGAGCCATTGTAAACCCGGCACTGCTGAGAATCTATGTATTAGCTTCATCTGCCTCCCCAATTGCACTGCTTTATCTAGCTAGGAGACAAAGACAGAAATTAATGGTCTCCTGTTGTGTTTGTTCTTAATTGATCCACAAGTAAGATCAGGATATTTGCCCCTCACCACTTCCTGTTTTCATTGTCGCTCTCAAATGATTTCCCCGTGAGGAATAAGTCTCTTGCTGTTAACTTTTTAGAAGAGGAAATTAAATCTGGCGTTTCAGTATTAGCTGATGTAACATTCTTCTATTCCATTGTATCATTTTACCACCTACTCATTGTTTTCTTCACACAAATGCATCAAAGGAAGTATGTTCCTGGCAAGAATACTTAGTCATAAAGAAGGTGAAGCTAGCTTGGGTACAATACAAACTGAATCTCTGCCTAATTTGGCTGAAAGGGAAGGATGGGGAATATAGGAATTATTCCACCCATTCTTACAGCAATTTTCAATGTGCCAAAAATATTTTATACATATATGGAGCAATCATGTATGAGGAAATAGTTGTGTAAAAGCTCAAAAGAAACATGCATTTTAATTTTTTAATTTTATTTTTTACACTATAACAAAAGTGCCCATTCCAGGCTTTGGGGGCCCTTAAAACATGCAATTTTTAAAAATTAAAAACACATAATACCTAGCTCTGATATAGCACTTTTCATCAGTATAGCTTCAAGTGCTTTACAAAGGAGGTCAGCACCATTATCCCCATTTTGCAGATAGGAAAACTGAGGCACAGGGAGATGAAGGGACTTTTCCAAGGTCACCCAGCAGGCCAGGGGCTGAGCTCGGAATGGAAACCAAGTCACCTGAGTCCCATTCTAGTGCTCTACCCACTATGCCATGTTGCCTCCCAGCTTTGCCCAAGTACTCCCAATACAAGGTACCCCAGCAGCAGGAAAAATCTAAGTAAAGAACTTAACACCAACCTCCCATTGAATATCTGGGCCTACGTTATTGTTCCTCAGATGTCTTACTTTGTATTTTTCCAAGATGAATCTTGGCCCCCCTCAAGTAATAATGGTGGTATTGAGGTAGTGCCTGGCAGACACAGTCATAGACCAGGATCCCATTGTGCTAGGTGCGGTACAAAAACAGAGACTCTCTTTATTCAAAAAGCTCACAATTCAAGTAACTTCCTAAATTCTAAGGACAATCTTGCATCTAGTCCCATGCACCCTCATACAGCCCCACTGAGGTCAATGGGGGCTCAATGAGAACACAGGATCCACTCACATGGAACAAGTTTCAGGACCAGGGCCTCAATATTTCCTGCCTGTGTCTAATTATTCTAGGCTCCATTATATTATTTCTCAGTTCTCAGTGAGGTTTGAAATAGTTCTCAGTTTAGGACATAATGCAAATTTAATTAGGGTATTTATCCCTTCTTCCAGCTCATTAATAAAGAAATTAAATAAAACCTAAAACTACTCCTTGCTCCACCCCATTGGTGCGGTCTCTCAATTTGGTATCGTCACCAATTTACAGTCCTCTAACCAGTTTCCAATCCCTGTTATATTGTAACTGTCTATACCAGTATCGTTTTCAAGTAAACTTTTATGAAATAATAACAGATGCATTAAGAAAGACTAAATATATTGAGCCAGTCTTGATCCAAAGGAGTTTTGTTGATGGTACAAGATATATCTTTAAACTAGTGCATTTGCAATTTGATTTTAAAAAAGAAAAGAAGCAAAGCAAATCTGTCTGGCATTATCTGTGCCTTAGGGATAGGATTTCAGCAGAAACAAAGTTAGGCCAAAGGTGACTGCTTTTGAAAGCCACATCCTATCAACCTGGGCTACTCACGGCACATCAGATGTGCAGATTCTGCGGTCCAATAGCTTCTGTTTAATTTCAAATTTTGTTTCATTTACCCAAGAGAGACAGAAAAATATGTGAAAAGAAACCCAGATTTATCTACAGACTGATATGAAAAATTTTAAATTAGTCCAAACGATAGAAAACCTTTCACTGGGCCCAAGACCAGCCAGCTATTGCATGTTTTACTGAGTATTTTTACAGTTGTATAAATACTTTTAAATTATCTAAAAAGTTTTTATAGTTTTGAAATGGAACTGTGAAAAAAATCAGTGTAATTACGTCTTAGCAAATGTTGCGATTAGTCAACAGAGATGAATGAGTCATTTACAGGAACCTAAATATAAGGGAATTATTTAAAAGGATACACAAAGGATAGAACATTACAATTGGAACAAATTTCCAATGTTATGGACACAACATTCTTTCCCTCAGAATCAGCTGGAGTGTGGACATTTACTTTAGTGGAAGCATGATTTGGCCCTTTGTAGGGAAACAGGCAGACTTTAAACCAAACCAAACCAAACTAGTGCTTTCACCACTGCCCAGGGCAATGATTTGCGGTCTTTTGCCAGGGTAAAATCCTGCCGACCCCACCCCCGAATTCAGAGTTTTTTACTTCAATGGGGCCAGGATTTCACCCACTCAGCCCACTGAAGCACCTGACTCCAAATGCCCTGACTAAGAGACAAGTATTGGAGGGTGAATGTGGAGACAAAGTTGCTGTGATTAAGCTCATACCTTAGCAGCGTGAGAGAAGGCTTTTCTCTTCCACCTTGATTTGTCATTACACTAGTCCAAGAAGGGAGATAAAACACTACAAAAATGTTAAAGCCCCATTTACATAAATTCCAAGGTCTTCACAGGCTATAAACCAGGACAGGATTAAATGACAAACAGCTAGCATTGCTAAAATGATTCATACGAGAATAAATGAGAGCCTGGTGGCCATGCGCTATTATTTCCATTTTTAATCAGTTTACACTTTTATTTTAAACGACCAACAAGCTGTGTTATCTGGTGTTATTTAAACAGTACAGTAATCTCAAACCCTTTCCCCCCACCCCCTCCAACCACTCTGGAATCCCATGAACACTTGGTCACGCTCTGTTCTCTGTTACACCAGTATAATTATTGTTGCCTCCTAGTGGCAATTTTTAAGCATTGGCTGTAGTGTTTATGGTCCAAGATAAAACTCAGAGATGAAGTAAGAGTCCCTTTTAGCCTGACATGATCTGTAATAATGCAGTAATTTTTAGAGGGGATAGGGTGAGTATTCAGGCATGGACTTTCCTTTAACTACCCAGCACTAACACAAGATATCAAGAGGGATTTTGAGTGGAATTATAGATGGGCTTTAACCTACTACTTCTTTCTCACCTGCCATTTGCACAGAAAAGCCTCCCAAACCCCACCTCTCTGTTGAATCTTAGCTTTTGAGGTGTCCCCACAACTTCCATAGAGTCATTGAAGAGCATTGTTAGCTAATCCACCAACACAGAGACTGAGTATGTCACTTCTAACATTCTAGCTCCCATCAGGACCAAGAACAAGCGCGCCAAGTCGGAAAGAATCTCATCAATGTATTAGCATGAACATACCAATAACTGAGCCACCAGGACGGCTTACACTGGCACATTTACGCCACTCTGCACATCAAAGAAACAGCTGAATGCTGCAGTTATCAGGAGCGTCAAAAGATTCTACAAAATGGTGAGCTATCCTGAACCAGTAAAACACTGAAAGGAGCTCAAACGTTGTGGATTTCAACAGGAATTGCAGGGTCCCCAGCGCCTTGCAGGATCTCATCCCATACGGGAAAATCTGAAGACATAACAAATGTCTAAAGGTGGAACTCTACTGGGAAGAAAGGGCTCTGAAGAACACGCAGGAGAAAACTGGAAAACCAGCAAGCAAGTTTGGCAAATTGAGACGTTTCATAAAATAAAATTAGTGATGTTATAAGATACGTGATCATCTTTGAAACAGAATTTTACAAGTTTTATGCACAGCAAAATATACAATTAATATATTTTTGTGCTAATCAAGCACGCACATGTTGTCTGAGCCCTAAATATAAAATTTTCCCATGTTGAGATGACTAGATTTGATTCTATATAAAAATATGATCCTTAAATATAGAGCTATTTGATGTCTGGTGTATTGGTTTTCACTTTGACCTAGAAAATGAATTTGGCAGATTTAATTTAAAATCTTTTCACAGAAGTTCCATAAAGAAGCACAAGAGAGTCAATAAGACTGGACAGCCTGTGATTTTGATTCTCAGTAATTGATCCACAATGTAGGGGTCATGTTAGGCTTTGTGGACTCCAACTTCACACTGTGCAAGAAGTAAAGGGCATAATTCATTGTAGGGCCTCAAGCTTTTTCAATGCCTGGGAATTATTTGTGAACTGACAAATCATAATTCACACAATCTAATGCTGAATTTCTGAGCTGCTTTGCAAACTGGAACATCAGGGCTCCATTTCTACTTATGTGGGGCTCTTGGTCATCACTGCCAATGGTGAAGAATCTCAGTGACTTCATGTTCAGCGATGGGATGCAGCATTTAAATGTACTGTTCTTCATCTCTGTCATTAGCGAGCAGTGACCACTTGCCACCTTCTTCCTCTCTAAAACCGCCATGTCCAGGGAGCTTGTTTGAAGTCAGAGAAGAGAGAGACACTTGACTAATCTGATCCCAGGCAGTTGGCCTGGGTGAATCCCGTCTCCTGTTGTCCATCCCAATGTGAACACTGATTTGGGAAGGTGTCAGTGGCTTCATGTGGCCTTGAGCTTTTGCTTCATACCTTTCAGTTCCTGGCTTCTTGTAGCTAGGAAAAGTGGAATAGGAAAGTTTAGGATCACCCAACAACTTTAAGAGCCTGTGTAGAGAACTGACAACAGTGTCAGAAAATGTCGGACTTCTCTGATTAATCATCATTAAGGCTACTATTTTGTCATGGAGGTCACGGAAGTCATGGAATCCGTGACTTCCAGAGACCTCTGTGACTTCAGCCTGCAGCGGCTGGTAGTTGCAGGATCCCCCCACAGCTCCCAGCTGCCATGGTCGGTGGCGGAACCCGGCAGCTCCAGGACACCGCGGGCGGTGGGGCCCCCCAGAGCTCCGAGCAGCAGGGGGACCCTGCGGTTCTGAGCCACAGGCGGCAGGGACCCTGGAGCTCTGAGCCTCCCTCCATAGATGGTGGGGGCTCTAGGAGCTCCGAGCCGGGACACCCACAGCTGCCTAGCTGCTATAGGCAGTGTGGGGGCAGCTCCCCATTTTGTCAGGGATATTTTAGTAAAAGTCAGGAACAGGTCATGGGCAAGAAACAAAGAATCATGGCTCATGACCTGTCCATGACTTATACCATAAATACTCCTGTTTTAATCTTATCGGGGGGTGGAGGGAGGGGATCCCGTGTCCCCAGCTGCCGGGGGAGAGCACCGGGGGGTCCCCGGCTGCTCCAGCTGCTGCTGGAAGGTGGGGAGCCCTGGGGGGCCAGCCGCTGCTCTGGCTGCCCCGGGACCGCTGCCGGGAGCTGCCCAGCTGTGGCTGCTCCCGCTGCCCCTGGGCCAGCTGCCAGGGGCCGCCAGAGCAGCAGCTGGTGCGGCTGGCCCTGGGTCCGGGGCTGCTCCAGCAGCCGCCCAAGCGGATGGCTGCGGGGCCGCCTGAGCGGCAGCCGGTAACAGCTGTCGCCAGGGACACCTGAGCAGCTGGTCCCGCGGCCAGCTGCTTTGGGCAGCCCTGAGCCCCTGGGGTCAGCCACACCGGCTGCTGCAGAAGTCATGGAGGTCGCAGGAAGTAACGGAATCTGTGACTTCTGTGACCTCCATGACAAACATGGAGGCCTAACTATCAACCACCAAATAGAATAAATGTATTTTTCTGTTGCCTTCCCTTTCCCCCTTTCTGTCTGGCTAATTTATAGCTGACTAAAGAAACAGAAATACTAGTATAAATCCATTGGTAACCCATTTTTAAAAAGTATCCGTTAATGCTGATTAATGGAACAGCTGTTTGAATGATTTGCCATCATGAGCTCATTTGGTATTCACCAGAAAACCCCCACTGATCATCAACTCAGTTACTATTTAAGTGGATCTCAAATACAGCGGCACAGGTGTTGTACCTTGTCAAAGTTTTAGCCGTTACTGAAAGAATAATAATTGCAGTAGGAATTTATCAAGCATTCTCCTTATAATGAGATCGCTCTTTTTGGGAGGGAAGGGACCAAGGATTAGATAAAATAGGCCTCAGCTAAAGGATCATTTGGTAATTTTAAGTTTATGGCAGCCCATAGACATGTCTCTAATTTGAGCTCCAAAACCAATAGTCTAGAGTTGCTGAGTGCTTTTTGCAAAACTTACCATTTCAGTTGCAGGGAAGATAGCACCACAGATACTGAAGAAGCTGCCATTGCAGCTGACCCCATCCAGGGCTGCAGCACAATTCCAATGGGCATGAACACCCCTAACAACGGAGAATATATCAAATCACACTCACATTACTACGAAATTTAGTCTCTTAAAATATAGAAGATTCTGTCACTTTAATTTTAAAATGGGAAAGTCCAACAGTTAAATGGACAGATAGTCCCACAGCATGACTCGTGGGGACTTCTATAAATAAGGATATATCAACATAAATTTACATGGGGCTTTTCAAACACAAGCTCTCAGTCCTGGAGTTGGATCCAGATGGTTAGACCTTCTTGCGCCCATGAGAAGTGCTTTGTGCAGATGCAAAGGTCTGTCCCTGCATGGATCCAGCTGCAGGACTGTAGTCAAAGGTACAACATGCTATTTGTCTCTCTCTGCTACTATCGCAATAAAGCAAAGCAAACAAACAAGAAAAGCCTGGAGGGAGGATTATTGAGGATAGAAGAGAGGACTGCTCGAAGAGGTAGGTTTTTAGGAGGGATTTGGAGAAGGAAAGTGTGCTTGATGGAGGACAACAGGAAGAGTGTTCCAAGTATCATGATAGAAAGTAGGCAATTCGGGAGCAGGGGTGGGGGGAGAGGGAAGGAGACAGAGGAAGCAGTAAGCCGAGAGGACTATAAAATAGGGGAAAGAGAAAACAAGGGTAGGAGGCAAGATTATTTAGGGCTTTGCAAATGAGACATTTGAGTCAGAAATGGGGATGACAGGAATCTGGTAGAGGGACTCAAGGAGGGGATATAGTCATAGCAGTGGGAGAGAATGTTTACCTTAGCAACAGCACTCTGGACAGTCCTAAGGGGACTTTTTGAGGCAGGGAAGCTAGAAAGGAGACAGTTACAGTAATTAAGGCAAGATGATGACAAGTGTCATGAAGAAGAGGGTTAGCAGAGGGGACAGGAGGATTTTTGAGATCTGAAAAAATGACCCTTTCAGTGGTCTGATTAGCTGCGTGTCTCATTGTGCTTTAAACGGTGCTTACAAATAAAAATGTAGGGCCCAATCCTGAGCGCCTGAGTCAATGCCCTCAAGATCTGTAAGAAAGGCAGCCAGTTAGCAATGGCTGGGCTGGAGGCAGATAGGCAGCCCTCTCCTGCCATCCTTCGTGTCACTTGACTTACACAGGAAGCCATCTGAGGCAGGGCTTATTTCACTGTGTTTATACAGTACCTGAATACGGGTTCAAAGATTGGCTCATGGTGAGTATTAGGGTTGTTGTATGCATGTATAAAGACAGCCTTCAGTGCCATAGCAGAGCATCAGATTTTGATATTTTCCAGGAGCTGTAATCTTTAACACACCCCTGGGAGGTAGACTGTAATTATTATCTCACTCTGACTGGTGGGGTTTGGCCCAAGGCTGCACAACCAATGGGATTCAGGGTTGCTGTAGCCATGTTGGTCCCAGGGTATGAGAGAGACAAGGTGGGTGAGGTAATATCTTTTACTGGACCAGCTTCTGTCAATTGAAGGGACAAACTTTTGAGCTTCAGGTGTGGGGAAGGTAACCAGAGCGTCTAAGTTAAATACAAGTCAGACAGATTGTTAAGCATGCGGGGTTCACTCATGCTGTAGGAGACCACTTAAAAAAAACCACTAAAAGCTATGGACTTAACAGAGACACTGGCTTTATGGCTCACTACAACAATTTGTAACACAACTTACTACCGGCTAATCCTTAACTGTCCACTTCATTTTAAGTGGTCTCGCTTGTGTGAACCCCTTATGCTTAACAATCTGTCCCATCTTGTATTTAGCTGTGACACTCTGTATACCTTTCCCACACCTGAAGGAGAGCTCGGTGAAGCTCAAAAGCTTGTCCCTTCCACCAGCAGAAGTTGGTCCAGTAAAAGATTATCTCACCTACCTTGCCTCTCCCAACAAATTGGAGTCAGATCTGAGAGCACGACTCAGAAGCTCTTTGACAAGCTGAGTGCCAGCAGTCACCTACCTGCCGCTATAGGTATCCCAAGCAGATTATAAATTAAGGCAAGGACCAGATTTATTCGTATTCTTCTTACTGTCCTCTTTGATAGATGAATACTAGCCACCACATCCAGTAAGTCATTCTGCAAGACAAAAGCGCAGTGAGACAGTTCTTTGCAGCCCCACCCATGCACACATCTCAGAACTCACACAAGTAAAAAGATTACGTTGACCAACTGAGCTCACTCGAATAAGAACAACGTCTGCAGCTTCAATGGCAACATCTGTGCCTGTTCCAATAGCAATGCCAATGTCCGCTCCAGCCAATGCCGGGGAATCGTTGACTCCATCTCCAACCATGGCAACCTTCTTCCCTTCATTCTGGAGTTCCTGAACCTTCGCAACTTTGTGAGAGGGCAGAACCTCAGCAAAGACCTTTTTGATGCCAACCTACAAGCAGGGGAAGGAGAAAAAACCCAGTAGAGTAGAAAGTATAGATGAGCCTTCTGATATACCTTAACCATGGAAAAGAAAGATTAAAAAGTGATGATTATTCTGGGTCAAACTTGTAAGGAACAGTAGAGTCCCCCATGCTTCAACTCCACGGACGGCTGCACTAGCAACTTGCGTGGACTCTGAAGGGCAACACAATTTTCAGAAAATGGGACTGAATGCAGTCATATCCAGAGTGGCAGCTGCAGAGATTACAGGCTCCAGCAAGCAATCCTCCTCCTTGATTCAGGCATTGCATAGTACTGCAGGTCCTACTGTAGGGCTTCCTTGGCAGAACATACAAGGCAAATGCTCTAAGGGTTAACTCAGTCATTTTCTAAACAGGTAAGTATCGATGTGCTTTGGCATCCCTCTTCCCCCATTATTATGTACAGTATTAGTTTTGTTACTGTAGCACCTAGGAGTCCCAGTCAGAGGCCAGGACCCCGTTGTGCCAGGTGCTGTACAAACACAGTCCCTGCCACAAAGAGCTTATAATGTAAGTATAAGACCAGAGACAACAGAGTGATATAGATAGATGGGGGATTACAAGCCTTTCACTTCACACGTAACATAGGAGTCATAAATAACAGGCGTCTATATTAGTAAATATAGTGAAACCTTGATTATTCAAAGGTCTCAGGAAAACATAACACATAATATACAAGGAGAATTACAAGTGTTGTGCATGAGCAAAAGAAAGCTGACGTTACTGTAACAGACAAGGTGATTACGTACCATGCTATTGTCCAGTTTTGCTATTTGGTGGATTACTTAAATGAGTAATTGAAGGTAACAGTAGGAGCAAGTAAGAAAGTAAGAAATAGTAAGAAAAAAGGAGAATAAAACAGAGGGAAAGATGGGAGCACCAGAGGGAGAGAAAAAACAGAAAGGGTAGAAGAGGGGCTAAGTAGAGCGATGATGTAGCTATACCTTGGTAGGTGACATCTATGGGCTATGATCAGATACATCTTATATAAGCCGCTGTCTGTGCTTTAGAAATAACAACTCTGCTTAAGGGGCTGATCCTGTTACCACTGAAGTCAATAGCAAAACTCCTATTAACTTTAGAGGAAGCAGGACAGGGCCCGAAAGGAATTTTCCTATGTCACTAGAAGGAACACTACCTTTAAGTGAAGGAAGCAGGAGGCTAACCGTTAGGGGGGAAATCACTGTCAAAAACCAAAAGCCTGCATTAGTCTTTCTTCTCTTGGGAGCTTTTGCGAACTGTCCTAGGACTCAGTTATTTGAACAGGACTTCATAGTATGCCCAGCTTACTGCTCACTTCCAGTTCATTTAGCAACTTCCTTCTTGGCACCATCAAAATGGCTTTACGAAGCTGTGCCTATGGCTCATAAAGTCACAAGAAAAGACTGCAAAGGGGTACAGCAACTTCTGTCAGGGGCTGAGCATCCACTGAACGGTGCTGAATGCTCATTTGCTCTTCCATGGGAGCTGATGGGAGCTCTGAGACTCCCTTGTCTGCTAGCTCCCACTGTAACTCGATTGCATGAGCCTACCTAATTGTTAAACTCATGAGGGAAGAGATTGTCTTTTTTCCTCCTTTGTGTAAAACACCTTGCACATCTATGCAAAGGCTAAAATAAATAACAACACAGTTCACTGCCCGAGGCTGAGTGTTCAGAACTGACAATATATTTGTTTTAATACAAAAGAAGAGTACCTGAGTAGCAATTGCTTTTGCAGTTTTTCTGTTGTCCCCTGTTATTAGCACCACGTCTATTCCCATATTTTGCAGGGTGTGCACAGCAAGCGCTGCCTCCTGTTTGACAGTATCTGCTATCGCGATCATTCCACACAACGCACCTTCAGAAGGAAACAGTCTCAGTTAATTAAAGAGCTGCAGAAAGGCATGGAAAGCAAAGTGGGACCAAGGGCATGTCGACACTGCAACTGGGAAGTGTGGCTGCAGCACATGTAGATGTACCCAAGCTACCTTTGATCTATCTAGCTCGATTCACAATAGTAGTGAAGCTGCAGCAGCATGGACAAGCCCCACCTGCCCAGGACCTTGGGTACCTACTCTATTGGCCCCACCCGTGCCGCTGCTATTGTAACTCAAGCTGGCTTTGATCCAGCTACATCAAAAACTTGCTCAGGGATGTCCACACATGCTGCAATAACATCTCCGGATTACAGTGTAGACACATCTCAAAGAAGCTACTGTGATTCCCCCACCCTGCCCCTGCTTGTGAGTAAATAAATGTAGGACTATCAAATACATTACTTCAGCATTTATAATATTTTGAGTAAATTTAGGGTTCACAAATATAGTAATGATCACTGTCTGAAGACTGCTACAGTACAATCTTACACACACACACACACACACACACACACACACACACACACACACACACACACGTACAGCTCTGACTATATGTTACTGTTCAGATCTAACATTTAACATCCTTATTATTCCAGTCCTGGTTGGCTTTTAGGCATGCAGTGCCAAAATGGGCCATATGAGGTGATGATTGTCTGATGACAAATAGGGACTTGGGCCAGAAATTGCAGTGGTGGTGTCATTCAAGTCTGGATTTGAATGCATGTCTCCAGAGGGAAGGAGCTACCTGTCTTTTGCGCCACCTAACTGCTTAGCAGAAGGCTTTCTCTCAGAATATTTTTTTCTTTTTACAACATTACACTTGTCCTCTACCGAGATAGTCTCGCTGAAAGTTGCATGCCTGCTGCCTGCCATGCCAGTCTGAAATATTTCATGTTGACAAGTGCTGCAAGTTGTATTTCAAAAATTAAGGGCTTCTCTGAAATGAGTCGCAGCCCCCAACTCTTTAATTACAGTCACTATTTGTGGTGGAATAGTGGTCAATCTAGGATTTTTTTTTAAAGTCCTGTGTTACAGTGAGAAAGGGTAATAAGTCAAGGGTGGCAATGGGGAGGGTTATCTCCCAATGGCAGGCCCAGTAACTGTAGAGCAAATCCCGCAGTTTGATGCTGCTGGGAAAAAAAATAAGGGCACTGAGTCTCGCTGGACCCACTACTGATAATGGGCAGCAGGCTGAAAAGTAGAAGTGTCTGCAACAATAGCTCTATGGGCACAACAGGATCAGACCAGAATGATTAATTAATATTTATGTAACAAAGCCCAGAGGCCTCCTGTCAGGATCAGAAGACCATTGTGTTAGATCAGGGGTCGGCAACCTCTGGCCGCGGCTTCCCACCGCCCCCATTGACCTGGAGCGGCGAACCGCGGCCAGTGGGAGCTGCGATCGGCCGAACCTGCGGACGCGGCAGGTAAACAAACTGGCCCGGCCTGCCAGGGTGCTTATCCTGGCGAGCCGCGTGCCAGAGGTTGCCGACCCCTGTGTTAGACACTGTACAAATGTAAGCAGCAGACACATGACCTGCCCCAAAGAATTTACAATCCATTATTATTATTATTTGTATTGTAGTAGCACTCAGGACCACAGTCATGGACTAGGGCCCCACGGTGCTACACACAAGCCCCAAAGACTTCACAATCTAATCCAGTTTTTATTTTGTGTTTCAACAATATAAAGAATGCTCATGTTCGACCATGAAACAGTTGAACAAGTGATAAGTGATGGAATAGGTCACCTTGTGATCCTTCAGATGACAATGTGAAGGCAGGAAGGAAGCAGGTTTGCAAGCTGACTTCTGTATTGGCAGCATCACTTTTCAGAATGATGGCTCCAGCCAAAAGGAGGCTCGGAAATTACTATTTAATTAAAGCCATTTTGCAAATTACACATGACACACACACAGTTCACAAACAACTTATGGCCAGAAGGTAAGTAGCCTCTTGTCACTCTAACTTAGAAAGACACCCCTGAAAGTAATAAGTAGTTGATACCTGGTTCAAACAGGATTACCTGCAGGGTCAATGTCAAGGTGATGTGGAATTTATGTTTTCACAGAGTCACATCAAAGAATTTTAATTACCATCTATAGCCACCAATATGGCTGTCTGTCCTTTCATTTCATGGCCTGTCATTGCATCATTAACATCACTGGATATAAGCAAGCCGTTCCGTCTCATCCATTCACGATTTCCAATCAGCACTGAGTATGTCAGAGGGGCTGCTGCACCTGTGGTAAACAGAAATAAAAACCAGGAGGAACTTAAATAACCATCCACAAGCCAGAAGAAGAAACCTCTGAAGATGGGTAAAGTCAGATTAGGATGCAATCAGTCACTAAACTGCTTCATCTTAAAAAGAGATGTGCAGCTACTCTGGAAACTATGACAGACTTAAGCCTTATGATGATCTGCTCTGGCAGTGGTGATGTCTGGAATTTTCTATTATAGTCAATGATCCTGTAGCCTTATACATGGATTGAGACTTGCCTTGGTTTTGATTAGCAACAAAAACTAGACAGTGTTACTCTCCAGTTCTGCCAAGACCGACTGGAACGGGCTACCAGCACTTCATATTATAAAGCTCTTTTCTACTTTAGATTCCAATCCTGAAAACACTTACGCGCACCAGTATCTTTATGCATGTGAACAGTCCCCTTGAGCTCAGAGGAAGTATTCACAGGCATAAAGACACTCACGCACAAAAGTGCTTGCAGGACCAGGGCCGTAGATATCCCAATTACATTTTTCCAATGTTTTTTCACACAAGGTTATAGCAGAGGTAATGTTGGGAGTGGGAAGGAATGAGGAGTGCACAGGAGAGGAAATGATCTGGTAATGGAAAAAAATGTTTCAAGACTTTAAAGAAGGAGCAAGATAGATTCCACAGCCTGAAAACAAATCTTGGTACCTAGCCATCCTCCACACTGAGATCAACTGAACTGTCAACAGCAAAACCTTAGTAGACAAAATGTGTTTTATAAGGGATGTATCTAAAATAAACATTTATCCCAAGGATACGTGTGCACCCATTCAATGGTGCCTTTAATTAAGCACTTTAAGCGATATTTGAGAAGATAACCATGTACACTTAATCCAGAAGTGTAGCATGGGCTAAAAAGTGGCACAAGGGCAGCAAGGCAAGAGGATAGGCCAAAGCGGGGACTGTTCTAGGGGGAACTATACGCAGATTAGCAAATTGTGCTCTCCCCCATCTTTCTCGTCTTTTCAAATGGAACTTCCTGTTTTGTTTCCATGTGGTATGAAGTCTGAATAAGAAATACCTTGATATATTGGGGAGGGTTCAGAGAAGAGCCACAAGAATGATTAAAGGATTGGACAACACGCCTTCTAGTGATAGACTCAAGAAGCTCAATCTATTTAGCTAACAAAGAGAAGGTTAAGGAGTGACTTGGTCACAATGTTTCAGTTCCTACATGGGGAACAAGTGTTTGATATTGGGCTCGTCTATCTAGCAGACAGAGGTGGAATGGGATTCAACGGCTAGAAGCTGAACTAGACAAATTGTGACTAGAAATAAGGCGTACATTTTTAACAGTGGGAGCAAATAACCGCTGAACAACTTACCAAGGGTTGCGGTGAATTCTCCATCGCTGACAATTCATAAATCAAGATTGTGTGTTTTGATAAAAAATATGCTCTAGTTCAAACAGGAATTAAGTTAGGGAAGTTTTATGGCCTGTGTTATACAGGAAGTCAGACTCAATGATAATGGTGGCTCTTTTTCTCCTTAGAATCTATGAATCTTACTACCTATTTGTCACCTGTGCTTGCAAAGCACCTATCATTGTAGTATCTAAGTACTCAGCTAGCTTTCCAGCCACATTAAGAAAAAAGAATATTGCTTTTCTCCCAATGATACATTTTAGCTACTTTGTGTTTTCTAACATAATCCCACCTTCCCTGCTGCAGGAAGCAAGTTCTAATTGTATATAACTATTTCACAGTGGCTGGTATTGATGATTTAGCAAACCTCTCCTTGTAGCTGGCTATCCGCTTTGATGGCAGACATACCATCAGATTCAGAGACCATGATCGATGAACTGTGTCCCAGCGAAATCGTGCTGACACTGCTCAGGTAAGCATTCTGCTCGTTCACACTCTGCTCACTCTGGCCCAGTACAGCTTCCACACTGCGGACTTTACAGCTGATTCCACAGCCTGGGACTGCCTGAAAATCTGTGCAGTATCCCAGGCTCTCCGTGCCAAGTTCCTGCAAACATAATAATAATGAGAATTTGTAACACACTTTGAATCATCAAAGTGATGCACAAATATCAGCTAATTCATTCTCAAAACACCACAGAGAAGTTGGTCTCCTCCTCCTCCTTTTACAGAGAGGAAACAGAGAGAAAGGTTAAGTGATTTGCTGGAAGCCACATGCAGCATCAGTGTCAGAATGGGGACTGGAAGTCAGAAGTTCTGGTTTCTAATGCTATTATTAGATTTCTAGAAACAGGGATCACCATACCAGATCAGATCAGAGGTCCATCTATTCCAGTGACCCATCACTGACAGTGGATAATATCAGATTATGTAGAAGAAAAAAACCCCATAATGGAAAACCTGCCCATAAACAAGTACCAGGAAGTTACATGATTGCCCCGTGCCCCAAGCGTGGCTGTTTATATTCCTTATAGCTTTTTAATCCAATCTCTAATCTACCACTACACCATGCTGCCTCTTGGAAGGATCAACTTTCAACTACGCTGTAGGGGAGTATGACCTTCTTTTTTTTTTTTTTTTAAATGACTACAGTTAAAAAAAACGTATTTAATACTTAAAAGCTACTGGTTTGACCAAGGGACTAAGAAACAGCTTGTCTCTGGCGCTCTTTTTGGGACTTTTTAAGAAAATGAAATCTTATGATAACAGCCTTTACTATCGAATCAGAGGGAGAAGTTAAAGAATGGGGTTGTGTGATGGGGAATGTACCCCATAGAGGCCCTGAATGGATTATTGTGTGCCTGAGAGGCCAGTTATGTTACCTGGCTGCCCCTGAAGGGACAGGCAGACTGAACTGATCATGAAGCCCAGCTGGGCAGGAGCAGGCGGGTTAGTATGCAGAGAGGAAGTTTGTAGCAAACGGGAGTGGCATGGAGAGTCTGCAATCACTTCCTGGGAACAGAGATGGTGAGGAGGAAGCTGGGGTGGGAGGAGAATAAGCTCTGGGATCCTCACCCTGGAAGGAGGGTCAACCTAGGGAAGTTGCAGAGAAGAGAGCCTGAGAAAGACTGGGTAGGAAGGAGCCCAGGAAAACAGCAGCAAGTGGGACCGTGCCAGACCTTGGCTGCTGGTTATATGGTCCCGGGGCTGGAATCCGGTGTAGTGGGAGGGCCTGGGTGTCCCTATCAGCCATAGTAAGGTGGCATGAGTCTGGAGAAGTGAACATTAAAAAGCCCTGAGGCAAGGATGTGAGAACCACTGGGCCCAGAGTCAGGGGCCAGAGACCTGACACAAGGTCTTGGAATTATTTGTTGGACTTTTGTTTGTTGAACTTTGTTACCCCAAAAGGGGAGGACATAAATATTGTGACCTGGACAGAGGACCAAGTTACAGAAGAGAGACCAATGGAGCAACCATCAGGAGGGGGCACCATATGGGGAGAGAGCCGCTAAGCCACGCCTGGCCATGAGGAGGTGCTCCTGCAGTGAGTGACCACTTCACAGGTTGCCAAGACCATTTTTTATAACTCTAAATTTATAAAGAGGAAATAGTCAAATTATAAAGCTAATGCACCCTAATAATTTCCAAGGTATTCACTGAATTCAACAGAGCTACTCATGGCCTATTGAGCAGTCTAGCGATAATTTAGAAATGCCAGTGGATATACTACAAATATATGCAAATAGGTAAGGGCCATACAAGCAAGCTATGGTCAGGGGACGAGTGAGGCAAGTGATATAATAGAAGTGACTCATGCACAAGAAAGAGTAGATTCAAATACAGCATCCAGGAGAAGATAGCACATTAAAAAAATATAAGGCAGGCATCTAGATCATTACCAGCTAGAATTCTTCTCCTTCCAAGTAGGCATTTTAATTTTCTAAGTATTTACCCCTAAAGGTTTATACTAGATGTGCTGGATATTCATATTGTTGCCAAATTTATCTTTTCATAAGTCAGTTAACATCGGCCAGTAGCCCAATGGCTTTTATGTAAGCATAAGGGGAGGCTGTTATTTATGATTGCCTTCCTTTTATGTTTCGGGTTGTGTTTTCATTCTTCCTGAAGTATTAGGGGAACACATGCCACAGATGGTATTTGCTGATTTGCATAGAGATGGGTAATCTCAGAGACTAGCTACTTTCATTTGTCAAACTCAAGGGCTCACAGTTCATGTGATACTTAGGTTTGTTAAAATCTTTCTGGCTAAATTTAGTGATCAGATAAATAACTTATAGAACTGGCTACTGTCAGGCAACGTGTAGGAAGGGACTATACAGGCTTCTTGTGAATTATTAAATTGAATCACAATTCCACCTGTCCATAGTCCAGTTCCATGTTCTAGGTACCCATTCTATGTATTTATTTGGAAGTTTATACTAGGTGGCTGTTGCCAAGGCAACTGAATTATTACAGTAGCATCTAGAAGCTCCAACAAAGATCCAGGCCCCATTGTGTCAGACACAGTAACAAACATCATGAGAGACAGTCCCTGCCCTGAAGGGCTTATGATCTAAATAAGACAGACAAAGGGTGAAAGGTGAAGTGACTTGCCAGGGTCACACATCAGATCAGTGGCAGAAACTGAATTAGAACACAGGTCTCTGAACTCTCAGCTCAGTGCTCTTCCCACTAAACCAGGCAGTTTCTTGTAAAACCACCAGTTATAAATCATAGTGTAAAACTCCCCCCGCCTGCAGCTCAATTACCCATTATTAAAAGTCATCAAAAGCTTGCCCAGAATAAATGCTGCACTGTAACCTGAAGGTCACCATACTCAGACTCCGGCAAATCAGCAAGGGAAAGCAGATTCCAGATGACTGGCCTTTTATTAAGAAGACCTGTCGTCAGCCAGAGGAAGTTTAAAACCTGGAACTGACAGTGAGAATGACTTTGCAGATCCTAACTCCCATGGTAGGAAGCATGTAACATCCTGCAAGTCTCCAGGTTAATTATTAGCTTACACACCTGGAACTGTGACTCTGCCCACAATGCAACAGTACTAACATCTTTCACTTAGGTCAGGCAGGGAACTATGTTGACTGCAGACACTAAGATCCTATTCACAACCAGGAATGGAAAGTGGGAATCCCAGATCTAAATCATTCTTTAAACAGAAGCAAGCAGCTAGGGCTTGCCATTTCCTGACCATCATCAGGCTGGAAACCACATTCTCAGTGCTGTTCATAAACCTTGTTCTTCTAAGTGCTACTGCCCATAATCAGATTTAAGGTCCTAATGGTTTGTAAAGATGGCAGGTCTCACTGTGAAGCCAGGTCTACCCAGCTGTGTCTGGCTTATTCAGTGCAATACTGCTGCTCACACCAATATCCTTGGGCAGTACTTGAAATACATACCTCTTTACAGTATTTAGTGACAGCCATTCCTAAGGGATGCTCACTGCTGGCTTCTGCAGTGCCGACAATTGCAAGTACCTTCTTTAGAGACAGCTTAGCCATGTCCCCTAGCAAGAGCATCCTCACGACTTTAGGAACGCCACAGGTGATGGTCCCGGTTTTATCAAACATCACAGTCTTTATCTGCAAGAAATAACATATTTCAATTACTGCTGTAATATTAAACTCAAGCAGAGTGAGTATGAGAATGGTTGGAAAGAGCTCTTTGTGCTAGACATAGCATATGTACAATATAATGTCTCTGTTCAAGTGTGCGTGTGGTTGAGAAGTAGAATCAATTAATGTTCCTTCATGAATATTTTACTTTTTATGCACACACACAACATGCAAAATAGGCACATCATTGGCAGTCAACCTTCTCTGCCAGTATAAAAAGGGAATAATCTACGCAAGTTACAGGTGTCTATACCATGAACTGTCCTGTGCTCATATTCTACCTAATTTTCTTTTCCTTCTCTGAGTGATTGTCATTAAAATGTCAGCATTTACCATAAATTACCCCATCTTGATAACTTAGACAATGCAGTTATTTCCTATTTTAAGTATCAGTAAAACTGGGGTATTTCGCTATATAATAATTAGTTAGTACAAGTGTTGCAATTTTAATGGCAAACAGTGTGTGCACAGAATTCATGAAATGTGTATTTAAACTCAACTGACAATATCTAAAGTATTAAATAGTGGCATATATTTTTCTCTCTCAACATGAGAAGAACAGTTTTTAGATGCTGTACTAACAGCCAATGAGCAGCAGCATTTGTATGGTGCTTTGAAGCAGTTCAAACATGAACCCATTAAATCACAGAATCATAGAATATCAGGGTTGGAAGGGACCTCAGGAGGCTATCCAGTCCAACCCCCTGCTCAAAGCAGGACCAATCCTCAACTAAATCATCCCAGCTAGGGCTTTTTCAAGCCTGACCTTAAAAACCACTAAGGAAGGAGATTCCACCACCTCCCTAGGTAACCCATTCCAGTGCTTCACCACCCTCCTAGTGAAAAAGTTTTTCCTAATATCCAACCTAAACCTCCCTCACTGCAACTTGAGACCATTACTCCTTGTTCTGTCATCTGGTACCACTGATAACAGTCTAGATCCATCCTCTTTGGAACCCACTTTCAGGTAGTTGAAAGCAGCTATCAAATCCCCCCTCATTCTTCTCTTCTGCAGACTAAACAATCCCAGTTCCCTCAGCCTCTCCTCATAAGTCATGTGCTCCAGCCCCCTAATCATTTTTGTTGCTCTCCACTGGACTCTTTCCAATTTTTCCACATCCTTGTTGTAGTGTGGGGCCCAAAACTGGACACACTACTTCAGATGAGGCCTCACCAATGTCCAATAGAGGGGAATGATCACGTCCCTCAATCTGCTGGCAATGCCCCTACTTATACAGCTCAAAATGCTGTTAGCCTTCTTGGCAACAAGGGCACACTGTTGACTCATATCCAGCTTCTTGTCCACTGTAACCCCTAGGTCCTTTTCTGCAGAACTGCTGCCTAGCCATTCAGTCGCTAGTCTGAAGCAGTGCATGGGATTCTTCCATCCTACATCCTAAGTGCAGGACTCTGCACTTGTCCTTGTTGAATCTCATCAGATTTCTTTTGGCCCAATCCTCTAATTTGTCTAGGTCCTTCTGTATGCTATCCCTACCCTCCAGCGTATCTACCACTCCTCCCAGTTTAGTGTCAATGTCACAAGATTCCTGCAACATAGGGAGAGAAGTACTTGTAGTAACCCCTTTGACAGCTGGAACAAAGGTGAAAGTGACTTGGCACAAGGTCATACAGCAAGTCAGTGGCCCAGCTGGGATGAGAAATCAGAATCTGCTGGCTCTCACCCCTTTGCAGTGACCATTAAGAAAACACTGCCTCTCTCTGTGATTCCAAAAAGTATCTATCTTCAAAAATGATAAGAGCAATGACCAATTAAAAAAAAAAGTAATTTTCCATAGATTAACAGAATTTGCTGAGAAATTTTGTTCTAGCTGGCAACCAGTATAAATGATATTAATACAACATTTCTGTGATGAGATATTAACCTTGTGGGCCATTTCCAGAGGTTTTCCACCTTTGATGAGAATACCATTCTGGGCAGCAACGCCTGTGCCCACCATCACAGCTGTTGGAGTAGCCAAGCCCAAGGAACAGGGGCATGCAATGCACAGCACAGTGATTGAGGTTTGAAATGCAAACCTCAGTATTACTTCAGCTTTTGAGAGGTGTTTGTTCTGATGCTGCAAGTAAAAACAAACAACAACAACAAAACAGAGAAAGATGTATGTTTGCTAACATAGGAGACAATGCACCAAACGTCTAGTAAACAGCAGTAATTTCAAACATGCATCTGGAAATCTCAGATATAGAAAACAGAACAACAGATTATAGTTACCAGGCATACTGGGAATATTATATTCATTTAGCGGCAAGTCCCACCCTCAGAGCACAGACTGAGCAGCAGGGCAGCATGATATACCTTGATTTTGGTAAGGCTTTTGACACAATATTGCATGACATTGTCATAAGAAAACTAGAGGAATATGGTCTATAAGAAAGTACTATAAGGTAGGTGCTCAACTGGTTGAAAGACTGTACTCAAAGAAAAAAGAACGAGGAGTACTTGTGGCACCTTAGAGACTAACAAATTTATTTGGGCATAAGCTTTTCATGGGCTAAAACCCACTTCATCGGATGCATGCAGTGGAAAATACAGTAGGAAGATATATATACACAAAGAGAACATGAAAAAATGGGTGTTGCCATACCAACTCTAACAAGACTAATCAATTAAGGTGGGCTATTATCAGCAGGAGACACAAGGTGACGGCTAGTGGCGTTCTGTTACTCCAGGACAGGCCCAACAAAGAAAGTAACAGAACGCCACTAGCCGTCACCTTCATCCCCCAACTAAAACCTCTCCAGCACATCATTAAGGATCTACAACCTATCCTGAAGGACGATCACTCACTCTCACAGATCTTGGGAGACAGGCCAGTCCTCACTTACAGACAGCCCCCCCAACCTGAAGCAAATACTCACCAGCAACCACACACCACACAACAAAAACACTAATACAGGAACCTATCCTTGCAACAAAGCCCGTTGCCAACTCTGTCCACATATCTATTCAAGGGACACCATCATAGAACCTAATCACATCAGCCACGCCATCAGGGGCTTGTTCACCTGCACATCTACCAATGTGATATATGCCATCATGTGCCAGCAATGCCCCTCTGCCATGTACATTGGCCAAACCGGACAGTCTCTATGCAAAAGAATAAATGGACACAAATCAGACGTCAAGAATTATAATATTCAAAAACCAGTTGGAGAACACTTCAATCTCCCTGGTCACTCAATTACAGACCTAAAAGTCGCATTTTCCAAAAAAAAAAACCCTTCAAAAACAGACTAACAAGAAACTGCAGAACTGGAATTAATTTGCAAACTGGACACCATTAAATTAGGCTTGAATAAAGACTGGGAGTGAATAGGTCATTACACAAAGGAAAAACTATTTCCCCAAGCTAATTTTTCCCCTACTGTTACTCACACCTTCTTGTCAACTGTTTGAAATGGGCCATTCTGATTATCACTACAAAAGTTCTTTTTCTCCTGCTGATAATAGCCCACCTTAATTGATTAGTCTCATTAGAGTTGGTATGGCAACACCCATTTGTTCATGTTCTCTGTGTGTATATATATCTTCCTATGAATCCGATGAAGTGGGTTTTAGCCCACGAAAGCTTATGCCCAAATAAATTTATTAGTCTCTAAGGTGTCTCCTCGTTCTTTTTGCTGATACATACTAACACGGCTACCACTCTGAAACCTGTACTCAAAGAGTAGTTATCAATGGTTTGCTGTCAAATTGGGAGGTTGTATCTAGTGGGGCCTCACAGGAGTCAGTCCTAGGTCCGGTACTATTCAATATTTTCCATTAATGACTTGGATAATGGAGTATATGCTTATAAAATTTGCAGATGACACAAAGATGGGAGGAGTTGCAAGCACTGTAGAGGACAGGTTTAAAATTTAAAATGACCTTGACAAATTGGAGCATTGGTCTGAATTCAACAAGATGAAATTCAGTGCAAAGTACTTCACTTAGGAAGGAAAAATCAAATGCACAATTACAAAATGGAGAATAACTGTCTAGGTGGTAGCACTGCTGAAAAGGAACTGGGAGATTATAGTGGACCACAAACTGAATGAGTCATCAATGTGATGCAGCTGCAAAAAAGGCTAATATGATTCTGGGGGTCTATTAACAGGAGTATTGTATGTAAGACACAGGTGGTAACTGTCCTGCTCTACTTGGCACTGGTGCGGCCCCAGCTGGAGAACTGTGTCCAATTCTGGGCATCACACTTTAGGAAAGATGTGGACAAATTGGAATAAGTCTAGCAGAGAGCAGCACAAATGAGAAAAGGTTTAGAAAACCTGACCTATGAGGAAAGGTTAAAAAAACTGGCCATGCTTAGTCTTGAGAAAAGAAGACTGAGAGGGGACCTGATAACAGTCTTCCAATATATTAAGGACTGTTATAAAGAGGACAGTGATTAGTTGTTCTCCATGTCCACTGAAGGTAGGACAAGAAGCAGTGGGCTTAATCTGCAGCAAAGGAGATTTAGGTTAGATATTAGGAAAAGCTTTCTAACTATAAGGGTAATTAAGCTCTGGAATAGGATTCCAGGGGAGGTCATGGAGTCCTCATCACTGGAAACTTTTAAAAACAAGTTGGACAAACACCTGTCAGGGATGGTTTAGGTTTTCTTGATCCTGCCTCAGCACATGTGGCTGGACTTGATGACTTCTCAAGGTCCCTTCCAGCCTTACATTTCTATGACTCTATGCTGGGATCCCACTGGGGCTGGGTGAGAAGGGATCCGCCACCAGGAGAAGTAGAAGACCTGTTCCACAGTGAGCTATAGCCAATGGATCCACATAGTGATAGATCCATTGGCATTACACCTCTCACCTGTTACGCCCCCAAACTTCTTCCATCCCCACATGGGCCCCCAAAATTTTGCTTATACCCCACTCCTGTGGAGATTTACCATTTGGAGTAATAAGCATTGCAAATGCAAAAGTGTTGCTATGCAGATTTGTTCCCAGGTAATAATACAACCAGTTGTGTTTTCCCCTCCACCCGCGAGGATGAATATGCCATCTCTGGGATGCACAGCCTTCCACAATCTATGAGCCTGGCAGTACAGTTTACACATCTTAAATGTAATCAATATGCCATTCATCTTTCTAAAGACCAGATCCACGATCAGCAGCAGCGCAGGCCACTAGACCATATTCATCCCGGTATATCTCCACTGATTTCATTTTTTGTCAGAATCACATGCAGAGATGAAGATGGACTGACAACTCTGTTGAAGCTGGCCAAAAATTAACTACATAAACACATTTAGTCTATTCTACACAGAAACCTAACACATTTGAGAGTTGAGGGTGCTTGGCATCTGGCAGGATCAGACCTTTGGAAAGTACAAAAGCTACATTACTAACATTGGGCTGTTGAGAGCAAATATTGGGACCAACGGCACTACTTACAGGAAAGTATTTCTGAACAACATCAAAGTTTATAAAGCCAATTGTGATCCACACTAGCAATGTCACTGTTGAAATGATGATGATAAATGGAACAAAATATCCACTAAACTTATCAGCCAATTGCTGGATGGGTGCCTACAAAAATAAAACACAAAGATACTTGTTTTATGACTAAAACAACAAATATAAGCACAGAGTGGACATGATAACATCTACCAACCCTTATTCCATAACTGAGTTGTTCTTTTTAAGTCTGTTTCTTGATTATTCCAAAACAAATACACCTCTACCCCGATATAACGCGACCCGATATAACACAAATTCAGATATAACACAGTAAAGCACTGCTCCGGGGGGGTGGGGCTGCGCACTCTGGTGGATCAAAGCAAGTTCGATATAACATGGTTTCACCTATAACGCGGTAAGATTTTTTGGCTCCCGAGGACAGCGTTATATCGAGGTAGAGGTGTATCACAAGAGCAAAAGCCTTGCTGATTTATATACAAAAGTGAAGTATTTTTATTTTTACCTTTGACATCTGAGCTTCTTCTACCAATTTCACAATTTGTGCCAGGGTGGTGTCAGACCCAACGTGAGTTGCATTAACAAGAACTGAGCCATGTGCATTTATAGAACCTGCAATCACTGTGCTCCCAGGTTTTTTAGTGACTGGCATGGCTTCCCCTAGAACAAAACAGCAATAGGTCAGGACAACTACCTAAGTAGTCTGGGAGCACAGGTTCATAAAGATAGATAGCCTGCTACATGCTAGATAATAATTCAGTTTTGAACCATAATTTGAAAAGACTGATTTTTTTAAAAGGCTGTGTCACTTTTCAGGAAAATGTTTTCCCATGTTCATTTTCACAGCAGGATCCTCAGCAACCATCCACTGACTCTTTCTTGCTCACTTTGTCACTCGCTCCCCTCCAGAGGCCTGATCCAGAGCCCACAGAGGTCATTCCATTCACTCCAACAGGTTTTGGATCAGATAGCACAGCAGAACCTACATGCTGTTTGGCTAGCAGTTATTGATTCTGAAGGTTATTGATTCCAGTGCTAGCCCATTGGGGGTCCTAATCAGGAATATTTCTCCCCCTATCCAACACATGCTAATAATTAATAGGGAGCCCCCTTGAGCTGCTCGGGGGCCCTAAGCAGTTGCTTAGTCTGCTTATGCCGAGCGCCGGCTCTGCCTATTGTTTATTTTTAAAGCCTTGAATGGACGTGTCCCAGCATAACCGAATGACCTCTGATCCCAGCCACTCATAAAGATCAGAATCAGTTAGTTCAAGGTGCCTCAGTTGCAACCTTGAGACAAATGAGCTAGACTAGTACTGTTGTTTTTTAATTATGCACCTCAGCCAGAGAATTCACCATTTATCACATTACTAGTCAGTCTGCTCAGGCTCAGCAGATGGTTGGAACGAGGTGGAACAATACTGTAACAAGTCCATGACCACCTAGGACATCACTATGCTGCACTGCTTGGCCACTTAGAACATCATGAGATTAGTGGGGAGGGAATTCAAATTTTCATGTTCCAAAATGGCATTAAAGTGAGTTAAAGGAGAATCCTCTTTAGCCATACTCCTCTAAGCATAGAGCCTGAGACTCTTCCTGGCCCTTGTACAAAATACACACGGGGGGAAAAGGGAAGGCTCTTTCATCTTTCACTCCCTCTCTTCTGTGCACCCCCGCAAACACCAGGGACAAATTGGCTCAATACATGCAGACATCTTAGGAGAAATCTTTTTGGCATCTATGTCAGAGAGCAAGTGGTCTAGCCCCCTCCCTTCCAGAGACTAGAGAAACTGCCACCTTTGCAAAGTTCCCATGCTCACACTGGCTCCTAGTGTACTAGTGCTTGTCACAATTTGTATTTCCTTTGTCATATTTTTTTCTCCACATGGGGCTAGTGATGTGAATGGTTCTCAAAATGAGAAAATTCCACCCACCCTCCAAAATCAAATCAAACCCAAACCAAGTAAGCAAATGAAGTGTTAAGGTTTATAGTTCTTTTAAAGAATGTATAATGGCAGGAACCAGGTTAAAAAATAATATATCTATGTGTCTGTCTCAACGTCAGTTTCCCATGAGGAAACTTCATGAAGTAGAAAAAATTCTGGTGAGCATAACAAATGTTAGGCAATAATGCTATCCTTCTATCCTGCTCCCTTGATGTATGCTTGGGGTTGTCCTTCTCGAGTCCACGCATTCACTTCCTGATGGATTTGAGCTGTTGTCTATTCACACTTTATTAGTTAGTTTTAAAAATACACCATTTTTGCAAATATGTTCCAGAGAAAACTCCCCCCTGGTCCCCTGAACCTTTTAGAACTAAGACAACCGTGCTTAAAACCCCTCAGTCCTGAAGTTCACACAACACTGCTATTAGCTGATCAACAGAAGTCATGATGGTCAGAATTGGACAGATCCAGTCTTCCCCAAAGTCCGATGTAACCAGATATCAGGGTTTGAATCAGCCTGGTATAAAGGCCAGTCCCATAAAGTAGTCTGAATCTATATCAGAACTTTCCCAAAGCTAAGAGGAGTGGATGAAGAGGAGAATGAATATGGGGAACAAGTGTGAACAGTTTAAGAAGGAGATCCAGCAGCCAGCTAGCTTTGCTAAGCATAAAGAAAATTACCAGTAATGAGAGATTCATCTGCCATAGAGCTGCCTTCAATGACTTTTCCATCAACTGGGAACTTCCCACCAGGGACAACTTTTACAATGTCACCCCGCTGAACCAGTTCAACAGCCACCTGATCCTCCCTGTAAGAAGTACCCAGTTATGAGAGATGAACAATATGATCCATCCCGTTAATAGGAACAAAAATGCTTTTACCATTAAACGCATCAGATCTAGTCAGCCCACCCCAGCAGGCTGAAGGGCTTTGGGTGAATAATATATACCTGATGACGGAGTGGTCAGGTCCAAGAGTCACTATGGTAGCTTCAGTAGCTTGGAGAGACATTAGTTTAGCAAGTGCTTCTGATGTTTTACTCTATGAAAACAACATAAATAAAGATAAATGCTTGAGAAGTTGGTCCAATAAAAGATATTCCCTAACCCATCATGTGTCTTACATTTTAAGTAGACATGCACAGAGGGCTGGATTTGATGACCTCTCAAGATCCCTTCCAGACCCACATTTTTATGATCCTGTGTGTGCAGTTAACATAGCAACCCACCAGGCTCTCATCAAACTGCAGCGTACACCACACTGCACGCCAGAAACGCTCCTATCAAAATACATGTAAGCAGTTTCTGTTCATAGAGATGCCATATTATTTTCACCGTTACTGTACATAAGTGCTTAACGTGTAGACTGGTTACCTTTGCTATGTGTTCCAACCATCTCCCAAGAGAAATGAATACGAATAACATGGGTGGTGTGTCAAAGAACGTGACGGGGCTTTCCTCTGCCTTTTCGGCTATAGCCACCACCAAGATCACACAAGAGTATATATAAGCAATAGTTGTGGCCAGCACAATCAGTACATCCATATTGGCTGTTTTGTGCTTCAGTGATTTGTAGGCTTGGACATAAAAGTACCATCCACCGAGGAACTGTCAGTGAAAGTATATACAAATGCCTATTAATCACAGCAGTGAAAGCAGGGGCATATACAGCACAGATTATAGCAAAGAGCTGTAAATAGCGAGGCTGACGTTAATGAGCCTGATTCTTAGCTCACACTGGTTTAACCATGGTCTAACTTCAATGGAATTGTCTTATAATGTAAACCCTTGGGGACAGAGACTGTCTTTGTTCTCTTTGTGCAACACTTCACACAATGGGGTCCCCTGTCTATGACAAACGAAAAATAATGGAGTTACTCCTGATTTACACCAGTGTGTGTAAGAGAGAATTAGGTTCATTAAATAGAAATGTTCTAAATGGTTAAATGTAGTCATGTCATAGCAGGACTGTGAGGAAATGCTTTTAAAGCCTCATTGCAAAAGAACAGGAATGCAGCAGGAAAAAAGTGACGGAAGTTCACGGCTACCCCACCCACCCATCGCTTCAGTCTCACTCTTTTATCTTACCCCCTTTTCACTTCTCGATCCCCACTCCTCTGTGCTCCTTTCACCCTCTCACTGCTCTGTGTTGTACACATCCCTCCTTTATCCTTTCACATTAACTGCTGCAGTCTCAACAATCCTGTGAGGTTAGTAGGTCAGTATTATTATCCCTTTATTGCAGCGCAGGGGACAATTGTGGCATAAAGATTAAGTGACTTGCCCCAGGTCACACAGTCAATCAGTGACCAAATCAAGAGTTGAACTCAGGACCTTAACTCTTCTAGCATAATGTTCAGCCCTCTCCTCAAAGAGTTCAATCTAACCAGGCATGACACGACAGTGAAGAGAGAAAATAAAGGGGTGCCATGCTGGGCTGAACATTATGCTAGAAGAGTTAAGGTTCTGAGTTCAACTCTTGATTTGGTCACTGACTCACTTTATACATATATATAAAATCACACTTGCACAATACATTATAATTATCAATACCAGCTTAATAGGGCCACTTTATCCTATATATCCTGAATTTACAGGGGGATAGATGCAATCCAATAAGGCTTTCCAGTCTAATTTTTTTTATTAAATCAGATTATGTAGAGGACATTGAAAGGAAAGAAAATACCCAAGAAATACTGTTTACATACCTGAACCAAAGTGCACAAGACAAAGAAGAGAAGATTTAAAATAGATAATCCAGGAATTAGATTTTGTTCCAGCACCATAGTGCCGTGCTGTTGGCCATCAGGTATTAGCATATAAATCATTAAGATTAAGACGGGGATTCCAAACACTAGGCTGCACAAGAAAGATTTCCTCCATCTGAAAAGTAGAAGTAGTGAATCCATGGTATTAGAGTACACTTTGATAGTACTGGGGCCAAATACTGCACATGTACGACTCCCCGGCTAAGCCGAGCGAATTCAGCCCTCGGAAGAACTGGCTCCAAGTCATTACTTCTTTCCAGTGATTAAACACTTTGGCTGAAGAAGTTCCTTTGCCACCTGCATGTTTCAGATACACAACTCTCTACAAATAAAAACTGAAAGGTAATCCAAATAGGTATAAGAGTAATTGAACTGAACAGCAAATGACTAAGTACGTGCATATTAAATATGCCTTGCACAAGCATAAACCAGATTTACTGGTGTGCAGATTACTGTCACACTTGTAGAGGCCCTCTCTTTGTGACAGTCATACTTACTGTTTTATTTCCTTTTTGTGATCCAAGTTATGAGCATTAGGGTCTCTCTTGGCCAAGGAAGCATGAAAACCAATTCCCTTTTTATTAAAAAACAAGACAAAAGAGTTTGGTTAATTGAGATTTATTAAGTACAACAGATGAAAACTTCATCTAAAAGGATACATTTAAGATCAGAAATGTCAGAACAAGGAACTGTTCCGCGCTTTGGTGAATGCCTCCTTTTTATTTATTTATAGTGCCTGTCAAAGTGAGAGGAGTTCAGATAATGCCGATGATGATGGAGTAGAAGACAAAACATGGATAGTAAGGTACCTCTATCATTACACATATCCACAGTCATAACAAATCAAACATCCTGGGTTTAACGGTGGGCGCAGCTGGGATTTTGAAGGACTGATATTCCCCCTCAAACTTCTGTTTAAAAATACAGTAGAACCTCAGTTACGAACACCAGAGTTACAAACTACCAGTCAACCACACACCTCATTTGGAATTGGAA
>NW_020664493.1:2345142-2535814 GCF_002925995.2 Terrapene triunguis | reverse complement strand
CCGCTTCCCGCAGCTCCCATTGGCTGGGAACGGCGAACCGCGGCCACTGGGAGCTGCGAGCAGCCGTACCTGTGGACGCTTGGGTAAACAAAGCATCTCGTGGCCTGCCAGGGGCTTACCTTGAACAAACCGCAAGCCAAGTTTGGGAACCCCGGTTTAGAAGCACATTACAAGGTGTTTTGCTTTTAAGAGGCTGCTTTGAACATCTATTGTGCGTCTCACTGATTGTTCTGAACAACCATGGGAGTCAATTCCAATTAAAATTGAGGTACAATAGAACCTCAGAGTTACAAACACCTCAGGAATGGAGGTTGTTCGTGTGACACTCTGTACCTCAAAGCAGCACCCTGGAATCCCCATATTCACCACCATCATATAATTATGATATGTTTTGTACAAAGTATGCCTTGTGAGGTATCATTTTAAAAGTATTGATCTGTTGAACATTAATATCCCATTGGATTGTATGTGCTATCATTATATGTGAGGTTATGAAGTATTGCTGTATGTGTTACTGAAATATGTTGTGAGGTTGGGAACACCCACAACCAACCTTTCAGGTACAACAATAGAGTAGCCAGACAGCATTAATGGCTCATCAACATCCATCAAGAAAAGAATCTGCTATCCTAGAGATTTCCTGGAGGGGGCACATATGCCATGGGGGTGGACTAACCCTCCTCACAGCAAAGATCTTTCTAGCAAGTTGGAAGAAACTATAAAAGAGGGGGAGTGACATCCTTATTTGGCCTCGCTCCCTCCACAACTCAACATCTGGAAACACATCTGGAGGAAAAAGACTTTGAACTGGGGAGGGTGGTCCCTGGCCGGGAAAGAGCCCCAGCCTGTGTATTGAGGATCTGTGACCTGTTTGTACCATCTGTCAGGGTGAGACATGGCTTGATTCAAACCCTGTTTAGTTTGTAGAACTCAGACTGCAAATTTATTTTTATTTCTTAAGTAACCAACTTTGATCTCTATGTTTGCTACTTATAATCACTTAAAATCTATCTTTCTGTAGTTAATAAATCTGTTTTATATTTTATCTCAAACTGGTTGAAGTGCTTAGGAAATCTCAGCTCAGTTTACAAAGGCTAGTGTGTGTCCTCTCCACATCAAGGAAGAGGCAAACTGGGTAATGAACTTACACTGGCCAGGCTTCTGACCAGGGCAAGACAGTACGGTTCTGGGGTGCAAGGCTGGGGAGCTGGGGGGAACTGGCTGGAGCCTCCCTGTTGATGGTTCATGAGTGGCTGGGAGGTCATTCATGTAACTTAGTTGGGTGTGTCCCTGCCTGTGGATGTCTGTGTAAGTGCAGTGCCTGTCAGACACAGCATCACAGTGTGAGAGGGACACCCCAGATTGGTGGGACAGAGGGCTCAGCGGTCCCACAGTCCAGTATGGACCCCAGGAGCCCCACTGCAGTTCGTAACTCTGAAATGTTCAGAACTGAACAAAACGTTATGGTGGTTCTTTCAAAAGTTTACAACTGAACATTGACTTAATACAGCTTTAAAACTTTACTATGCAGAAGAAAAATGCTGCTTTTAGCCGTCTTAATTTAAATGAAACAAACACAGAAACAGTTTCCTTACCTTGTCAAATCTTTTTTTTTTTAAACTTTCCCTTTATTTTTTAGTAATTTACATTTAACACAGTACTGTAATGTATTCCCCCCCCCCTTTTTTTTGTCTCTGCTGCTGCCTGATTGCGAACTTCCGGTTCCAAAAGAGACGTGTGGTTGACCAGTTAGTTCATAACTCTGGTGTTTGTGACTCTGAGGTTCTACTGTACGTTTTCAAAGTGGTATTTACCTGGGTTTAGTGCCTTTCTGCTGCATAGCTGCTCTTAGAGTCTCTAGGTGGCAGTAGAGAGCAATCTGAGGTAACATTCCATTGGACTATCTGCAGTTCAGAGAAGCACCTGGTGCAGTACACTGAGCAGTAACGGAGGAGTACATCACATTTTTACCAGGTATTGATACTTTTAAAAAGCACTGAAATGGTTAATATCTCTGGAGGCTACCCTTTGAAGTATGTAGCCTCCATTGACCATACACTATTGGCTTTGTCACATATGTTAAGTGTACTTTATCTAAAGCTGCCAAGGTCAGTGAGCCTCTCAGCACTTTTAGTCACTTCCATTTGTTTTAACATCACCTTATATTTATTATTGGTTTGTTTTAAAAACTTACCTCAATAATTTGTATAATATCTCGAGGTCCAATGATTTCAGGATCAAACTGGATGTGAGCTTTGCTGGTAGCAAGCGCTACCGAGGCATAGAAGATGCCATTAGTTCTGGTTAGTTTGGATTCAATATTGTGAACACATGAAGCACAAGTCATCCCCGTAATCTGAAGAAGAGAATTGTAAATACAGTTAGTGATCTCTGCAGTTGAGAGCAATCTCTCTCACCACTGCCCCTTGTTTGGGGCTTTTCAAAGTTATGCAAAAAGTCTGCACTGCTTGTGAAACCGATAAAAAAAAGGTTTTCACTGGATTCATGAGGAGTGCAGTGTTTTCCTGCCAAGAAAGCCTTCTCTGTGCACTTGGGTAGCTGTTCATCTCTCTTTACCCAGTAGAAACAGTTTTGCTCCTTTTGAATAATTTTTTTCTTGAGTAGTTAAGAAAAGCAGCAGCAGCAGCATCCAGCACCACCGCTGTTCAAAACCACAACCCATTAGAATAGATTCATTTGCAAAGACACATTCCTGTCAAACTTGTACACGTACCACAACATCCTTACGTTCCTATCATGATACTCACAATAAGCTCTGCATTGCCATCTGTAGCAGTATGATCTTCTATGACTGTAGCATTGAAGCCCAAGTTTTGGATCAGCTGTACTATTTCAAGAGGCTGAATGCTCTCTGGCTTGTATTTTATCTCCGCTTTTCCTGCCATCAGTGCTACTAGCACTGAAACGATGCCTGCAATGGGAGCAATTGGGTTATATTAGATACTGTACCTCCTTTGAGAACACATAATGCAATTGATAATCAAGGGGCATACCAGTCATATAATGCTTGGACATTTAATGGCTTTAATCACTCTCCCCACGCTAGTGTTATGCCATGAGCGTATTGACAAAATAGGACAACAGCTTCCATTTCTCAAGATACAGATTCTTCCCTTTAATTTATTCATTCAATTCCTATTAGCATTTGAAGAATATGAGAATCGGATTGGAAGCTCTTTGGGGCAGGCGCTATGTCTTACTATGGGTCTACCCACCAGCTATCCCTACTATCCAGTATATTCCCCAACTGGTATAGTCACTGATGGATTGAATATACACCTCTACCCTGATATAAAGCGACCCAATATAACACGAATCCGGATATAACGCGGTAAAGCAGTGCTCCAGGTGGGCGGGGCTGCGCACTCCGGCGGATCAAAGCAAGTTCGATGTAACGCGGTTTCACCTATAATGCAGTAAGATTTTTTGGCTCCCAAGGACAGCGTTATATCAGGGTAGAGGTGTAGTAGCGTGGCTAGTATCAACATGAGTACATAATTAAGTAAATAAGAATATTAATTACACCTACCCTCAAGAACACATTTTAATGTGTATAACAACAAAGAGCTTTAGGAGACAGAGCTCTGGACTGGGGCTCAGGAGACCTGGGTTCAATTCCTGGCTCTGCCACTGCCCTGCTGGGTGACCTTGGGCAAGTCACTTCCCGCCTACTGGCTCAGTTTCCCCATCTGTAAAGTGGGGATGATACTGACCTGTGTAAAGTGCTTTGAGATCTACTGATGTAAATTGCTATGTAAGAGCTAGGTATTAATTATTATTGACAGAATGCAGTATCCTTCACATCCAGAAGATCCCAAAGTACTTTACAGACCCTCTCTAGGAATGTTAGACATCTCACCGTCTTCTTTTTGCAGATTTCTTTCAATGTTTGACACACATGATGCGCAGGTCATGCCTGTGATCTGCATAAAGCACTTTTCTGTTGTCTCTACACTGGGTGGCTTTGGACTACTGAGGTAAGAATTCTTTGACTGGACATCAGACATGTAGCCTTGATGAGACGATTCAGAAACATTTTCTGTTCTCTGGGAAGCTGACTCCCAAGCATTAGGCTGAATCGCAGCGTCCCTGAAAAGAGGTTGATCCATATATTTCCAAGTGGTGGTATCTTGAATAAACACACCATAAACAGAATTAACATGGGTTAATAGACTATGATAAAATGTTTCAAAGCAGCAAACTGGAAACACATTTAACAACAGAAACATCCAAGGTTTTTCAAATGACAGGGTGACTAACTACCCTGTGATCTTGGCTTCCTTAGCCACAAGTAACTTGTTACTTTTGGGCAGATTACCAACACTGCATGACCATTTTGCTTTATTTAGTGGCAATCCACCTTCAATCAGTGAATGATCCTCTTCTATCTGTCTGTTTGTTGATATTAATATCTACCCTGAGGTAGATAAAGCATTAGAGAATGAAGCCCAGTTACATGTTCATATTGTCCTCATCTCCTTTCCTTCAGGACTCCAGCTCAGCACCTGATCTCTAACCAGGATTAGAACACGAGAGCATTTCTCAGCAGGTAATCCAAATGCTGCTCCATAAATTGAGCAGCGAGCACTGGTGTACTTGATCCTGAGAGATACTGAGCACTCACAAGTCACACTTTTGTCAAGGATATTGTCAATACTTAGCATCTGTCAGGATCAGGCCCAGTGGGATCAATTCCTCCCCTTGTCGGGCACTGAGTAGGCCACCTCTGTAGAATACCCAGATGGAGAATCCCCAACCCCAGCCAGATCCATAGACCAGTTCTCTACACTAAGCCAGGGAGCTGCTGAAGGAGCTGCCCCATTTATCTGGGTCTGGGAGGCCTCTGCACCCACATCAAGATCTACCCACAGACAATCTTAGATGCTTGAACTATTGATGTCACCTTCTAACTGGCTATTTTTTGCCACTGTCTTACACTCAGCTGTAAGTGGGAGAACATGGTGGAAAGAGTGGGGGCCCCTATCCTGGAGTTGCAATGGGGAAAAAATAGTTCAGGTCCTCTGGGCTGATGGAAGCAAGAGGGTGGAGGCTTGCAGGCGGCCCAGTGGGTACTGGGGAGGAGGGCAGAGATATGTTGGGCTGTGGGGGGTGAGCTGCGATTGGGAAGAGGAACTGATGGATGGAGTGTAGACAGAGTGCTGAATGACTTTACTGCTTATTTCCCTGCTTTTTACAGGTTGTGTTGATGTGGATTTTCAGCCTAGCAACCTTAAATCAAAGGTAACAAAAAAATCTAGGTGGAATCTGCTATAAGTTTAAGCTCTCCCCTACCCCCACCCAGCCAGTTTGTTAAAATATCGTAAAAATCCAGACCAACTTTCTTATCCTCATGCTCTGTTCATGTTACCTTTAAAAGTCTGGGTTATTTTGTGGTTTTTAGCTTTTTTTATTTTGCTAAATGAGTCACAAGTTAATAATGCAAAATATTTATAGCTAAAAGCATTTAAAGTACAAACAAAATGGTCTTAAAATATACTATCTACTGCCCCTCAAATACTAAAACACAGTTTTCCCTAATACCCCATTCCTGGTTTTATTTTATTTATTAAATCAAAGTTTAATCAGTTGTTCAATCTAATTCCATACATTAAATTCTGAAAGAGCAGGATGACCTTAACAAAAAGGGCAGTGTTTGTGGAAAAAGTAGTAAAAAGTGTTATCAATTCTTTTTACATAAAATAGTTTAAACTAGCCTGCATTTTGTCTCATAATTGGGTATATTAACCAATTTTATACCATTAGATTTCTTTTAATTTAGGCTCTGTGTATATTGTATATATAGAATAATGCTGAAAAACCAGTATAACGCATGTGTAAGAGCCTTATCTACACAGCAAAAATAAACTGAATATATTCTTAAGGTAGTTTATCTATAAAATAGTATACAATTTGCTTTGAATGTATGAGTAATTGTTTTCAGAAAGAGAAAAGGAGGGTGGATGTTGGTGCTGTGTCTGTGGGAAAAGAGTGTTCATATCTCTGGTACAGATTATAATTAACTCTTTTACATAAAATAGTTTAAACAAATTCTGTATTTTGTCTAAATGAGGTGTATTAACAAATTTTACATTGTTAGATTTCTTTTAAGGTAGGTTGGGTGTGTTTTGTATAAAATAATGCTGAAAAAACAAGTGTGAATGGTGTGAAAGTGGGTGACATATAAAATAATATAAAACTAGTTTGAATTATACTTACAGTGATTAGAAGATAGCCTACAAGTTGGCGTCAATGTATGTCTAATGGTTTTGAACAGTAGGGCAGGGGTGTGGGAGGTGAATGGTGCTATGTCTCTGTGTGTTCTATGTTTTGTTATTTTTTTGTTAAATTTATCTGTCCTTCAAAAACTTTACAAAATTTAAGAGACTTCTAATACACGTTAAGCCATTATGTAGAAAGAGGAAATTTTATTTCTGGTTCAGAATTCAACAGATATAAGCCTAACTGCTAAATTTACATAGTTCTTATAAATCTACAGGCATACTCCTTTTGTTTGGTATTTTAGCTCTAATTTATATTTTAATATGCAGCAATAAATAAAGTGCTGTGGTCATAGTGACTTGGGAAAATATGGAGTAATTAAATATCTATGAATAAATCCATAAAGTGGATTCAGAATGTTAAAATGCATCACAATTTCCTATGATGTGTGATTCCCCAAGAGGCCCCTTGGTTAAAGAATACCTTCTGATTGGTTCAGCCAAGCAGGTGTGGTTTTGTCTCAAGCTCCCAGAACAGGGGTTTCTGCTATTTGGGCAGCACCAATCTGCGGCATGAAATGCTTCTCTCTTCTCTCTGTTTCCTTTCTTGGTGGTTTAAAATTCTTGGTCATCTCTGAAAGGTGACTATGCCTTTTAGTATGTAACGAGCTCTATAGCTATAGTTTCTCTCTCTCTATCACTAATACTTTGTTATATCTGTTCATTTGCTAAACAAAGCTGAATAAACAATGTACTAAAAATAAGACCTAGGAATGGGACAAAGCAAAAATGGGGTGTGGAAACCTGTCAAAATTATATGCTGAGTAAAGCAATAGCTTTTCACTACTATTATTCTTGCTTTTGAAATTCACCAAGTAAATGAGATTATGCACTATAGCAACATCTTAACCATTAAACTCATGTGCTCAACACAGTGCACTTGTTTTATACATTTATACATTATACTTCTCCCATTGAACATAGGTGCTGGAACTAGGGGTGCGGGGGGGGGAGAGGGGATGCTGCACCCCCTGGATTGAAGTGGATTCCATTATATACAGGGTTTACAATTTGATTTAATGGCTCTCAGCACCCCCACTATAATAACTGTTTCAGTGCCCCGACACGGAAGTCAATAGGAGTTTTGACATTGAGTCACTGGAAGCTGGATTAGGCCCTTGGCATAACCATTCTACAGGTGAGGTACAGAAGATCTACTAAGGATACATCTGCACTGCAGCTGAGAGTGTGATCTGCAGCTTATATAGACATACATGTGCTGACTTTACTTTAGCTGGCTGGCGCAGCCTACGTCTTCACTTCTATTTTTAACAAGCTAGCTAGAGTACAGCTAGCGCAAGTACATCTACACCAGCTACTAATCATACCTCCAGCTGCAGTGTGGACGTGCCTTGAGATACCAGGCAGTAGTTCCAGTGAGGGAAATAGTTGCTTTTATTATTAAAGTGTTTGTTCTCTGTGTATATTATTTATACTCACACCAGCTTGGTGGGTGGAGGGGAGAAGAGTGGAGACCTGCTTCAGTGGAGTGAAGCTCATGTGTTTTCTCAGGTTCTCTGCTATTTAAAAGCCACTATATTACTGGTTAGACTTTTAACTGCATTCCGTAACTTAAAACAACTCTTTTGCCCAATAACACACTCACTTGAATGTGGAAATAAATAATTTTTCAGGGTGAAATTCTATGGCCTGTATTATACAGGGCAGGCCAGATAATAATGGTCACTTCTAGCCTTAAAAACAAAACAAACAAAAAACCAAATACACACACACACACACCCCATCTATCAATTTTAAAAGTAATTTTTTTTTACTTTCTCCTTGCTTAATTATAGAAAACATATAAGTACCTGTGAGAATGGAAGCATCAAATCCCATGTCTTCTATAGCACCTCTTAGCTCTTCTGAATTAGTTACAGCTGAATTGTAGTGTATGGTTCCAGTCCTTTCAGCTAACGAAACTGATATATGTTGTACCCCTTTCCTTTGGGACATTGTGCCTTCTATGGACTGTACACAGGATCCACAGGTCATTCCATCAATACTAAGTACAGATGTGCTTGTCAGCTGATCCCCAGAGGACGTGCTACGAAACTGAGGTGATGAAAATGCTGCCTTTGATAAAAGCTCTCTGTTATTTGCTTCCACTCCATTAGGGAGGGATACTTTAAAGTTACCAGGTGGAAGGGCCTCAATGGCTTGTTGCAAAGATACTGGGGTAATTACGTTTGGGTTAAATTGCATAACAGCATTTTTATGTTCCAATGACACTTTAATACTGTGTACGCCTGGAAGACCTGATATATTTCCTTCGATGTTTTTGACGCAAGACTTGCAGTGCATCCCTTCTACTCCCAGTGTCATAGTTGTTGTACTATTCATTTTGCCCACCACTGGCTCCACATTGCTATTGTTCAGGCTGGCTGGAGTTTTCTTTGTGCTTGTAGTCTGCAAGCGTTCTAGATCAATCATACCAAGCTTTAATGGGGCTAGCTTGCTCTTAATCGTGCTTTCATACCCCATGTTATCTATGTGGTTTTTGAGGTCTTCAGGTTGAATGATGTAAGGCTGGTAAGCAATGACTGCTTCTTGGTTACTGAGGGAGACTTTGATTCTCAGCACGCCATGTAGTTTTCCAATCTTTCCTTCGATGATGTTGACACAAGATTGGCATGTCATACCTTCTACCCGCAGCTTCAATAGTGCTTCTCCCAAGGACGTCGATCTTACAGATGATGCTGTAGTTCTTCCTTCTGCAATGTTGGCATCAAAGCCCATTTCTCCAATTTCCTGGCAAATCTCTTGGAGACCTATTTCTGACTGTATATATTTTATTACAGCATTGCTCTGCTCAAGAGAGATCTTGATGCTCACAATGCCCTTCACCTTGGAAATTCTGCCCTCTATCGACTGCACACAAGACTGGCAAGTCATACCCAAAATATTGACTGTGACGGTGCTCGTTTGAGGAAGCAGAGAGGGCATATTTTCAGCGCTCCCCTCGTAGCCAGTGTTGTCAAAGGCAAAATTCTGGTTCATGACTGGTTCCCATACACAACTAGCAGGGGAGCTAGACTTAGACAAAGCCTGAAGTGCAAGAAAAATAAACAAAATAAATTAGATGTAACTTCTGAGTTGTCTTCTCGAAAAACCTTAAAAGTGTATTTTTATTTTGTTATATAAATTATGTTTTTCTTTTTAAAAATAAACCTGATTAAAATGAAATCTGAATTTAAATACAAAATATCTTAAGGTTTAAACTAGAGCTGTCAACTGATTAAAAAAATTAATCGTGTGATTAATCGTACTATTAAACAATAATAGAATACCATTTATTTAAATATTTTTGGATGTTTTCTACATTTTCAAATATATTGATTTCAATTACAACACAGAATACAAAGTGTACAGTGCTCACTTCATATTTATTTTTGATTACAAGTATTTGCACTATAAAAAAAACAAAAGAAATAGTATTTTTCAATTCACCTAATACAAGTACTGTAGATCAGTGGTTCTCAAACTAGGGCCGCCGCTTGTTCAGGGAAAGCCCCTCGTGGGCTGGGCCAGTTTGTTTACTTGCCGCGTCTGCAGGTTTGGCTGATCACGGCTCCCACTGGCGGCAGTTTGCCGTTCTAGGCCAATGGGGGCTGCAGGAAGCGGCGCGTGCCGAGGGACGTGCTGGCTGCCCTTCCTGCAGCCCCCATTGGCCTGGAGCGGCGAACCGCGGCCAGTGGGAGCCGCAATAAGCCGAACCTGCAGACGCGGCAGGTAAACAAACCAGCCCGGCCCGCCAGGGGCTTTCTCTGAACAAGCAGCAGCCCTAGTTTGAGAACCACTGCTGTAGAGCAATCTCTTTATCATGAAAGTTGAACTTACAAATGTAAAATTATGTACCAAAAAAACTGCATTCAAAAATAAAACGATGTAAAATTGTAAAGCCTACAAGTCCACTCAGTCCTACTACTTGTTCAGCTAGTCGCTCAGACAAACAAGTTTGTTTACATTTGCAGAAGATATTGCCGCCCGCTTCTTGTTTGCAATGTCACCTGAAAGTGAGAATAGGCATTCTCATGGCACTGTTGTAGCCAGCGTTGCAAGATATTTATGTGCCAGATGCGCTAAAGATTCATATGTCCCTTCATGCTTCAACCACCATTCCAGGGGACATGCGTCCATGTTGATGTCGGGTTCTGCTTAATAACAATCCAAAGCAGTGTGTACCAACGCATGTTCATTTTCATTATCTGAGTCAGATGCCACCAGCAGAAAGTTGATTTTCTTTTTTGGTGGTTTGGGTTCTGTAGTTTCCGCATCAGAGTGTTGCTCTTTTAAGATTCTGAAAGCATGCTCCACATGTCGTTCCTCTCAGATTTTGGAAGGCACTTCAGCTTCTTAAACCTTGGGTCGAGTGCTGTAGCTATCTTTAGAAATCTCACATTGGTACCTTCTTTGTGTTTTGTGAAATCTGCAGTGAAAGTGTTCTTAAAATGAACAACATGTGCTGGGTCATCATCCGAGACTGCTATAACATGAAATATATGGCAGAATGCGGGTAAAAAAGAGCAGGGGACATTGAACTCCTTGGGAGAGAATTGTGTCACAAATTTAATTAATGCATTTTTTTTAACGAGCGTCATCAGCATGGAAGCATGTCCTCTGGAATGATGGCTGAAGCATGAAGGGGCATACGAATGTTTAGCATATCTGGCATGTAAATGCCTTGCAACGCCAGCTACAAAAGTGCCATGGAAATGCCTGTTCTCACTTTCTGGTGAGATTGTAAATAAGAAGTGGGCAGCATTACCTCCTGTAAATGTAAACAAACTTGTTTGTCTGAGCGGTTGACTGAACAAGAAGTAGGACTGAGTGGACTTGTAGGCTCTAAAGTTTAAAAAAAATTTTTTTACATAACTGCACTCAAAAACAAAACAAACAACCCTACATTTGTAAATTGCACTTTCATGACAAAGATTGCACTACAGTACTTGTATGAGGTGAATTGAAAAATACTATTTCTTTTGTTTATCATTTTTACAGTGCAAATATTTATAATCAAAAATATACAAAAATATGCACTTTTATTTCAATTACAACACAGAATACAATATATATGAAAATGTAGAAAAACATCCAAAATATTTAATAAATTTCAATTCGTATTCTGTTGTTTAAAAAGTGTGATTAAAACTGCGATTAATCAATTTTTTTTATCATGATTAATTTTTTTGAGTTGATCACGTGAGTTAACTATGATTAATCGACAGCCCTGTGGGGAGCTGAGAACCCTCCATCTGCTCTGGGTGGGGGACCCAGGGGTGGGGACACGGGCCGGAGGGTAATCTCGGGCCCCGTCACCCCAGACAAGTGGAGGATCTGTGGCTCCCCACAGCTGCCTAGGCTCCCTGGGCCAGGCTCCAGCTTTCGGCCTGGCTGGGGGCGAGGCCTCGGGGGAAGAGGAGGGGCAGGGGGCTGGGCCCTGGGCAAAAAGTGGATTGGATGGGTCAGGCCCATCCGCTTTCAGAAAGTGGGAGGGCCATGGCCCCTTGGTCCCTCCGTTCCAGCATCCCTGAACCACCCTGAATGAGCTGTGGTAGCTATGACATAATGCTGTCCACACCGGCACTTTTGTTGGTGAAACTTATGTCAGTCAGGGGTGTGTTTTTTCTAGTACAAAGGCTCTGTTTAGTTGTAAATCAACATGTTTAATGGTTATATCAACCAATGAGAATGCATCTGAAATACAAATGGAAAAGTTGATTAAAACTGATTATTTAAAAATGGAGGCTTTCCATTGTGTGATTTAAATCATGATTAAAACTGCTGATCTAAACTATGATTAAAATTGCTCATTTCAATTGCCTTGATTTAAATCTGTTCACCCCGGTTTTCACAAAACCCCACTTCCCATTTTTTGACTAGCTCTAGCAAGTTTTTTTCTAAACGTACCAGATGCAGTTCAAGGTTGTGTTACAAAAAATGCTGCCTCATTGTTTATAAACAAGGCATAAAATGCTAATCCTAGTGAGTCAATGGGAGTTTGGCCACTGACTTCACTAGGCTCAAGATTTCACTCAAGGTGGGGGCTGGGTTTCCCTGTTCTGGCTACCATACTGGTTAAAAGCCGGTTGGTGGTTTGTGGATATGAATCCTTTCTGGTATTTCTATTTAATTTAAAGTATTTAGCTAGGATTTTTAGTTTTCGTTCAGTAGTTTTATGAAAAATCTGGTTTGCATGTTTCTACGTGTCAAAGGAAAGCAGTAGGCTGCTAATATAAAAAGGTAAAAATTTAATAAGACAGAAATATGTTTGTTTGTTTGTTAGTATCCCACGGCCTTAAAATGTAGTTTCTGAATATAATTTAACAATTACACACAAAATAAGGATATCTACCAGGCTGTGTGACATAACGGACAAAAACTCAAAGGGACTATCTTTGAAAAGGTCACAGAAGCTTAAAAATGCCAAAGAAGTGCCTGGGAAACTTTAATGGCCTCTGATGGTGAACAGGTGCTGCTCTATAGTTTGTACTAGTACCGACTACAAAAGGAAAATAAACTATTCCCTTGTTTATACATCCCAGGATCGCATTAGCCCTTTGGCTGCAGCATCGCTCTGGGAGCTCACGTTCAGCTAATTAGTCACCACAACCCCCAAATCTTTTTCAGAGTCACTGCTTCCCAGGATAGATTCCCCCATCCTGTCAGTACAGCGTACTTCTTTCTTCCTAGATGTATATATTTACATTTAGTTATATTAAAATGTGTATTGTTTGCTTGCGCCCAGCTTGCCAAGCAATCCAGATTGCTCTATATGAGTGACTTGTCCTCTTCATTATTTACCGCTCTTCCAATTTGTGAGGCACAGTCCAGTGCCTTAACCATAAGGCCATCCATTCCCCCATCCCACCTCATGAAGCACCAACTTTTCTAGGTCCAAAGCATTGTGAGGAAGACTGAACCCCATTGGTAGAGAAGGCCATGCCCCAGTTCCTCAGGCTGAGGACTAGCAAAGAGTTGAGCTCCAGCCCAGACAGCTAGCACAGTGAGGAGAAGCTGCGCCACCGTTTCCTGTTCCCACCATTATTTGTTACACCAGCTTGTTGAGTCTTGTCTTAGCTTAGATTGTAAACTGCTCTGGCAGGAATGGTCTCTTATTAGGAGTGAGAACAGCTCCCAGCACAATGGGTCCTATATTGGGGCCTCCAGGCCCTATCGCAATGCATATAACAACTACTAACAATAGGTTGGGGTGTAAGGAAGAGCGTGGCAGCCTAAGTAGTCAGTACAGCGAATAAAAGCCACCCCTGGGTGGAAAAAACAGTGGGGTTTGGATGGAAAGATACAGGTGATGGTTTGGCTGCACATTTTATGCTTTAAAACAAACGACAACAAAATACCTTTATAACCTAACTGGGAAGCACGGTGACCTATCAGCAGCAAAACCAGGAGACAGAGGCCACTGGGATGTCAGATGCACGGACAAGACAAGTGGTGTCTTCTATTCCCCTTGCCGGCTCTGTTCCTGTGAGCTGGCAGGAGGCAGAGATTCACAAGAAAGCAGAAAATGCACCAGTATCAACCCCCTTAGCAGATCTCACTGCAACATGGATAGGGCCCTACCAAACTCACAGTCCATTTTGGTCAATTTCACGGTTATAGGATTTTTTAAATGGTAAATTTCATGATTTCAGCTATTTAAATCTGAAATTTCAGAATTTATAATTGTAGGGGTCCTGACCCAAAAAGGAGTTGTTGGGCGGGGGGGAGTGTCGTAAGGTTATTGTGGGGGCGGGGTTCATAGAATCATAGAATATCAGGGTTGGAAGGGACCTCAAGAGGTCATCTAGTCCAATCCCCTGCTCAAAGCGGGACTAATCCCCAACTAAATCATCCTAGCCAGGGCTTTGTCAAGCCTGACCTTAAAAACCTCTAAGGATGGAGATTCCACCACCTCCCTAGGTAACCCATTCCAGTGCTTCACCACCCTCCTAGTGAAAAAGTTTTTCCTAATATCCAACCTAAACCTCCCCCACTGCAACTTGAGACCATTACTCCTTGTTCTGTCATCTGCTACCACTGAGAACAGTCTAGATCCATCCTCTTTGGAACTCCCTTTCAGGTAGTTGAAAGCAGCTATCAAATTCCCCCTCATTCTTCTCTTCTGCAGACTAAACAATCTCAGTTCCCTCAGCCTCTCCTCATAAGTCATGTGCTCCAGCCCTCTAATCATTTTTGTTGCCCTCCGCTGGACTCTTTCCAATTTTTCCACATCCTTCTTGTAGTGTGGGGCCCAAAACTGGACACAGTACTCCAGATGTGGCCTCACCAATGTCGAATAGAGGGGAATGATCACGTCCCTTGATCTGCTGGCAATGCCCCTACTTATACAGCCCAAAATGCTGTTAGCCTTCTTGGCAACAAGGGCACACTGTTGACTCATATCCAGATTCTCCTCCACTGTAACCCCTAGGTCCTTTTCTGCAGAACTGCTGCCTAGCCATTTGGTCCCTAGTCTGTAGCAGTGCATGGAATTCTTCCGTCCTAAGTGCAGGACTCTGGACTTGTCCTTGTTGAACCTCATCAGATTTCTTTTGGCCCAATCCTCTAATTTGTCTAGGTCCCTCTGTGTCCTATCCCTACCTTCCAGCGTATCTACCACACCTCCCAGTTTAGTGTTGCGGTACTGCTACTCTTACTTCTGCGCTGCTGCTGGCGGCAGCGCTGCCTTCAGAGCTGAGCAGCTGGAGGGTGGTGGATGCTTGCCAGAAGCCCAGCTCTGAAGGCAGAGCTGCTGCCAGCAGCAGCGCATAAGTAAGGGTAGCATGGTATGGTATGCCACCCAGCTCTGAAGTCAGCACAGAAGTAAGGGTGGCAATACCATGACCCCCTAAAATAACCTTGTGACCCCCCCCTGCAACTACCTTTTGGGTCAGGACCCCCAATTTGAGAAACACTGATCTCCCCCCATGAAATCTGTATAGTAAAGGGTAAAAGCACACAGGACCAGATGTCACAGGGGGAGACCAAATTTCACGGCATTTTTCATGGCTGTGAATTTGGTAGGGCCCTAAACAGGGACATCCATCTTGTCTGAGTTTATTTGTCACCCAGCCTAGCCGCTGGGATTTTCAGATTGTTACATAATTTGCACAGGCAAATTACACTCTCTCCCCACCTCCCAGCCCCAATAATAGGAGGTGCTACCAGCTCAATCTGTAATAAAACAGCAGCCACTTTACAATTAAAAATGTCATTTTAATGAGTAAAACATTTTTTTGGTTTGTCAGCCATGAGTGTCCATCTAGACATTTCTTTCGTCCCTTCACTCTCAACCTAGTGTAGTAACACAAACAAAAGAAGACCATTAAAAAGTAATAATAGCTGCTATTATTACTCGCTGTTATTAGTAGCTAGTAATAGCCATACATAGCTGTTACAGTCATTGTCCCTTTTAAAAGCACTACCAGGAGCTCAGTATTATTCCATGGAATTCATCCTTCAGGAGAAGATGAATTTTAAAAGGCAATACCTCTATATGATCCTTTATAGCTTCAAAGTACTTTACTAACTAAACCCTGTTACATCTCTGTGAAGGAGGTATTGTCACCCCCATTTTACCAATAGGAAAGAAGGCAAAGAAAAGTTTAAGTAATTGTAGCAAGTCTTACTAGATTGATATACCATATACCGCACATTTAATGCCTCTAAGGGCTCAGTTTAAGTTTAATTAAAAATGGATTACTTTAAGCAGCTTTGTTTAAAACTTTTACATTGGCGCAGAGGGGGAAAGCCTCTGTGGTACATGTACTGTATTTCTGATTTGGAATGAAAAAAGCCTGATTGCATGCAGTTTTCATGTTTCTGATATAATTAGTAGTACAGTACCCAACATAGTAACTACCTGAACCAAGTATGTAAAAAGACCAGTTGGCAGAAGTAACCTAATCTTATGTCATGTTTGTTTCTCATATTATAGATGTTTTCCATAAAACAACTAGAGACAGTAAATGCCTTCAGGTTTACTTGGTCTGTCCCCGATTGTCATTTCATTCTACTTTGATGGTAATTGTTTAAGTCACTCTAAAACTAAACTAAACATACACAGGTTTAAAAGATAAGTCATTAAAAATATCCTGTCAGTTAAAACACCAAACTATGAGTCAAGTTACACTGTTATAGTTTATGTGCACTTTAGTACTATGCTGTATCATCTGTATTTTTAGTAAGAATCACAAACGCATTTTACAAGTTCATGTTTTTCAAAATGAAATAGCACTTCCTCCTAATAAGACTTATTGTACAAAACTATGATATAGTTACAGACAAGCCTGAGTGAGAAGGCAGTTGTGGCAATTGTGCTACCATGAACTTTTGCCGGTTTCACTGGTATAGTTATAGGTAAGTAACTTATCTATAATTACGATCATTTTCACTGTTCAGGCAATTTCTCTCATTCCACAGGATAACCAAACCACAAACTGATGCCTAACTTCTGAAATAAACGCAGCTTAAAAAGAAGGAAGGCTAACACATTATATGTATATGTTGTAATTACTAGGGATTCTCACTTCATATTATTCTAGGTAGAGGTGGCAATCACGCCTACTAGTTAAATAGTGCCTAATATTTTAAACATTTGCATTTATAGATAATCTTTCAGAGAATTTCAAAATACTTTGCACTTGTACAGCAATTTTTTAATGCGAGAAAATCCAAGGATTTTACAGACATTAGTTATACATCAGCACTCCTGGGATCATAATGAACTTTGACTATAAAGGGGTAACGTATCAATTTACAATCTATATCCAGTACACTTTGTTTTTAGGCTCCAGTACATTTAGTTGCAAACTTACATGCATGCTGTTGACTTCTGATGCTCCCACATTGTAACTCTGTGAAACTTTCTCTTCTTTCTGAGAGCAGTCGCCTGCTTTTCCAGGAGAGCCTGACTTGGAGGGTTCGCTGACAATCAGTAGTGCAGGCACAGCATTAGATGATTGCCGCTTATGAAAAGTCACCAGGGTTACATTTTTGTTGTTTAAAGTAGCCAGGGTGGACTGGTCCCTTTTCAAATCACCATCTGATTCCCTCTCCATTATCTTTCCAGGCTTCAAATATTGTAATGCCAAATGGGAATTTTTAAGAGATGTTATTCCATAAATTATCAGAAAAACTTCTCCCAGCAATATCCAGAACAAAAGTTCTGTTCCTCTACATCAATGTTCTCCTCTTTATGTGTTCATGGTGAACTCCTAATTCTAATCTGCCCCCTTTATATGTAAGTACCATGCTGCACTCAACTGTATACTCTTGCACCCGATTTAAACACTCCCCACCAATTGGCATCCCTTTGCACTCACCAAACTGCATGCAGCACTACTAATCTTTGCACACGGCACTTCTGCTTGCTCAGCCAAAGCTGCCTTTCACAAGCTCCTCAAACATGACCTGTGTGCAGCAACCCAGTGCATAATTAACTCAAACAGCCAAGCAGTAGCTCCTCTGTGGCCGTGTGCATAATCACATCTCCTGGACACACAGCCTGTTGGCAGTACCACATAATCCACTTCCCTTTATTATGAAATGAACGGCAATTTCTTAATGAAATACTGTCCCCTCTATATTTCAGACCGTGCCTCAGATTACATTGACAGATAGTTATTTCCCAGCCTGTCAGACTTGCATTTATATGAAAAGTTATTCAACTACTGCAAACATACAGTCATAGGTGCTGGAACTAGGGGTGCTGTCGCACCTCCAGGCTTGAAGTGGTTTCCATCTTATACGGGGTTTACAGTTTGGTTCAATGGCTCTCAGTACTCCCACTGTACAAATTGTTCCAGCGCCCCTGCATAAAGCGCTGCTGTCAGCTGCACTAACTAAAAATCTCTTCTTGTCTATTAAAAAGACAAGGTTGGTGAGGTAATCTCTTTTATTGACCCAAATTATTTTGGTGAGAGAGACAAGCTTTTGAGCTTACACAGAGCTCTTCTTCGGGTCTGGGAAATGTACTCAGCATGTCACAGCTAAATACAAGGTGAAACAAGTAATTTAGAAATATGTGTTAACTCTATGCAAAGGACCATTCAAGGTAAAGCAGCCAGTTAACACCTCTCCAGTCACAGGGGGAAAGGCAGAAACAAAATCTGTGTGTGTGTGTGTTATTTAATGGGTTATAGTGTGTTGTAATAAGCCATAAATGCAGTCTCTCTAGTCAGCCCATGATTTTTAGTGTCTTGCAAAGTTATGAATTTAAGCTCCCAGGCATAGGTGCCAGGGCTGGAGCACCCACGGAAAAAAATTAGTGGGTGCTTAGCACCCATTGGCAGCCAGTTTCCCCCTCCTACCCCGTGCCTCTCGTCCACTGGCAGCCCTGCCGATCAACTCCTCCCCCTCTATCCCAGCACCTCCGGCTCGCCGCGATCAGCTGTTCTGTGGCGTGCAAGAGGTGCTGGGGGGGAGGGGGAGGAGCGGGGATGGGGCGTGCTTGGGGGAGGGGGCGGAACTGGGTGGGAAGAGGCGAGGTGGGGTTTGAGTGGGGGCTTGGAAGAAGGGGTGAGGTGGGGTGGGGCCTGGATGGAGCGGGGGGAGGGAAGAGGCAGGGCAGGGTGGGGGCTTGGTGGAAGAGGGCGGGTGGGGATGGGGCCTGGGGCGGAATGGGATATTACAGTGCAAATATTTGTAATACAAATAATATAAAGTGAGCACTGTACACTTTGTATTCTGTGTTGTAATAGAAATCAATATATTTGAAAATGTAGAAAAAAAATCCAAAAATATTTAATAAATTTCAGTTGGTATTCTATTGTTTAGCAATGCGATTAATTGCAATTAATTTTTTTAATCACGATTAATTTTTTGAGTTAATCGCATGAGTTAACTGCGGTTAATTGACAGCCCTAATTATTTGCAATACTTATTATAAATAAAGGTAACCTAATATAATACATAATATTTACAATTAATATTTTAATATATTATGTATTGTATTCGATTACTTTTATACGTAATATTTTTGTACTTTTTATTATTACTTATATGTAATATACATTTATACTTTTATATGTACCATATCTTTTAAATATAGAAGTCAAAGTGACATGTTTTACCTTGTGTGGTTGGGCGTCTGCCCCACCCCCATGTTAGAGGGGGCTGCAGCAGGCCAGTGGGCCTGCGCAGATGGGCAGCCAATCAGAGAAGGCCTTAGTGGGAGCCAATCGGGGCCCAGATTGGAGACAGCCAATCAGGGCCCGGCTCAGCCCTATAAAAAGGCTGCTTAGGAAGGGAGCAGGGAGTCTGTCCCAGGCCTTTGAGAGGGGAAGGTTTGCCTCCAGGGGGGAGACTAGCACCTGGGACAGCGCAGTGCTGGGCAGGGCCGGGGTCTGCTACGCTGTAGACCCTGAGGGGAAGGGCCTAGCCGGTGCGAGGAGCCGAAGGGGAAGTGGCCCAGGGACGTGGACAGACAGAGGGGAGAGAAGGAGGACAGCGAGGCTGCCGCCAGAGGGTCTCTGGGCCGGGATCCAGAATAGAGGGTGGGCCTGGGTCCCCCCTTCCCCCTCTTGCAATACACCCAGCCATCGGCCTTAGGGAACGGCCATTATAGACTACACCAGATCCCTGACAAGAGGGATTAGACTTTGGGGGGGGGGGTTGGACATGGTGGTTGGGGCATAGAGAGACTGCTGATCAGCCCCCCCCGGAAGGGGGTGTGGATGGACTAAGAGGCACTGCCGGAGGGCAGTGGTTCGGAAGAGGACGCCGCGAGTTGGGAGCAACGCGGGTCCACATGCCAACCAAGGGCGAGACGACGGATGGGACACCACCAGGAGGGGGTGCTCCACTGGACTGAGCTAATTCCCAGAGACAACCAGCAGGAGGCGCCAGGTGGTGAGTCCCAACCCCGTCACACCTTATCACAACAAAAAATGATTTAATGATCCTGAATGGAAATTTTTCAGAGATTTTGTTTTGCATGAAATTTCAGCTTTTTGTTCAGATTCAAAATTTGAAATGTTGGTATTTCCTGCAGGACAGAAATTCTGGTTTCTGACAAGTTCCAGTTAAGATAAATTTGGACTCTCAGGCTATGGCCAGGTCTACACTACAGACTTGTATCAGTATAACTACATCGCTAAGGGATGTGAAAAATCCATCCCTCTGAGCAACGTAGTTATAGTAACCTAGCCTCTCCCCTCCCCCCCAGCCTGAGTAGACAGCGCTATGTCAGCAGGAGAGCTTTTCCTTTTGACAAAGTTATCACCTCTCGCGGAAGTGGATTAACTACACTGACGGCAGAAGCTCCCCAACCAGCGTAGGAACACCTTCACTTAAGCTACAGCAGTGCAGCTGCACTGATGCAGCATTTTAAGTGTAGATCTGCCCTAAGGGTACGTCTACACTACCCGCCGGATTGGCGGGTAGCGATCTATCAATCAGGGATCGATTTATCACGTGTAGTGTAGACGCAATAAATCGATCCCCGATCGCTCTCCCGTCGACTGCTGAACTGCAGCTCAACGAGAGGTGGAAGCAAAGTTGACGGGGGAGCTGTGGCGCGCCGCGAGGACGCAAAGTAAGTAATTTTAATTCGATCTAAGATACGTCGACTTCAGCTAAGCTATTCTCATAGCTGAAGTTGTGTATCTTAGATCGATTCTTCCCCCCCCCCCAGTGTAGACCAGGCCTAAGTTTGGTAAAGTGTCTTCTTCTTCCCATACTGGGGGAGGGGGATATTGAATATTAATTTGGATGTGGACTGAAGTAGCCATATTTATTATAGGGTTTTGTGCTTGCACAAAAAAGGTTGTTTTAGTATTTGCAAGGTATGGATCTTCATTTTAAAAGGGCCTTTTGGATGCAAATAGTTCTCTGTGGATGGGAGAGGCACATTCAGGTGATCAGTGATAGTAGATTGAAGTTAAGGATCTCATTTAGGCTTCACTGAGCTAGTCTTTGGTGCAAAGATGTAAAGGGATGCATTGCTCCAGGACTGTTTTTGCACATTATTGGTTTGATTAGAAATAATAAGGATCCACTTTGGTTTGGTGGTATGTAATTTGATACTTTCTGCAGAAATGCAGGATTTCAATAGCAGAGTATTATGAGGATAAGGAACACATGCCAGAAAATTAAAAGGACACCCCAGAGTTTGCTTTATTAAGGCGTCAGGAATTGCTAAACATTATTATTTATTTAGACTGTGTTAGCATCCATAATGTGCTAAGTGCTTTCTAAACCCAAATGAAGACACCCATTGCTTGCAGATTATGTTCCCAAGATGAAGTCGCCTGCACTTTTTAAAAAATGGTTGCTGCCCATTTCTAATCTCTCTAGGTTCTTCCCAAAAGGAAAACATCTTAAAATTTCCAAAACAATTGCACTGCAACATGAGAAGCCTGGGTTCAAGGACAAACCTAGGGGGTTAGATTTCCTTAAGCTGACAGACAAAAGGAACAAGCTCAGATGCATGCATGTCAGGTGGAACAGAAGAGGGAAGTCGAGAAATTTTACTACTCAAAGTACAAATAATCTACCATTTGACAAAGTCAGAATGGCCTTGATTGCCAAGTGAGCCATTTGCCCATTCTTCTGATTTAGTTACATCATTGAGAACAAATGCAGTATTGTTATCCCTAAGTGTTCAAAAATCACAAGGCAGCCCCCCAAAATCATGATGTTGGGTTAAAAAGCAAAAGATCTGAATATATATTATAAGGTTCTTTTTAATTTTCCTTTGCATTTTTGAGCCCTGAGGTCCACTCAGCTGGTGTTTTCAAGATTTTCTTTGCAGCTACAAGGGCTAGAATCATACTTTTATTAAAATGAGCTGAGATCTCATATATTCACGTGACTCCAGGAGATGGAACTTTAAGAAAAAACCCCCACAAAATATCATGAAACACAGTAAAATCATGAGACTTGACAACTTTGCAATTGGTTTTCAAAATATTGCTTGGACTGGGAGAAAACAAAACAAATTTACTCTGCAGAAAAACAGACACTGAATTTATGATTTCTGTAAATCAAAGGCCTGGGGTCATTACATTTATACATTTTCTACTCAAATAATTCTATGGTATTAACACATCTTTGCCTATCATGGCATTTTTCTTTCATATTAATCCACACAAGGCTAGACACTTTTTCCATTGAAGACAGTCAGTTCTGCTACTGACTTCAGTGGAAGTTGAATCAGGTTCAGGCCATTTAACTACATTCTGTACTTTTCCAAACCAACTGACATACTTTTTAATGAAGAAAAAAAAAGGCCATATCTATTTATTATGAAGAGGGCACAACTAGGTATTTTACACATAACTGACTTTCTTCACTCTTAAAGTAGGGGATTGGATTCACACCCAGATTTCAGAACCCCAGTTTTGACCTATGAGATCAAAAGAGCCTAAACCAACTTTTTTTATACTTCATTACAGCATTGCAGGAAAAGCATGATAGCAATTCTTAGATATACCAGTGTCATCATAAATTGAAAGGTAAACATATTCCTTTAATAGATTAATAGATTAAATGATCACAAGCAATATAATTTCTTATATGTAAAAGCCTGGGATCATCATAACACAAGTTATACAAACCACTTGATTTCATAAAATCTAGACACTTGGAGCCAAATTCATACCTGCTTAAGCAACAGCATCAACAGAAGTTGGTGACTTTGTCCCAGTTCAAACCAGGTCTGAATTTTGGCTTCAGTTCTTTGAAAAACATGAGAGTTGGAGTCTCTTCCTGTCCCCAAACTAAAAACTAAGGAATCTGTCTTATAAACTTGTAACAACAAAAGTAAGACCAGCAACCTTATTCCCCAAACTAAGAGTGTGCCCAGTTCTGATCTGACACCAGTTTTACAACAGAATAAGATCGAGTTCAGTAGAACTGCAAGGAAGATCAATATCTGCACTTCTATACACCCAATGCTCCCCAAGACATTAAAGAATGTTTTGGATCCAGCATGCTCCAAGCTCAGTGTATCTGTCATGGAAAAATTACTGTTAATTAAAACATCACTGATTTTTAATCCTGTAGCTATTGGGCCTAACATTTATGGCTGTATATTATCTGGACTTGGTACTTTGGCACTCCTAAAACAGACAATCTGTTGATAATTGTTTCTGTTATCTACACACTAACACTGCAGGAACTCTGTGGATTTGGACCTGGAACCCACAAGATTTATAACATTATTATAGGGAAAAGATACCATTTTTTGGTCAAAGTGTAAGTACAAAAAACAATTGCCTTCTATATAAGTTCTATATTTCTCATGCAATCAAAAAAATATAAACAGTCAATATGTTCAACAACCAACTCTGATGTGCCACATTTATAAATAACAAAATAATATAGAATAAATGGAAAAGGGGAAGTTGATAGAATATAAACCAGAAGTTAGGAATTGTAGAAAACTGATAAAGGAAGCCAAGGGACACAAGGCAAAAGTCTGTGGCTGAAGAGGTAAAGACAATAAGAAGGAGTTTTAAAATATATTAAGAACAAAAAGAATCCTGACAATGATATTTATGAATTACTAGATGGAAATGGTAGAATTATCAATAATAATGCAAAAAACCCAGAAGTGTTCAATAAATACATCTGTTCTGTATTTGGGGGAAAAACAACTGATATAGTTTCATCATATGGTGATAATACTCTTTCCATTCCACTAGTATCTCTAGTGGCTTCTTCTTAATATCCTCTAAAGTGAGACATTTTAAAATCAGCAGGTCCAGATAACTTGCATCCAAGAGCTGAGTAGCTAGCTGGACCATTAACAGAGATTTTCAATAAGTCTTGGAGCACTGGGGAAATTCCAGAAAACTGGAAGAAAGCTAATATTGTGACAATTTTTTAAGAGAGTAAATGGGATGACCTGGGTAATAGGCCTGACAGCCTGACCTTGATCCCAGGCAAGATAATGGAGTGGCTGACATGAGCTTCTTTTAATAAAGAATTAAAGGAGGGAAATATAATTAATTCCAGCTCACATGGGTTTATGAAAAATAGATCTTGTCAAACCTGAAATTTTTTGATGAAATTACAAGTTTGGTTGATAAAGAACATAATAGACTTCTGCAAGTCATTTGACTTCATACTGCATGACATTTTGATTAAAAACTAGAAGTACACCTCTACCCCAATATAACGCTGTCCTCGGGAGCCAAAAAATCTTACCGCGTTATAGGTGAAACTGCGTTATATCTAACTTGCTTTGATCCGCCGGAGTGGGCAGTCCTGCCCCCCCGGAGCGCTGCTTTACCGCGTTATTTCCGAATTCGTGTTATATCGGGTCGCGTTATAGCGAGGTAGAGGTGTATATACAGTTAACATGGCACATATTAAATGGTTTAAAAACAAGATCACTGACAGGTCTCAAAATGTAATTGTAAATAGGAATCAACATCAAGTAGGTGCGATTCCAGTGGGGTTTCTCAGTGATCTGTTCTTGGCCAGATGCTATTTAACTCTTATTCCAGGTCATTGATAAAATATTGTGTCATCACTAATAAAGTTTGCAGACAACATTGAAATTGGGGGAGAGGGGACTAATGAAGAGGGCAGATCACTGATTCAAAATAATCTGGTTTACTTGGTAAATTGGGTAAAAGCAAACAATATACGTTTTAATATGGCTAAATGTGTACATGTAGGAACAAAGAGCATAGGCCATACTGACAGGATAGGGGACGCTATCCTCTGCTACCCCCAAATCTTTTTCACAGTCCCGGCTTCCCAGAATAATCAGCTCAACATGAACTCCCAGTGTGTCACTGTGGTCAAAAGGGGTAATGCGATCCTTGGATGCATAAGCAGAGGAATCTCAAGTAGGAGTAGAAAGGTTATTTTACCTCTGTATTTGGCACTGTTACAACTATTGCTGGAATACTGGATTCCGTTCTGGTACCCACAATTCAAGAAGGATGTTAATAAATTGAAGAGGGCTCAAAAAAGAGCCATGAGAACAATTAGAGAATTAGACAATATGCCTTATACACTTAAGGAGATCAATCTATGTATCTTAAAGAAAAGATTAAGGGGTGGCTTGGTTACATCATGTGCCAGCAATGCCCCTCTGCTATGTACATTGGCCAAACTGGACAGTCACTACGCAAGAGGATAAATGGACACAAGTCAGATATCAGGAATGGCAATATACAAAAACCTGTAGGAGAACACTTTAACCTCCCTGGCCACACAATAGCAGATGTTAGGGTAGCCATCTTACAGCAAAAAAACTTCAGAACCAGACTCCAAAGAGAAACTGCTGAGCTCCAGTTCATTTGCAAATTTGACACCATCAGATCAGGATTAAACAAAGACTGTGAATGGCTATCCAACTACAGAAGCAGCTTCTCCTCCCTTGGTGTTCACACCTCTACTGCTAGCAGAGCACCTCACCCTCCCTGATTGAACTAACCTCGTTATCTCCACACTGATTTATACCTGCCTCTGGAGATTTCCATTACTTGCATCTGAAGAAGTGAGGTTCTTACCCACGAAAGCTTATACTCCCAATACTTCTCTTAGTCTTAAAGGTGCCACAGGACCCTCTGTTGCTTTTTACAGATTCAGACTAACACGGCTACCCCTCTGATACTTAAATCCTTAGTTAGTTTACTGTAGGATTGGCTACAAGTTTTGTGTTTGGTGTGAGATATAATGTATAAATTGACCTGAGGCAAGTGACTGGTCTCTTGGGATTGGGAACAACCAAATGTTTGGTGTATAACCACCATCACTGGATCCAGCTTGCCTGGGTGGCAAGAAGGATAGATTGGAATGCCCAAGTGGACTATCTGTGACGCCATGGTAAGACTGTTTTAGTGTGTTAGGAGTTCACATTTGTTACTGAGTTGGTGACACTTAATTATAGAACACAGCCAGTTCGGGATCTCTGCCCTGCTTCTTGACAGTCTGCCCTGAGTTGAGAGCCACTCCAGAGAGCATGACAACAACTTGTCTGTTGTCTTGTTTTGAATAGGTAAATGAAATATAGGGTGTGACACTGTACCCCATATTCTTCATAGTGATATTATATGATTATGATAATTATGATGCATTTTGTACAAGATGAGTCATATAAGGTGTCATTGGAAAAGTTATGATTTACTGACTATTATCCTATTTGCATGCATGTATCATTTTTGTATCTGAAGTTATGGATATTGATTATGTATCTGTATTTCACATGTAGTCACACCTGGGTGACACCGACTAGGCAAGATGCTGCCAGTCTAAACAACTGGTTGTGAAGGTCCATTCAGGGCCATTAGGGTAAACAATAGGCCCTAGGAGAAGCCTATCTCCCCTTGGTGAGCCTTCCTGAGAATGCTCCAGACAACCTGTAAGTAATGGCTGCTATGACACTGCAAGGGCATGTGACCAGCCCACATGACTCTGGACTCCATTTTGGGTACCAGTGTTTTTCCACAAGCTGGTCTGGGAACTGAGCTGGGAACAAAGTGTTCCCGTCCTGTGCTAAAGCTATATAAGGCCGGGCGTGACATCATCGGTTGTTCTTCACTCCCTCACAACTCAACACCTGAGAGAAGCTCCGAAAGAAAAAACTAGTAACGGGGGAGGGGATCCCAAGCTGCAAAGAAAATACAGCTTGTGCCTTAAGAAGCTGCAAGCCTGCTTGTATCGTCAGACAGGGTGAGAATTTGCTAATTCATATCCTATCTTCCTAGTATTTTAGGCTTAGATTGCGGTTTTGTTCATTTACTAGATAATCTGCTTTGATCTGTTTGCTATCATTTATAATCACTTAAAATCTATCTTTTGTAGTTAATAAACTTGTTTATATTTTAACCTAAACCAGTGTACCTTTAAGTAAAGTGTCTGGGGGAAAATCTCAGCTTAGTTACCCCAAGTGTGCATATTCCTCTCCACACTGAGGGAGAGGCGGACATACTAATGAGCTTACAGATCCCTGTGCAGTGCAAGACAATATAATTTTGGATTTATACTCCAGAGGAGGGTGCGTGCCTGGAGAGGTGGGAAACTGGCTGGCGTCTGCTGTTGGCACTCAGGTAGCCCAGTTTGAGTGTGTGGTGCCACCAACTGTCATGTTGGGTGATAACAGGGCCTGGGTGAGCTGGCTGCATCTCCAACCAAGGAAAGCAGTGTGAACAGGGCCAGTCCAACTGAGTGGTTAGAGGGGGCACAGCAGTTTCTCATGGCTTCCAGACAGCATCCTCGGGGTGATAATCCATCACACAGGGTTATTTTTTATTTTAATTAAATGGGATGTCTGGTTCAGCAGATTATTAAATTAAAGGGGTGAGTGGTAATGGCTCTACCAATAGCTGGCAAGCCAATAATGGCTCTTGTGAAGCCCAGCCTAATTTTAATGAAATTTACCCTGTGCAGATTGCCAGCATAAAGCCTATGCCTCATGTGGGGCTTAAGTGGGGCAGAAGTCTTGTGCCGGCCCTCTGCATAGGGGTAATTTCACCCTTAAGGCGCACCTGATGGGAGCCACCCACATTCACTATGTAGCAATATGAGCCAGACATGCACACATAACACAGCCTACCTTCACTCCACAAGTTGGTAAGGAATTTGCTATACATTTTTAGTGTTAGACTCAAGACCCCAGTTTCTTAGTTCTATAACCAATGCCTAATCCCAGTCAAGTTGTGGAATCTCTGCATAAATCCCAATGTAATAAAATCTATTTCAGTTATATACAGCACAGATATCTTTGTTTCAAAAAAGACAGCTATAACACCACCTTGCATTTGCATTGTGAACACTTTTTTTCTAAAATATAACAAGCCAATATGTTGAACAATCCAGCGGAACTAGATGCATGTAAAAGCAAGATCAAGACAAATTTATTTTATCTCTTCCTTTTTGCTATCTTATGCTGCCAACTACTGGAAATAAACTCTATGCATGTAACAAGAGAAGTTAATAGCAGCAATGTGATTTTTCCAAATTCTGTTCTATATAGGTTCTTAACACATTCATTGCCATTGTATCTCAGCACTTCCAGCAGTGCATTAAATGATGTGACTCACATCTGTCACTAGCATGGGCCAAATCATCCTCTCTATCTCCATGGATGGAAAAGAAGAAAAACTTCACAGAAACTCATTCTATCTATGCATCTGTTTTTGGGTTTTATTACCACAGTATCTGAGCACCTTGCACATAAAGTCAATAGCAGTTGCAATGTTATAGTGGCCTACGGCCATACCGGACCAAACGTCTCCGGTCCTGTCCAGTCTCGGAAGGTAAACCGTCCTGGGCCTGGCTAGTACTTGGATGGGTGACCACCTGGGAATCCCAGGTGCTGTAGGCACTGAGTTAGTTGGGGTTGGCCCTGCTTTGAGCAGGGGGTTGGACTAGATGACCTCCTGACGTCTCTTCCAACCCTAACGTTCTATGATTCTATGAGTGGATTTCATGGAGTCTCTAGCATATCTTCCTTTTCGGGATTAAAGTTCTGCTTAGGGCAAGGTGTTTGCTTTTGATGTTTAACTCATTTTTTTTTTCTGTAGAGGTTTATTGAGGAAAAGTGGGTGTTAGTGTTGTGAGTGTCATTCTTATGGCTGGAAAGCCTCCCACTCTGAATTATGCAACCCACCCACTGAGGTGGGTCAGGGACAGCCCATGGCAGTGTTGCTCTGAAAGGGAGCATAGGCCAGAAGGCAGCACAGAGTTACCGAGCCTCCCTGAGGATGGCTCTTGCTTTGGCAAATTTCTCCCCCCGTGCTCTCTCTTGATCTATGGTTCAAATCCACTGCCAATTCTGCCAGAGCAGCTAGTAGAAGCAGGGAGCCCTCTGATGGAACAGTGCAAAGGACACTGCAGAAGTGCAAGTGTACAGAGTTTATAGTCCCTATAAGAATAATCCACATGAGAACAATTGGGCCATATGACATTTGCTGTTTAAGTCACATACTTGTGACCCGGAGCCCCGCAGATGCCAACTGGCCGAGGGCACACCGTACCATAACTCATCAGGTTTTACATACGCCTGGCCACAGCTCACTGTTGTCAAAAACTGTATCTAAAAGATGTCACGTAAGGTGTCATATGCAAACTGGTAACACACGGGTCATTAATATTATTGTGTGATGTATGCAATGGAGCTAAGACACATCTGCCCACCTTTATTCGAATGAAGCTCCTTCTGATCTGACAGCTCAGGCATTGTTAGTTTTGTCCAGAACAATTTACAAACTTGGAACCTAATTCTGTAAACCCTTAATCATTTGATCAATCCCATTGAAGACAATGGGACTATTTGCATGACTATGGACCACTTTTGTGGACTGGTAAGAGTTTCAGGAGGCTGTTCCTATAAAGGAAGTTGAATCCCCCATTGAAATGCAATGTTTGGGTACAATACCATAAAGCAGTTTAGGATACAGTTCTACTTAAAAATTGTCTTTAAATAAGTCAGACATATGCTGAAATGGCTCCTCACTCAACTCCCATATTCTGTATAAACAGACTGAATACTACATATTTGGGGGGAAAGTAAGTAGTTAAGCATGTTAATACTTGCATATACAAAGGGGGGTGGTGTTGGAGGGGACGAGGAGAGCGTGGGGGCCCCAGGCTGGGGCATGGAGGAGTCACATGGGAAGGTCACGTGCCCCCCCCCCCTTGTGTCCCTCCCTTGAGTGCAGTACCGGCAAGAAATGATTTCTACTTGCACCACTGCTTACACCGTTCCAAAAAGGGCCATGCACCCCACCTCCGCAGTCAGCAGTGACTCTCAGCCAGCATTGGAAAACAGAAGGGTTTAATAGTCAATGGGAACATGGTGTAGAACAGATCTTGTTAGCATAGAAAGCAGGAAGTTACAGCAAAGTCCATCTTGGGGAGGGAGGATCCAGAGCCCAGAGGTCTCTCCCTGAGTCCCAAACCAGCAGACTAACTCCTTCTACTCCTGGGGGGATTCTGCGGCAAAAAATGCAAAATTCTGCATTTTTTTTTTGTCAAACTAATGCAATATAATCACACCCATTTCAATTGTTTTGGTAATTTATTTAAACTACAATACAGAAAAAAGTCACAATAACTATTCAGCATTTCCTAAACACATGAAAGTTAAGTGAAAAACACTTGGTAACTAATACTCTGCATTCCACTTACAATCCTGGATTTTCATTTAAATTTATATTACAGAACACCAAACGGAGGCGTGGGGGGGAATTGAATGTCATTTTAAATTGCTCAGACTTTCACACATGAAAGTCATACAGTTTTGCTAATCATTGTCCTGGACCCGGCTGGATATTCTGGGAAGTGCTCGGTTCTGATTGTCCTGACATTTTATTGACTGCTTGGTAAATGTTTTATTTGCCCTCAAAGTCTTTTTTTTTTTTAAACGGGTAAGTAAAATAAATCCTGAGCTGTAATCTAACCCCATTGTGCCACTTTGGCACAGGAAAAAAGTGAGAAATCACAGAGATCTTCCTAGCTGAGGATTTCTTACTGTTGTTTATAATAAGACTCCTTTACATCACTCTGGCAATGTTGGAGCCTTAAAACTTTCATCGGTTTTAATGCTCCTGGGGGAATTGACTGAGAATGGGAACAGTTAACTAACAATAGGAACAACAGGCATGCTGCTACATTTCTGCCTCAGAGAATGAGATCAATTAACCATCAACAGCAACTTTAACAACTTTACTACACAGTCAGGGTGCTACATTTGTGCCTCAGAGAATGAGATCAATTAACTCAGGCAGGCTGCTTCATTTGTGCCTCTAGCCTACCTCGTGCATAATAAAAAGCCCTACCCTTACACGCCAGGGAGCTGCAGTCGCAAAGAGGGACAGAGTCTCTCTCTCTCTCTCTCGCTTGTTGGCACGCACGTACACCCGGCCCTACCCCCCCCCCCCCCCCCCCCCCCCCCCCCCCCCCCCCCCCGACGGTGATCACGCAGGTATGCACGCCCAGGCCGCACCCCTGTCTCTGAGGCTGCTCCAGGCACACCGAAACAGATAAGCTGTCTGGGCTTCTGGGGAAGAGGCGCATGTCCCCCAGCAGATTTTTTTTTGCGTTTTTCTGCGCAGGGGGCACAGAAAAATGCAGGCCATATGAATTCTGTGCCCCCGCATAGGCGCAGAATCCCCCCAGGAGTATCCTTCCAACAGCCCAGCCTCAGTCACACTCAGCAGCCCCACTGCCATGCTTTGTCTCTTTCCTAGGCAAGCAGGTCACCTGGTCTCTTTGTTCTCCAACCCCTTCGGCTGGCTCCTTGCAGAGGACAGGCTCCGGCCATCAGTTGCCAGTATACAGCGAGCTGACCATTCTCTGTGTCCAGGCAGCCAGTTGGCAGTCACCCATGCCCTCTAGGGGTCTCTGCAATGATCACATACCCTTATCCTACCACCTAGATATCTGAGTAATACATAGGGGAAACTGAGGCACACACAGTATTCAGAGAAAACATTAAGAACATTCCCACTTCGTCACATATGTACAAGTGATGTATAAAGAATTATGGATGTGTGCTGGAAATACGTTCCTAAAATGTGTTTGGCAGGCAGTGCCTAACTCCATCTTGTCCTAGACAAAGGAATGTTGTTTTGCAGGCTTGACTGCATCTCCACTATAAATTAAGCAAGGTGAGACAAAGGCAATGAAAAGCACATTAACAAGAAAAGTACAACAAAGCCATTAGGCAAGCAAGTGAGGGAAGATAGCCATTTAATATTGATGGAGACTGTACCCTCAGGAAGCCTTCCTGCCTCTTGAAACTTAGTTTTGTTTTATTACAGAAAACACCTCAGTGCTGAAGGATAAAATCCTCAACCAAACTAACAGGCTGGCGTGTGTTCTGTCTCTCTGGAGACAGCAAACTTGATAACTTCTGTGAGGGTCCATTGAGAGAAACTGGACACAGCAGAAAAACCTCTTTGGGGAATTTGGGAACTGGGGTTCACTGACCTGCAAGGCAAGGTTTGGACTGGCAGAGTCCTGAGGAGTTTGCTAGCAAGGGAGACAACCTGGTGTGGTAGGGCGATGACTCATAGTTAAGGCTATGATTTTGGCACAGGTATTTTTATTAAAAGTCACGGACAGGATACAGACAATAAACAATAAACCATGGATTTATTGAAGCCTGAGCCCCGCCGCTGTGGGGATGAATTACTGGAATTTTCATTAAGTCACAGAGGTCTCATAAAAATCACGGAATCCATGACCTCTATGACTGACTCATAGCTTAGAAGCAGCAAAGCTCACTCTTGTTGTGGCAGCGTGGTAACACAGCCATAGGTGCCAACTTCATGGGTGGTCTGGGGCTGGAGCACCCACGGAGAAAAAATGGTGGGTGGTGAGCAGCCACTGGCAGCCCCCATATCAGCTACCCTCCACCCCCCCCAGTGCCTCCTGCCTGTGAGCAGGCCCCGTGGATCAGCGCCTCCCCCTTCCTCCCTGCACCTCCCACCCGCTGCAACCAGCTCTTTCGCAGTGTGCAGGAGGCTGGAAGAGAGGGGGAAGGAGCGAGGACACGGTGTGCTCGGGGGAGGAACTGGGCGGGAAGAAGCGGGGTGGGGGTTGAGCAGGGACAGGAAGAGGAGGGGTGTGGGTGGGGCCTTGGGGAAGAGGTGGAGTGGAGTGGGGGTGGGACCTGGGGCAGAGCCAGAGATGGAGTACCCTGTGGCACTTTGAAAAGTCGGCGCCTGTGAACGCAGCAGTTCACAGTTCTAGGTGACCTGAGCAAGGCATCACATACTGTATAATATTTTTGTAAACGATTAGTTTCTTCTCTGGGCTAGGAATCATGACAACATATTAATCAAAAATAGACCAAGATAAGGTACAATCTAGTATTAGTATGTAATAACTATAAACCAACGAAGCTAAGAGCTTGCTTAATGTGACTGTTTATTTGTTTAATCTTCTTTTTAGCGTATGTGCAACGTGCCTCAGGCGGCACGTGAGCAGGATTCATCACCAAATTTGGTCCACTGGTTGGATATTAGCTTCCTCAACCTGGGCCAGGTACTGATGGGGAGTGCAACATGAATACTGATCCATGCCCCATTAGCTCCTAATGAGGAGAAATCCTTAGTGAAAAGACTTGGGCTATAATGGAGTCCCAGCTTGTTAGAGGCCATATATTTTCATGGCACCACAAATCATCCTGCACATTAATATATTACAATTGGTTCTGTATGTAGGGTTGTAAAAGATGAATGGGAAAAAAAAAAACTTTTCACCATCATTGCTGGTAGAACTGTGTGCAGAAACTGGGTTGCTATGTGTCACATAGCAACTGACAGTATATACTGGGTAGTGCTGAAGTAACAGATAGGGATGAATGTATTAGCATAGTTAGTTAACTTCTGCAGAAGCAGCCACTAGTTTTAAGCAAGACATCTACTCATAAAAACAGGCTCCTCAACGAACATCTTGCAGTTCCTACAAAAAACAACAATACCGAGCAAGTCCCTGAAGCACACGTATTACATCAAATATTTGACTTGAAACTAGTTTCACGTGAATGTTCCTGATAATGATTTTATACACCCAGGATATTTGCTGCTATGTACATATTAGTTTATGAAAGCAAAAGCTCACTACAAAATAGAATTGATTGACTGAATGACCACACAGAGACATCTTTTAGGAAATCTGAGTCTGAAGAGTTAAACACGTCGCAAGCTTGGGAAAAGGGAAACAACCCCCTCCCCCTCCAAACTGATACAGTGTCCAATTCTCAGGGAAGCAATGAATTTTCCAAAGTTCACCTAGCTCTGTTCTGCGGAAGAGGGACAATTCCCTTTTCCTCCCAAGTCATTTTTAGTCAAAACCTTTGCATTCTGCAATTCAGTAGAACGGCTCGATCCTGCGGTGCCTCACTGCCCTCAACCCCCAATGAAACTGAAGTGTTACACTGTTGAAATACTGGGATTAACTAGTTTAGAGGGTAGATTTCCTCCAGTGCCTCAGCTTTGCTCGATGCAAGAGAAGGGAAGGTGTGTGTCTTGTAACCTGGTCTGGGAGTTCAGTGAGCTGCTTCCTAGCACCTCTAATTTATATCACAAATGCAGATGCAGAGTCCTTAATTGAACCTGCACCCATGGTGGATGGAGGGAGGGAGGGGAAAGAGAGGTGCAGGGCCCAGATATGGCACACCTGCACTAACAAAAGGGAATTCTCTGCAGGCCAGCTCTGTGGCCACTTTCTAGCTCCTTTGCACCTCCTGATTAGTGCAAAGGGGACAGATATAAGTGGGGAATTCAAACCTGTACCTACACTGGATTGGTGTGAAACATTCCTGTTCCCCTCAAAATATCTCCTCCCCCAAAAAACTAGCAACCTCCCCCCTCAAAAACCTTTGTTCTGTTGAGTGACAGTTTAGCAGAACAGATCAAGCATTAATTAGTGAAGACACTCTGCACCTCATAGAATTGAAACCTAACTGCTGAGCCTTTTACCCAACCAGGTGAGTACAAATGGGACACCTTGAATAAGAATAACTTACGTTAGCAAAGGCTTCAGGATCAGGTCTTTTAAATTCTATGTTAACAGAATTGAACTTTTTTTTTTAATAGGAATCTTTCACCAAAATCCTGTGTAGACACAAATTGTTTAACTTCTTATTGCATCTCCTGATCATAAACAAAGGCCAACTTCTGCTCTCAGATATACACTGTAAAGCCTGGTTTACACTACAAACTTAGGTCAATGTAAGCTGCCTTGCGTTGACCTAGTTATGCATGTATCTACTCTTAAATTTGCCACCCATTGATGTCAGCTCTCCATTATGCCGACATAGTAACACCACCTGCCCGAGAGGCACTGAGCCAGGGTTAATGCACAGAGGGCAATGCAGCACAAATGTAGACACTACATTACCTATAAAAACAACAAGGAGTCTAGTGGCACCTTAAAGACTAACAGATTTATTTGGGCATAAGCTTTCGTGGGTAAAAAACCTCACTTCTTCAGATGCATGGAGTGAAAATTACAGAACCTGTGCCAATTACATTACCTATGTCAATCCTAACAGTCCTCCAGCAGCCATCCCACAATGCCAGATACTGACCGCTCCGGTCATAACTGTGAACTCAGCTGCCAAGCGTTCACAGAGACCAGAAGCCCACCCCTGCTTTACAACCTCACGAATTTTTGAAATGTCTTTTCCTGATTGTCCAGCTTAGCAAACACACCTAGTTGCTGTGTGCAACTGCCCAGCTGACCAGGCTGGCTACATGCTCCAGACATGCTTTGGCTTGGAGCAGACAGGAGATATTGGATCTCCTGGGGCAGTGGAGAGAAGAGGCTGTGCAAGCACAACTATGGACCAGCCACAGAAACATGGACATCTATGAGCAGATGGCATGGGGGAGGCAAAAGAAGGGGTACAACAGGGATCAGCAACAGTGCCGTGTGAAAACCAAGGAAAAGGCCAGGGAAACCAACAGGGATCTGATGCCAAGCTACAGACCTGCCATTTTTACAAAGAGCCACATGCAATACTTGGCAGAGACACCACCACCACCCCAAAGACAACCATGGATACCTCCAAGGAGCCCAAGTCACAGGCTCCTGCTATGAACTGTGAGGACGAGGAAGAGGAGGAGGATGGGGGACAAATGACAGGGGGAATCCAACTATGCAGTGAGCCAGTGCTGTTTGAGGCTCCACCACAGTCCAGTCAGTCCCAGCAGTCGAGCACAGGTGAGCCCAGTGCAGGGGAAAGAACCTCAGGTAAGTGTGTAAATTTATTTCCCATTACAGTGATGGTGCCCCCAACTTAACAGGACACAGCTATTGACTTTTCATTAACTTACTCATACTAGAAGAGGTAGTGGTACAATAAAAAGAAGTAGAGTTATCTGCTTTTTATTCCCCTCTAGATTTAGCAGGGGAGGAGAGGTGGCATGCAGAGCAGTTTGTTTACGTTCGCAGGGATGTTCCCTGAATCCTTCTGAGAGATCACAATGAAGCTTTCACAGAAATAATCTGTAATCCAGTCCCGAAGGTTTCTAGGGATGGCCACCTTATTTCTTCATCCACACCAGGACACTTTCCCACTCCTGTCAGTGATAACTTCGGCCGGGACCATTTCAGTACACAAGTATCAGAGGGGTAGCCGTGTTAGTCTGGATCTGTAAAAAGCAACAGAGAGTCCTGTGGCACCTTTAAGACTAACAGATGTATTGGAGCATAAGCTTTCGTGGGTGAATGCATGTGACATGCATCCGACGAAGTGGGCATTCACCCACGAAAGCTTATGCTCCAATACGTCTGTTAGTCTTAAAGGTGCCACAGGACTCTCTGTTGCTTTTTTCAGTACACAGGCTACCAACATATAGACCCAGAAAGCTTTGGACGCTAGTAGCAGCTGCGTTCTCTGTGCCTTTGTTACCCTCAGAAGTGAGATACCAGCTAAAAGCACTATCACTTGCAGAAAATGGTGCCAATGTTCAATGCTACCATTGCCCTATGCTCATAGTTTCATATAACCTAGCAATCCCCTCTTCAATTTCCTCACCACAGAGGGCCATGCTCCCCGTGGCTGGTGCTGTGAGTGGTGCCGTGCACAAGCACTCAGAAGCAGAAGTGTCAATAAGTACATCTTATTTAACACTTTAGGGGAGCAAGGGAAGGGAGTTCTGCATCTTAACTTTCACTTTCCGTTGTACTACACTGACAGCGGTACCTCTGTGTGTTTTATCTGTAGCTGCTGCCATTGTAGCCTTGAGGAGTTCCCCCTCCATACCTGTGGAACACCTAATCTAGATAAAGAGGAGAAAGAAGAGGACTCGGGATGACATGTTCAGCAAGATCCTGCAAGCCAGTGCTGCATCAGACCATGAGCAGAGGGCCTGGAGGATGAACACTACAGACTGTACGGAGGAGGAAAGAGTGGAGAAGAGAAAAGCCCCGGTGTCCCAGCAGGAAGAGGAGTGGGAGATGCACCAGGACATAATGGGGTTTCTTCAGCAGCAAGCTGCAGGCTCTTGTGGACCTACAGGTTCAACAATCACAGGCTCACCTCCCTTTGCAGTCCATGCAGAAGTCCAGTATAGCACCTCTCTACACCAGCCCCACCATTCCACATGGCATCAGGGCTGCATCCCTACCCCACCACTCCACACCAGGGGACAGTAAGGACAATCACAGCTTAACATATACACATCAACTATGGCTCTCACAGGTCAGTGTGTATAACTAAAATGGACATGAATATTATTTGTTGCTGTGGGTAAAATGTGCGCAGTACGTTTTTTCCCCCTAAAGCTTCTCACCCTCCCAGAATACATGCTGTGTCCCCCAGGGGGGCCTGCCCCCCCTCCAGTTTGAGGTTCATGGGATTTTAAAAATAGGTGTGAAAATTATGGGATAGAGATGGCATAATAAGGTGGAGAAAGTTGCATGATTGGAACTTGAGCCCAGAGTCCCAGTCACCCCTGTGTTTCTGCCCCACAATGCATTGTCAAAACTTCCCAACAGACAGTGCACTAGATGGCGGCAAGTTGGACACGGGGATACCTACCCATGACGCACCGCACTGTGCATCAAAACAAGCACTCCTGGTGAGTAATGCGAGGAGCCAAGAATGCACATGCACAAGCAATATACAGTGGCTTTATGCCAACATAACTTGCATCAGCAAAAGTTTGTACTGTACACATGTCCTTAGCCCCAAATATCTCCATTGGCTTCAGTTCAACTTACTTCAGATTTACTCTGGCTCAGCTAGAAGTAGAATCTGTCTCTAAATAAGCCTGACTAAAAAAAATTATTTTTACCAGCATTTATTGTGTTCAGTAACTTAACATAATCACAACATACTACTAAAAACCACACCAGCTAAATTTCTTCCTAAATACACAGTTCTCATTTTACATTTTACACACCCACTTCTCTGTCCTTGGTTTTGTATTGTTCTGTACTGTCCCAGTGTGGGCCTTAAACTATAAGCCCTTCGGAGCAAAGAGCTTCTTAAATGGCACAGTTTGCTTTCTGCACGATGCTATGTATACTCATGATGCTATGTAGCTAACAACAATTATACAATAAGCAGCTGTAATGCACAGTCAAAAGATATATATGTAAAAAAACAACTTACTGTGTACTCAAATGAACTAAAACTCCTCCTGTTACATACAGTCCCATGCATTTTGGAAGCTAAGAGTGCATCCCTGTAGAAATGCCTAAGTTCACAGTATTGTAATGCACACAGTGAGCAAAGAAAGCACTCAATTGTACAACCAAGTATTAAAGGCCACATGACTGTCATATGACTATACTTGCATGCAATTACTTCAATTTTTCGGTGTTTGATTACCGACCAGTGGCTTTATCTTATCAAGTTATTTGCATGCACTGAATTTAGGAACTAATAAAATACACATTTTTCTCCAGAGTCTTAGGCCCCAATCCTGCAAAGAGCTCCATGGGCATAGGTGCTGGCACTAGGGGTGCTGCTGCACCCCCTGGCTTGAAGCGGTTTCCATCATATACAGGGTTTACAGTTTGGATCAATGGCTCTCAGCACCCCACTATAAAAACTGTTCCAGCGCCCCCGGCCATGGGCATGGATTCCTGTGCCCAAGCAGATCCCCACTGGTTTCAATGGGCGTAAAAGGGATCTAACTGCATGGAATTCATTTCAGGATGAGGGCCTTAGTAACCAGTACTCTATTAACTGTGTGCACGCACAGCCATGCAGCAATCTTGTATACACTACGCAAGACAAAAACGGTTCCACTCACGTCTCCTCTGTGCAGCCCCAGCAGGGACATGGTGTGACCCTTTAAGACCCTGAACTGCCCCCGCCCGCTGTGGCCTGTCTCCTTGCTGTGGGAGGAATGGAAGTGTTTCCAGTCTCAGGGACACACTCAATCTGGCTGTGAGGAGACGAGGCACTTGAATACCCCTTGTGCAGGAGTTGAGGTGAAAGCCTGGTACCATCCCAGGACAGTGGAGACTCCGGAGCTGCGACCTGATAGGGCCATAGCACCGACACACAGTTGGTTTCCACTCAGCAATTGCTGCTGCCGGCGGAAGCTGCAGCCTGGGCCCCATCCTGAGAGCGTCCAAGTTGGGGATCTGAAATCCCAGACCCAGGGGAGGTGCAGTCAGACACTGCGCCCCCCCACCCACACACACGGACTCCTGGTCAGGCTCCTAGGGCTGCCTGCTACAGAGCTAATCACTTTCCTCTAGGACCCCGCAAATGGCAGTGATGAGAATTAATGTATGATACTGAGGGGCACCTTAAGGCAGCTCCCTGTACACACATGTGCACACTCCTACACCCTGTGCACACCCCTCTCATACCCACCTCCCCGTGTACACCCCCTCTCACATACACCCCTGTGCACATCCCTCTCACATGTACCCCAAATTAGTACAGTAAGAAGACTTCAAAAAACAAACAAAAAAAGTGTAAGCTTGCCCCAGGACACAAATGTAGTGTTCAATGGCGTTTGTAGCCCACTCAGTACAAAGGAAATTTAGAGGGAAAGTTGTTAGTAACAGAGGCCTACCTAAAGATCAGCTATAATGGGGCTCAGCCTCCCACAGCATTTGGTCTACAGTATCTTCAAAAATGTTCCAATGCAAAATTTTATACGCTTGCAGAAGAGGGTGGGAGCCAGCATAATTCCTCTGTCATCTTAGCCACCCAGGGTTTCCAGAGACAAGCCTTTTAAAGGCCTTTTCTCACTGTGATGAGAAAGTAAAACCACATCAGAGACAAAATCTGCTCTCACTGAAGTTAATGGGAAATCATTTACAAGCTTTCCAGCTACACATGCATTGAGATGCTCAAGGTATTAACTAACAATACCCTGAAAACGCTGTGATAAGTTCACACATGGCTACATGTGCCTTCAGTCCCTAGGGCTGCCAACCCTGCAGCTTTCACAAAGGCTGAAGTCACAAGTCAAATAATTTGTGATTTTAAAAAAAAATAAAAAAAAAAATCAGCAGAATGTTTAACACATTGGTGGGGGGAAAAAAACTTATCCTTTTATATCAGATGCAATTTTAGTGCTGCCACAGGAGGGACTATAGAAACAAAAACATTATCAGTTCTCTGAACTGATAGAACAATACAAGTTTTATGTGGCATCATCATTGGTGAACTGGGAGATATCTGCATTATTCTCATAGATACTATATGTAACTCGGTGTCCTTGTTCCATTTTGTATTGCTACCTGACATGAAGCATAGGATTAAATCAAAGGAGGCTGTAAAGGGGCTGGTAAGGAACCAAGCAGGACAGATGACACAGATAAGACAGCTTCAAAGGAGTTAAGATAAGAATGGCTGGGCCATCAACTGGGGGGAGAACTAGCAGGCTCCATCCAGGCCCTCCAGGGTATGGGGTACTCTTCCCAAGGCAATGGGGTCAAAGGAGATTCTTAAACCTCAAAGACCCTAGAAAAGGGAACAGGTGTGGGTTAGCTGGGAGAGGCTTTCCAGCATGTCTGTGAAAGCTGACAGGCTGCTAAGATTTACTCAGCGATAGAGGAAGCACTCTGTAAAAAGTGCAGGCTGTTTCTCCCAACCCAGACGCAGAATAAGTTGGTCCTGTCTTGAGCTATGGATAGTGAGGTTAAAACATAGGTAAGGAAATGTGTGTACGACTCTTGTTTTATATGTTGGCCCTGTACCATTTGTACCTTTGGGTGAAAGACTAAATAATGCCTCGTTTTGAATAAGTTGTTTTTGAGTCATTTGAATCAGGTGCTGTCACAGGTTCCCAAAGAGAAATTTCTGCAGGATCCAAACTCCAGTTGGCCCTAGTGAAGTATTCCTGGTTGGTTCCCAATAGGGTGAAACCCAGGTCCTGGTCTAAGTGTGGGTGAACCACAGAATTCCAGCCCAGGAGAGATAAAGGCCCGAGGCCTGGTGCCTGTGGGGGTGCACATGGCAAGACTCCGAGAAGGGACAGCAGCGCACTCTGAGAAGAATGATGGTAACCATGACACCAACTCCATAGGAAAATACTCATGGGCCTTCTTTGAGGCTTGATCCAAAAGAAAAAAATCCTCCTGTGAGAGAGTGATTGTGTAATATCTAAACAAGCAGTACTATAGGGGGAGGGGAGTATTCCATTGGAATAGGGAGCATCTTGTGACTGTAGTGCGGTTTAGGGAGGTTGTGCTGTCTGGTAGCTGCTGAGATTATTTTCTATTGCATAAAACCCCTGGGGGCTTATTCGCCACCCCCTATACTGGAATTTTCAACTTCTGCGATGAATCAGACCTATAACTCCCACAAACAGGAGCGGACCTAAAATAGAAGATTAGGCAGAATGTGCAGTTTTCAGTTTGCAGCCTTTGCTCTTGCCAGCCACATACTCTGCTGTTTTTAAAAAAGGAACTCCCTCCTCTACTTGGGTCTTAATCAGGGGCTGGAAGAGTTAGACCAGAATGTACACGTGCTCTAGTCCACCGGTGAGCAGCATAAGGAGGCGCATGGACAGCTGTCTCATTACTGACAGGTCTTCTGAATTAAGCCCTGGAGAGGCTCTATATTATTCCTGGAATTTTTGCAGATTAAATTCTGTGACTTTGCCCCTAATTCTCATTACATTCCAATTTTCTTGCAAATTCAGTCAGCACATTTAGCAACACAACACTTCTCCTAGCTATGTGAGAAATTGCTTAGCTTGATCCAGGAAACAAACACTGGAATTCTATTATGCATAGGTTTACCAGGTTCAGAGGTGCCAACTTCCCCAGTTCCCAGGTGATAGTCAACCCCCTCTCTGCCCCGGGCCCAGCCCCCACTCCACCCCTTCCTCCAAACCTCCTCTCCACTCCCTCCCCCACCTCTTCCTGCCCCCACTCCTCCCCTCCCCCGCAGCACCTCCTGAATGTCACTGAACATTGTGGCGGGCGGGAGGCGCTGGGAGGGAGGAGCTGAACCACAGGGCTGCTGGCGGGTGCTGAGCACCCACTATTTTTTTTTCCCCGTGGGTGCTCCAAGGCTGGAGCACCCACAGAGTCAGTGCCTATGACCAGGTCCATACATCTGGATTTTCCCAGACATGACATCTTTTTTGGTCCTCCGATCTCCATTCAGGAGGACTTTGACATATGAACAAGTGTCCGGGAAGTATGATATTGCCTCACTTACTTCTGTGTTGCTTCTGGTGGCGGCGCTGCCATCAGAGCTGGGGAGCAGGAGAGCAGTGGCTGTTGGCTGGGCACCCAGCTCTGAAGGCAGCGCTGCCGTTAGCAGCAGTGCAGAAGTAAGGGTGGTAGAAAGAAACTGTACAATAGAAACTGTACCCCACCTCGCCCTTCCAGATCCCCCTCCCTCTTCTCCATCAGTGTCCTCTATTTGAGAACTTGAAATATGGCAACCTAATTATGCAAGAACTAGATTATATATGTTGAAACATTACCTTTAGTTCGATCATGTGTGAGTGATACATTCCGGTCTATCCCACCATACCTGACTGGATAACCGTGTCCAGAGGGATCACTCCCAATGTGGTCAAAAAACAAAAATGTTTCTTGCAACTTGGAATGTCCGTCCCCTACTAGACGAATCAAAAAGTGAAAGACCCAAATGCAGAACAGCAATTGTTGCCCAAGAACTCTCGAGGTACAACATTGACATCACTGCTCACAGCGAAACAAGACGTGCAGATGAAGGCCAGTTGAGGGAAGAGGAAAAGGAAAACCAGCAAGTGACAGGCAAATACCCGGTGTTGGCTTTGCAATCAAAAACCTTCTAGTCAGCCGCCTGACTGAGCTCCCCATTGGCATCAATGAGCGCCTTATGACCCTCTGTATCCAATTGGTCAATAAGTCATTTGCCACTACCATCAGTGCATATGCACCAACTCTTGACGCTGAAGAAGAACAGAAAGAATCTTTCTACACTGACCTTGATAAAATTTTGTCATCCATTCCAAAACCAAATAAGACAATCCTCTTAAGAGTCTTTAACGCAAGAGTTGGCCGAGATGGAGTAGCATCATTGGGAAGGAAGGAGTGGGCAAGACCAATTCCAATGGCATCCTTCTACTCAGCAAATGTGCAGAGCACGACCTTATGATCACAAACACAATCTTCAGACAAAGCAACAAGTACAAAACAACTTGGCAATACCCCCACTCAAAACAGTGGCACCTCCTAGGTCTTTGTAAGAACACAGGATCTAAGAGATGTCTAAATCACCCGTGTCATGAGAGGAGCAGATGATTGCTGGACTGACCACGCACCTGGTGAGGTCAGTCATGTCCATCAGGATTGCAGCAAAACATAGAAAGCAATCCAAACCACACAGATGGCAATAAAACATCCAATGACTTCAATCCTCAGTGCACCAAGAGAACTTTCAAACACTCCTCAGTGAAAAACTGGCCATATGCACACCTGGAAATGACAACACAAGTGTCGAAGAAGACTAGGAAGCCCTAAAACAGACCATCCATGAGGTTTGCGAGGAAACCATTGGCCTTGCTACCTGCTGCCATTGGGACTGGTTTGACAACAATAACAGCATTGAGATTACAGCCTTTTTGGACCAGAAGAGAAAAGCTTTCTGCAACTGGCAAAACCAACCACTATCCAGTCAGAAGCAAAGTTCTTTCTCAGCTCAAAGCTGGAGTTCGAAGGAGGAGCCGAGAAATCAAAAACAAATGGTGGGAGGACAAAGCAAAGAAAATCCACAGTGCACAGAAGGAAAGAGTAGAAAGCAATACTTTCACAGAATTGGTAAATCAGATGAAGGAAAAAATGGAACAGTTCACAGAGCACATTAGGAGACAGGAGCTGCAACTCGATCGCAGGGGAGTGAATAAAAAAGAATTTCAAAGTAAAAAACCGAAATTAAGCGGGTTTACACCTAGAATTGATGCATTAACACATGGAGTTGCCCAAAAACAGTTAACTACAGCAAAAAAGGGCACTCTCGCCATCCATTTGGCATGCACACAAAAGCAACAGACACTAGGGGAACAAATTCAGGTTTTACAAGAGCAGGTAACTACCCCCAGGATAAAAAACAGGGGCGCGGTTCCCAACTGTGCAGGTTCACAACGTGGACGTGTTTGTCTGGCCTACGGGGCATTGGAGAGTCCCACCACTGACTGAGCTGGTCCATTGTCAGGGGGCACATATTCGTAGTATGTCCTGTAGAGTCTGCGGGGAACTATTACTGTGCTTTGTTGGACAATAAACCTGGCCGGGTGCCTTTGTACCTTATCAGAGTCTGTGGTCATTGGGGGTTCTCTTGGAGTCTGCTGTGTCAGCGATCTGCGCAGAGCCGGGGCAGCACACAGAGGGAACACACGCACGCAGCCAACTGTTATCAACATTGAACAGAGCAGAGCACCACACCGGTAGCATCTGAAGACAATGTGGAGCTTTTTTTTGAGAGACAAAGACCCTGTATGGACCAAGGTCATGTGGCCTCACTCCTTGGAGATCTGAAGATGGTAGTACCCTTCTTAAAGATAACGAATCCAAAGAGCGCTGGAAGGAACACTACCAAAAGCTTCTAAATAGAGAATGGACAGTGACTGAAGACACCATCGACTCCATCCCTCAGCACCCAATCTGGGAAACTCTTGCCAACCCATTAACACCTGAGGAGGTCTGCAAAGCAATTAAACAAATGAAGAACAATAAAGCACCAGGTCCTGATGGCATATCAGCTGAAGTACTGAAAGTAGGGGGAGAAACATTGACTAACAAGCGTTACTTGCTGCTTCTCAAATCTGGTGCACAGAAGAAACCCCTGCTGACTTACGTAATGCTAACATCGTCACCATTTTCAAAAAGGGAGACAGGCCAACTGTGGCAACTATCAAGGCATTGCCCTCCTCCCCATCGCTGGGAAGATTCTTACTAGAATCTTACTGAATCACCTGCTCCCTCTTGCAGAGGAAGTACTTCCAAAGTCCCAGTGCAGCTTCAGACCATCATGAGGCACAACCGAGATGATTTTTGCAGCCAGGCAGATCCAAGAAAAATGTCAAGAACACCACCAGGAGATGTATATGGCCTTTATTGATCGACTCTGTCAACCATGAGGTTCCGTGGAAAATCATGTCAAAGTTTGGCTGCCCAAGCAAATTTATCACCATTGTAAGACTCTTCCACAACCAGATGACTGCCTCCATCCTGTGCAGTGGCTCTACCCCTGAGCCTTTTGTCATCCGAACTGGCATAAAACAAGGCATAAAACTGGCACCCATTCTTTTCTCCATTTTCTTAGCAGCTATGAAAACATTAACCCAAGACCGTCTACCACAGGGCATTGGCATCCAATATCGGATTGACGGCAACCTCTTCAACCTTTCTCGTCTCCGTGCCAGAACTAAAGTAATATTGGCAACAATAAACAAACTCCAGTATGCAGATGATTGTGCTGTAGTTGCACACTCAAAGGAGGATCTACAAACAGCCCTTAATTGCTTCTCTGAAGCTTACAAAAGCCTAGGGCTAACTCTGAACATCGGCAAAACAAAAGTTCTCCACCAGCCAGTCCCTGGTCAATCATCAGACCCAGCAAGGAAGATCTACATCAACAAAAATGAACTGGAAAATGTGGCAGCCATCTCCCACAGAGGGCAGACATAGACGTCGAGATTCAGCACAGAATTCGCTATGCCAGCCTTGCCTTTGGCAGACTGTCTTACCAGGGGTTCAACAATCACAACATCAGAACACATACTAGACTTTTAGTTTATAAAGCGGTGGTAATCCCAACTCTCCTTGATGGCTGTGAGACTTGGGTGACCTACAGAAAACACCTGAAAAACCTGGAACGCCAGCACCAGCACTTTCTTCAGAAGATCCTCAACATAAAGTGGAAGGATTGTCGCACTAATGTCAGTGTCCTCAGAGAGGCCAACATCTTCAGTGTTGAGGCTCTGATTATCCAGCACCAGCTGAGGTGGAGCGGGCACTGTGTGCACATGCCTGATGTACACTTACCAAAATAACTGCTGTATGCCCAACTCACCAAAGGAGAAAGGAAATGGGGAGATCAAAAGAAACGCTTTAAAGACACCCCCAAGATAAACATCAAGAGATGTGGCATCGACATCACACACTTGGAGACAGCAGCCCAGGATAGGGATAACTGTCGAAGACTTGTCAGACAGGGAATGTCCACTTTTGAGGAAAATCACCTTGCCCTGGTTGCAGAAAAATGCCAGAAAAACAAAGGAAAGACAACTGTCATGCAGCAATCGTGGCCCAACCTTGTCTTCTAACACCACCTGCAATGTCTGCCAACGAGCCTGTGGCTCAATGATCGGACTCCTCAGTCACCAAAGGACCCATGAAAAATAAAACCTGTTAAAGAGATCATCGTCGACCTGAAGGGACTGCCGACGACAAAAGACGCTAGATTATTTGTTCCACTGCACTAACTGTAGTTGATGTGAGGGGAACACAGAACTGAGTATCATCAGTATTCTGAATGTAGTGCAGCTCCACATTTCCTCACTACCTGTCCTAGCTACTTCTTATACATGTTGAGCAGGAAGGAAGAAGAAATTGACCCCTACTGTGCCTGACCCACATACAAGAGCTGTTGGAGCAAACCGGCAATGCCCCAAGCCACTCTTTTAGGCTTCCCAAATATAGACAGTTGAAAGTACTCCATACCAACTTCAGTCACGCCTAACAAGCAGAGATGTCCCAATAAAACTACAATCAATAGTACCAAAGACACCTGACAGATCTAATAAAATCATCATGGACATTGCTACCCCAAACTCAGGCCTAAAACCCAAACGATCAAATTCTAGGAATTCTGATGACTAAAGAAATTGATGTTTTCCTACTATAGCCTTTCAATGATGCTTCACAAATGGGAAGTTTGATCCAAGTCATCAGCTTCAAGTGATAATTTCTTAAAGCAGCTATTGTATGATTCTTGATTTAAGGACAGCAGGCACCCAGCCTCCCTGCATAGGGATGTGTTGACACACTCCACCAGCAATGGACCCGGTACTTCACCACTGGCTTACCCCAGTCAGGAAAGACACTGATCTAACTCACAGGTCATGGCTCAGAGAACTCCTAACAGCTCCAGAATCTCAGTGAGCAAGACTGGCCAAAACTATGACACAGAAAGGCTGTTGCTCTGTCTTCATGGAGGCAGACAGATCAGTACATATCTAAGTGATTCTATTCATAAAATAAACTGAAAACTCTTCAAAAATGTGAAAAACCTTGACTCTGTAACAGACTGAAGACAATGAGGATTCACCCACCTGGAATGGATCTGTCATGTGATACACTGCTAATACTACAATGAAGATGAAGACATTTATCTTCAGCTCCACATAGGACTTCAGAAATTCTCTGTATTGCAACTGACTAGATTTTGTTATCCGTGCTTTAGCCAGCTTCACACTTTCTCCAACACAGGAAAGGTGTGGAATTCATTCCCATTATTCAGTGCAAGATTAATTTATAAACAGCAAAACACACTAATTGTTCTGTGACGAATCACTAATGATACTTTGAAAATAGAAAGAATAGAAATATATATATAAATTCGAATCCTATAGCCACTGGACTCTAATAACACAGCATTTGTAAGTGCAGATTAAAAGTCTTTGCTTGTAAATTCCCACATTTCTGCCTCACATTCTTTTGTTATTGAGTTATTAATTTTTTTTATTCACTTACTATAAAACCCATTCATAATACTGGAAACTGTCATTAAGATAGTTGTTGGCATTCCTGCCCAGCTGCGTGCTGCTATGTTAGCAACAACACAGCTTTGTTATGCCCTTTTATCTTTTCAAACCATAAACTTTTCAGTAAATCTGGTTCCCTCTTTGGGTACTGTACCTGCAAGGCTCCTGATGAGAGGATGCCCTTCAGAATCCCTTTCTGAGCATGTTTAGCCGTTCTGAGACAGAGCAGCCTGTCAATGAGTGACCTTTCTCCATTTTTGTTATGAAGTTTTTTTTCTGGGTTGTTTGATTCATAGAAGCTCACATTATGACTGTGCCTATTAAAATGAGCCACCTTATCTACAACTACGTCATCTTCTCCTGTCTTCTCACCATAAACTGAAGTTCACTGTGGTGAATGCAGAAGTGCACCTTCACATTCCATTTCATTTCTGACCTTTGGTCTGTGTACATTGTCTCTCAATGCAGACAAAATGGAAGATGAAATAAAAGGACGACAACAATAACAATCAAAGAGTGACTAAAACACCCTCCACTGGAAATCCTATCTGGCAATTTGTGTGTGTCTATGTAGAGTGAGAAGCAGACGCTGGATATTCTGGAGTATATATGCAATTAAATCTCTTAGTGTTAATGAGTTACATGTGTACTTTGCCAGGAGACTATACCGTCTGTTTGTTTAGGCTTATCAGGCAGTCAGAGATCAAAAGTGTGATTTGAAGCAAGGAAAGTGAATACATATCATTTTGCCATAATGAAGAGACACATGCAGAAATAATGCTTGTAAAGGATGAAAATTAACAAACAATGGAAATGTGATAAGAAAGAGAAAAATCTTGCATTGGGATCCGCTAATGTGCGTATGAGATGCGTAAGCACAAGAGTCTGTGCTAGCAAATACCAATGCAGGATCAGGGCCAAAACAGGGTACTGTGCCTCTTTGGAGATAATGGGATTAGCTCGAGCATAATTTCTTCTTTACGGGTAGTTTTTAAAGGACTCACGTCAAAATTTTGTCATTACGTTTTTTAAAATCCTTATTTCCATGAATTTAAGGGGATGCTGTTATGTTAAACGATGTTAAGCATTTTACCAATTTCAAAAATATAATATGCCCGTCAGCATTTATGATCGCCTACTTTTTTGCATTCCTTTTAATGAAAATAGCCTAACTTCACTTCTAGGTCTAGAAAATATTTTCAGGCTCTCCTGCAGAATATGTAATTTTTAAGTTGTGGACCCTACAAAGGAAATTCTTGTGTTTTAAAGAAAACTTTCCATTAGATTTTTCTTTTAAAATCATGTAACGATGTTTATTGGTTTTAAGTATTATAAAAGCTTTTAACATTGGGCCAAATTTGACCTGACAATATCTTTTTAAGATCGTCCATGCAGGAAAATGATTATCCATTACAAACACAGCCCTTCTTTTTCTAAAAAAGTGATAATACGTTGCACTTGTAGAGTGCCTTAAAGATGAGCCTATCAAAGCACTTCAGGAACATTAATGAATTTAGCCCCACAACCCCCCAGAGATCTAGGTAAGCATTAGTATCCCTATACTGAGACAGAGGAGTGATATAATTTGCCTAACATTACACAACAAAACAATGACAAGGCTGGAAGTAGAACCCAGAATGTACAACTGCCAGGCCTATGCTCTAACCACTAAGCAATTTTTCACTAGTTTTCATGTATTTTGAGCAAACACGCCTTGCATGACTTACCCAGTGGTGTAGGAAGTAATGTGAAGTTACACAGCATGGTCTGTGTACACCACCCACCATCCTCTTGCCTTATTTTCACTAGGAAAAATAGTGAGTTCTTGTTAGCCAATAAGTAGTAACAAGGGTAAAATCCTAGTTAAGGCAAGGCAGTACATTGGCTTAAAACGAGTCAGCAGAAATACTAGGCTTTCCACTTTACCTTAACCTGCTAACTTCTGTTAAAACTACAATCTGCCTTTGCCTTGGTTATGTTTTCACTGCCAAAAAGGTTTTTACAAAGAGACAGGATATTCCCTTGTGTTAGTTCCCATGCATTAACTAATTCAAATTCAAACCACACCCTTTTTCCTAGCAGAGTCCTACCCTTGTAGAGCATGTGCCCCTCCACCACTTGCAGTGGACATGTTTCTCTGTCACTGCACTTACCCTTTGCAGCCCAGAGGGGGTTTAACCATCATGTAGTGCCTTGGGAGCAGGCAGCTGGGGATGAGGAGACAAATGCCTCTATCTTACCTAACCCACGTGCAGCAAATTTCTTCTCCTTTGCACCCACCCTCATGGGGAAACATCCCTCCTGGGAAGGGCAGGGGGAAAGCAGTGTGGCCTAGTAGGAGTAGTCACTAACTCAACAAGAAGTTTCAAAGTGGTAGCCGTGTTAGTCTGTATCAGCAAAAAGAACGAGGAATACTTGTGGCATCTTAGAGACTAACAAATTTATTTGGGCATAAGCTTTCGTGGGCTAAAACCCACTTCATCGGATGCATGCAGTGGAAAATACAGTAGGAAGATATATATGCACAGAGAACATGAAAAAATGGATGTTGCCATACCAACTCTAACCAGACTAATCATTTAAGGTGGGCTATTATCAGCAGGAGAAAAAAAAACTTTTGTAGTGATAATCAGGATGGCCCATTTCAAACAGTTGATAAGAAGGTGTGAGTAGGGGGAAAATTAGCATGGGGAAATAGTTTTTACTTTGTGCAATGACCCATCCACCCCTAGGCTTTAGTCAAGTCTAATTTAATGGTGTCCAGATTGCAAATTAATTCCAGTTCTGCAGTTTCTCATTGGAGTCTATATTTGAAGTTTTTTTGTTGAAGAATTGCAACTTTTAGGCCTGTAATTGAGTGACCAGGGAGGTTGAAGCTTCTCCAGCTGGTTTTTGAACGTTATAATTCTTGAGGTCTGATTTGTGCCGGCAGGCCCCCAAGCCCCGCCCACTGGAGACCACGCCCCTCCCCAAGACACCCACTCTCTGGCTCCACCCCCATACAGACCGGGCCCCTCCCTCTAGTCCCTGCTAGCGTTCTAGCCCCGCCCAGTCCCAGCCCCGCCCCTCTTTCTAGACGAGCGGGAGCCAATGGGGAAAGAGGACTAGTCAGGCCGCGCCTCCAGCGGCGCGATCGCTTCCGGGGTGAAAGGTTACGCGGCGTTGTCCAAGATGGCGGCGGGAGGTTTCTGTTTGTGCTCGCTAGTCAGGTGAGGGGCGCCTCAGCTCCGGGGTTTGTTGGAGGAGGGAAAGAAAATAGTCCCTCCGCCTCCCCGCTCCCGTTTGCCCGGCCCGCTGGCTGGGGCGCCATTACCCGCCCGCAGGGGAAGCGGTTCGCTTCCTCCCGTGTCTACCCCGCAGCCGCAGGGCCGGGGCTTCCTCCGTGCTCGCTGAGTCTGCCGGCACCCGCCACCCGAGCGCTCGTCCCGCGCCGGGCAGGCGTCGCGCGGCTGCGTTCTATGCGGGCTGGGCCGGAGCGCGGCACGGAGGTGGCCTTGGCTGCGGGCCCCTGTTGCTCTTCCCCTCGAGCGCCGCTTGCTCCCTCCCCCGGGGGCGGGCTCTTGGCTCACCCCAGCTGCTCCTGCCTTAGGAGCTGTCGCACTACGGGCCGCCCTTGGAAAGGCTCCTGAGTCACGAGTCCTGGTGACTGTCAGTGAGACGCAGGCTACGGCTGCACTGGAGGCACTGCAGCAGCCCAGCTTTGTGCAGATAGGGTTGCCCCCTTTCTGATTACTGGTCACGGGACTCCCGAGACCCTGCCCTGCCTCTCCCTCTATGCTTTGCTCCCTCCCCTCCCAGCTGGGCTTCCTCTGCTTCGGGGCGGGGATGGGAGCTGCTGCAGCCTGCAGGTAGGAGAAAGCCCTGACTGAGCAGAGGCTGGTGTGGATTAATTACCTGGATCCTACCCCGGCCCTGCAGTAGCTGGACTTCTGGTGTCCAGTCAGTACATCTGACCGGACACTGCAAGGTCCCCTTTTCCACGGGACTTTGCAGTTAAAAACCAGGCACCTAGCAACCCTAAATTGCACTTGGACACACAAGCCAAAATCTGGACAGGTGGCAACCCTAAGTGCAGACACTACAGCAAGAGGAGGGGTTCTTCCATGGCCGCAGGAAATCCTCTCCGAGAGCCAGCAGCTAGGTCAGTGGAAGAACTCTTCCAGTGCCCCAGCTGTGTCTAACTACATCACACAGGGCATGACATTGTTCACAGCTCTGAGTGGTGTAGTTATGCTGACTTAACATTGTACTGCAGACCAGGCCTAGTGCTCCTCAGTGCCCAGGTCACCTCTCAAAATGGAACTTAGGTTCCCAAGTCACTTAGCCATTTTTGAAAATTTTACCCCAAGTCTCTTATATGCTGTACTCTAGGTGTGGCATCTTGGTGACTCTGTGCCTCCCACTTGCTCAGAAGAACCATACAGAGGTGGCTAAAGCAAAAAATAGGGAGTATGGACTCCTGGTTTTTGTCCTCAGCTTTGCCACCCATTTGTGAGACTTTAAAGAAGTCTTAGTACTTCTGTACCTTAGTCTTCCCATCTGCAAAATGGGATTACACTGATTTACCATGTGGGTTATGGGATGCTTGATTTACTGTTAATAAAACAGAAAATGACTTGCTGTGTTGCTGTAATGTATAGGATCATCAATCAAAGATCAAGGAACTGTATATTCCCCCTCCCTTCCCCCGCCTCCCAAAAATAGTCCCTTCCCCAAAGAGTTTACAGTGGTTATGAGAAGCTGGAATAGATGGATGAGACAATCAGGTGAGGAGGAAGGGAAGGATGAAATAACCTGCTTCCTTTATTGCTATCGTGTAGTAAACAGCTGTCAACTCACCACCTGCCCAGTCAGTGTCTGTTGGCAGTAGTCTATAGGAGTTATGCCAGAGATAGCTATATTTTGGAATTTTTACTTTATTATAATTTTAGATCACGTCCATAAGCTTAGTTGTAACCTTCTTGTCTATTGCAGTCTTCCAAGCAGAGGTTTGAAAGCAAACCAGTAATAAGCTAGCTGTTAAAACAAGGTGCTGATATCCATTACCCCTGAGAGAGAATAATCTGAGAAATTGCCTAGGAAATATATATAGTATTTACTGTTTTAAATCATTTTCTTCCATATACTATTTTTTACAAATGATGTTTGAATTTAATTTCCCCTGCTTGTTCCAGGTTGCTGTGCTCATTGTTCATCCCTGGATTGTTCCTAAGTGGAGCTTTATGTCTCTGTTTGGTTGTACTACTGTGGGGAATACGGCTGTGGCTACAACAAAGGAAAAATCAGTTGGCCTCAACAGGAAAAGATGGGAAACATCAATTGGTTGTTGCATTTTTCCATCCATATTGCAATGCAGGTGGTGGAGGGGAGAGAGTCTTGTGGTGTGCCATAAGAGCACTGCAGAAAAAGTAAGTGCACATGCTTAGCAAAATGCAAGTTTATATTGCAGTCTGATTTTTCCTGATACTTTTTATGGTATTATCTATGCAGTTTTTGGCAGCCCATATATTTAAGTAGACCACATCTAATCCAAACAGTTGCCTGAGGCATTCAAACACTGCATCTTAAAACCTCTTTACCCTTTTGACATATCCATTGGTCTACACTACACTCTTCCTCCTTTTTACTTTTGGTTTGCACTAGAAGGACCAGTTCTGCAGTCTTGAAATTTCATCTTCTGAGTGGGAATATCCTGCCCTGCAAGTTGAATTCTACTAAATAACAACATGGTTTCTTTTAATTAGCCAAAAAACAACCCCGCGTTTTTGCAGATCAAAGAAATGTGGTTTAAAAAAAAAAATCTGGTTCAGTTAAACCAAACCCAATATTGTTTAAGGCCAACATGTTTAAGACCGAGACTAAAAGTTTGTTTGTAATTTTGAGACGGAAATAAGTCTCAGTTGCATAACACGTGACAAATTTTTATAGAAAAAGATTTGTGAAATTCTTCTTTACTATACTCTTTCAGGTACAAAGATGCAATATATGTTGTCTATACTGGCGATAAAGATGTCACTGGAGAACAGATTGTAGAAAGTGCTTTCAGAAGATTCAACATCAAATTAACTCATCCTGTGAAGTTTGTGTTTCTAGAAAAACGTTACCTTGTGGAGGCCTCTCTTTACCCCCACTTCACTTTGCTGGGTCAAAGCTTAGGGTCTGTGTTTCTTGGTTGGGAAGCTCTTATGAAGTGTGTCCCTGATGTTTACATTGACTCAATGGGTTATGCCTTCACGTTGCCTCTGTTTAAGTACTTAGGAGGTTGCCGTGTTGGGTGTTATGTTCATTATCCAACTATCAGCACTGACATGCTTTCTATGGTTAGGAGTCAGAATGCCAGATTTAACAATGCAGCCTTCATTACAAGGAATCCCCTTCTCAGCAAACTCAAACTTGTCTATTACTACTTGTTTGCTTTTGTATATGGATTGGTTGGTTCTCGCAGTGATGTCATTATGGTTAATTCTTCATGGACCCTAAATCACATCCTTTCCCTCTGGAGAGCTGGCGCTTGCACAAGTGTTGTGTATCCACCTTGTGATGTTCAGACATTCCTGGATATTCCATTACATGAGGAAAAGAGCACCACAGAATATTCCATTGTCTCTCTAGGACAGTTTAGGCCCGAGAAGGACCATCCTTTGCAAATCAGAGCCTTTGCTAAATTCTTGGAAAAGACAGCTCTGGGGCAGCAGTCCTTGCCAAAGCTCATCCTGATTGGAGGCTGTCGTAACCAACAAGATGAGCAGCGTGTAAACAGACTTAAAAAGCTTTGTGAAGAGCTAGGCATTGACAAAAAGGTGGAGTTCAAAGTAAACATTCCATTTGAGGCGCTAAAGCAGTACCTGGCAGATGCAATTATCGGTCTGCACACCATGTGGAATGAGCACTTTGGAATTGGTGAGTACTTTTCCTTGACTTTAAGCACCTTAAGGCTCTGAATTCAGCTGGGGGAGGGGAGCTTGCTTTATGAACATGAACGAGGTACAGAAATAGGGACTTGCTTACCCCATTCCACAAATGGGAAAAGTAAGACCGACCGTACCTCTCTGGTATGCGTGCAGGATGAGACAAGCTTGCATCCTAATGGATGGACTGATTACTTGGCTGTGGCTTCAGCAAGCTGAAATAGATGTAATCAGCCATTACTAAACTACAGTTAACAAAAGTAGCAACAGAAGTGACTTACGCTGTACAGGACCATGATGTAAGTAAAGCCTGTTCAGTCAGTTCAGAAGCATAGTCTCTAGCTGATAGAATTTTCCTCCTATATAGTATCTTGATGGTTTTTCTGTTACTGTCTTCATTCTCTTTCTTTGCCTACTCTTGCTTCTCACCTCCCCCTAAGCCTTTTTTTTTTTTTTTTTTTTAACAATACACCTCTACCCCGATATAACAACATGGATTCGGCTATAACACGGTAAAGCAGTGCTCTGGGGGGGCTGCGCACTCCGGCGGATCAAAGCAAGTTCAATATAACGTGGTTTCACCTATAACGCGGTAAGATTTTTTGCTCCGAGGACAGCATTATATTGGGGTAGAGGTGTATCTACTTTGTTTCCACCTGTGAGAATCTGTTTATTGTCTTCCGTTATTGGCTTTTTCCCATTTCCTGCTATTTCCTATTGGATTTTTCCCTTTACTAAAACTGCTGAGACTTTTCATTCTTGCTCCCACTTTGCTGCGGTAAGGAGATAAATATTAGCAACAGTGTCAATTGTAACATAGTTAGCTGATTTCTCTTATGATTGTGCAGTGATCAAAAATGTTTTCTTCTGTGTTCTGGTCCCGGCTCAGTACTTAGAATTACCTTCAATACCAGTAAATTTTTGTAATGGTTCCTCAAAGGAATTCTGGGCCTGTCAGGTCACAAGATATTGGACTTTTAAATCCGCAATTATAATTTTGCTCATTTCCACACCCACCCTCTTCCCAAAGACTTCACTTTTTGCCAGAATAGCATGTAGACACCCCACTCAGATTATGGCCCTGAATTCCAGGATGATTTAGCAGCTCACCTTCCAGGGTTTTTTATCTTTAGAAAATAGGATTCCAAGCTTTAGGATATAATTACAGCATTATTTTCTACCTCTGGCAATTCTTGAGCTTAACAGCATTTAAAATGTCAGAACTGCAGCAAAGAAGCAGAAAGGCAGTAATCAGAATGGCTGTCTTTTTAGGGTTGTTGTGTAATCTATGGGGGTCGAATACAAATGCTATGTACTATTCAATTCCAGCACTCTTCTAGTATTCGAAGGTGTTTTAACTATTTGACTTCAGCTGTTGCTAGTCTCTGGGGTTAGCAGTGTGCCTAGTTCAGTGCACCTTCATTCCGTCCACCTCTACTCTTTTCAATATGTAGCTTTTTATTCAAGTCATATTGTGTCTATTATACAAATCAGACTAGTGAAATATACTAAAAATCTCAACCTAGAAATCCAATGTTACAGTATGAGTTGGCTGTAACTTGAAAGATATGGCTAAAGCCTCTGGATAGCAATGACAAACTGAAACAGATTTTCTTTTGTTATAAGGCCTGCTACTCTTGTCAGACTGAACTTGAACTCAGATGTCAAACAACAGTCAGATGCTAAGAAATTAAATGATAAAACAGCACCTAATACCAGTTTAGAATTCTATCACTGTATGTCTTTTCCCTACAGTTTTAAGTGTTCTTGAATCCATAAGTAGAGATGGTCTTCCCCCCTTCCCCTCCCCCAAATTTTGATGACAACATTTAAAAAAAAATTGTCATCTTTCTAGAACACTTTTCAGAGTTCAGATGGAAAAACAAATAGAAAACTGGTTTTCCAATATCCCCCCCAAAAAAGGCTGAGTGAGCAAGCACTTTTGGTTTCACAGAAAGTTTTTATTTTTATCCAATCAGCTGAAATCTTCATTTTTTTAGTTGCCAAAAAAAAAATATGAAAATGTTGGTGTAGGTTTTTCAATGAAAAATGTGAAACATTTGGGAAAAAATGGTTCTGAAGTGTCTATTTTGACAAAAAATTCATTGAAAAAACACTTCCACTGAAAAAGCTCAACCGGCTCTATGTACGTATGAGAACTGTATTCTTAATAACATGTTCTTTGTATCTTTCCAGGAATAGTTGAATGTATGGCAGCTGGCACAATTATTCTGGCGCACAATTCTGGTGGCCCCAAACTAGATATTGTGGTACCCTATGAAGGACATATTACAGGATTTCTAGCCGAAAATGAGGACGATTATTCTGAGACCATGGCTCAGATCCTTTCTTTGTCTCCTGAAAAGAGGCTGGAAATCAGACAAAATGCTCGCCAGTCTGTGAACAGATTTGCTGACCAAGAGTTTGAAGGGGCGTTCCTATCGTCTGTGGAGCAGTTATTTAAATAAATGTCATGTTTGTGTACATGGATAAAAACTTTTTATACATATGTCACTTGTAAATATTTTTTCTAATTTATGCAATAAAGAGTCCTATACATCTATTAGAACATCAGCTCTGCGCATTAAAAGATTTTTATTAGGGGAGGGAGAAAACCCCATTCCATGAAAATTAACTTTTTTCCAATGGACTTACAGGACACTACTAAAGTTTCTAAATTCCTAATGTTTTCTCATGAGTAGTAGAGCTGCATGTGGAAACTCCTCATATTTAGGTTATTTTAAAGTTATTGTTTTTTTCTTTTGGAAGACTTCTTGCCTTAAAACAACAGGCAGGGAAAACAGATTGAGTGGCATGCTACAGTGGAGGAATTCCATTTTTTAAGATTAACACTTTGCTGATTTTGATAAGTTTTTTGTCTTGAGCATCTGACTTATCTCCAGGGTTAGTGGTAAAAGACTATTCTGAAGTTTCCAGTGATGGCTCTGCTTGCTCTTTGAGTACAAATGGCCACAATGAATGGTGCTTTGTATTTCTGATGCAAACCTTAATACATCTCTACCCCACTATAACACGGTAAAGCAGCGCTCTGGGGGGGGCGGGGCTGCGCACTCCGGCAGATCAAAGCAAGTTCGATATAATGCGGTTTCACCTATAACGCAGTAAGATTTTTTTGGCTCCCGAGGACAGCGTTATATCAGGTAGAGGTGTATTACTAAATCCTCCCTGAAATATTACGTAAATCTACCAATATATATATATATATTAGGTACTCTCCTTTCACAATGTAAAAGAAAAGTTCAGTTTACAGTTTCTTTGCTTGCATTCCCTAATGCAAATTTTTCAGACATCTGTCTTAAATCGGAATAAACACTATTTTGCAGCCTTAGCTGTAGTGTTCACTAAGGTTTAATCCTACAGTGCTTTTAAAAAAAGCAGGAGCAGAGGTATAATTACTTGCAGCTGTCCCTTGTATTAACCATTTCTTTCTTCCTTGTTTTCTCCTACCCTCCTGTGTTTTTTTTCCTATTTTTAAAGAAAATTGAAAACTTGATCAGACAAAGCCTATTCCAGTGGGTCACAAATTTGGACTTTAAACTACTGCTTAGTGTAACATTGAAACATTGTATTCTAATAGTTAAAACACTGCAGCAGTAGACTTCTGCTTTTAACAAAAATGGTTAGTTTGCTATGGCCTACTATAGGCTTTTTAAAATATTTTAGCTAAGTAAAAAAGCTAGTAAGAAGGGCAAAAACTATTGAAATCAAACAGTTTTATTATTTGTGTTCCTTCCATTTAAATAGTATCCACACAGCTAACATCTAAAATTTGAGAGGAGTGGGGAGAAAATGACACCTGGAATAACTCTTTACCATGTTTTATCCTCTTCCAGCTGTCATAATTTTTTTTGCATAATGGCACTTCTAATTAGAAATTCAGACACATAACATCCTAGTGGTATGAGTAAACTTTGCTGCTATTATTAATCATTATAAAAGAGTCTAAGTGTACATGGTGCTATACAAAATAAGAGCTGTGCAAGTCAAACTATGGGTTCCTGTCTCTTAATGGTTTACTAGCAGGAGCTACAAGCTGTACAGGACAACATATAATGACTGAAAAGCTTCACCAAACAGATGGATTTGGGGGAGGAGAAGTAGGGGAGTAGGTGTAGGATAACTGGAAGAGTGCACTTCTGTCATGTGGAACAGATAAAAGCACAGAGTCAGGAATGTACTAAAGAGTGGATAGAGAGGGGCAGTGTAGATGAGTAAAGATATAAGCAGGAGCTGAGTTTGCTTTTCATTTTGGCCAGAGATTTTTTTAAAGGATTAACTTTAGCCACTTGAATAAGTAGCCTGAATGTTGAAAGTGCAGCATGTCAAGCAGCTCCCATTTGTTTCAAATGAGTGCTCAGCACTTGGAAAAGCAGGCCACTTCTTCAGGTGCCTAAATATGGATTGAGGAACCTAACTTTAGGCACCTGTTTTTAAAATATTGGCCCTGCTATGGCTGTATCTTCCAGCAACTTATGAAAGTCTTGAAGCAGCAGTCAACCTCCTATTTTAGCTGATTGCTGCTTCCTGCCTGCCTTCTCCATTACATATGTCAGCAGTAAATGGATCAGCGTTATTGTCTAAAACCTCATCAGGTCTCCCAGGTATTTCACTAGCTAAGCTTTCTTTCTCTTCTTCTGGTTTGTCTTTGTTTGCTGACTGGATTGGCACCTCTCTGACTTCCTCTGCCAGAGAAGTTATCACTTTTTCTAGTGATTCCACCAGCTCATCCCTCAATTCATCTTCAGATTCTTCAAAGTTCCTACATGTTTAAACAGAGAAAATGGATGTTAATAAAATGTGTCACCATTATTAGCTGTGCTGGTCTCAAAGCTCATAAGGTCTCCATTTAAAAAAAATTGTTTTGTGAGGAGTATAAAAGCTGGGTATGAAATTTAAATATTTTCCTGCCCCCATTCCTCCATCCTGGTAAGCTCCACTAAAACTACAATGTAAGTGATGCAGAGACAGCCAATGTTATCGTTGTTGTATCTGCATTTTTCTATACTTATGGTGTAGAAAGCATTAGTATTGGCATCTTCATGAACTAATTTAAGTTGACCTAATTCTGTAGTTTAACAAGATCTAAAATCCAATTTGGCTGCTAATAACTTTCTCTGTTTAATTACACTGTGAAAAGTCTAAAGGGACAGAGAGGATTTTTTTTTTTAAGCAACTTAGCCTGCTGGGCCAATTTTCCTAGGAAGGAATCTGTCCATTCATAGCTTTTTCCTCGTCTGGAGTAACTTGACTTAAGTTACCTTATCCACAACAGTGACTTACGTGTCATCATCATCAGATCTTGGCTCAAGTCTGTTTTCATCGGTATCGATAGTGGAGCCTGTTTCTGCATTATCTTCCTTATTCTCTTTTGGCGGCCAGGGTGATAATGTCCCCTCTGGAGAGTGGGGGGGGGAAATACCTGATAAGTGTACATAAAATATCTAAAACCACTACAGAAATTCTTGGAAAGGATTTTGTTCAAATCACAACAATGCAAACACCAGACTTCACTGATTGCCATTGTTGCTGTTCATAGAAATATTTAGATAGTTATAGCTCCCTAATCATGTTTACTTTCCAACACAAAACCTAGGGGGTGGGAGGGCAATGCAGATCTGAAAGTTCAGAGAAGACTGAATTTTAAAAGTTGCTCTGGTATTGCTTAAGGGCCTTATTCTGCAAATAATCCAACTGGAATGAATGTGACTAGTTGGGTAGCAAGGTATTTAATGTGAGCAAAGGTGGCAGAATTGGGTCTTAAGTCTGGTTTATTAGACTTAATCGCTAAAAGATAAATCAGCTAAAAGTTAGTGATCCTATTATAGCACTCGCTCTATAGCTTGTTGAATATGGGTAGTGAGGTTTTAGCCTGGTTCAAATTTCTTAAAAGAAGTATATGGGGAGAGAATAATATTGTCAGGATGGGGTAGTTTTTAAAATAGCCTGACATGCATGTTAGTTAGCTAGGGAGTATTGATTGTGCAACTTCAAATGAAAGAATTTCCCCTGTAATCCATTTAATAGACTGGTGTTTGACACATGCAATTGAACTGGTTTTAAAGGCCTGTTCAGTTAATTGGCATTAGAGCATGCAAAACATACTCATTTCCAGTTGCACTAATTATGTTATGAAAATTGTTTTACACTTACTTTTTGGCAACATGCACTGTAACTTTGTGTTGGTTTTTTTCTTTTTAAAAACCATCACCCTAACAATATGCTGCAACCTAACTGATTAGGGCTCAATGTTGATTGTCTTATATGTGGAATTGTACCATGTTCGATCATGTAAAGTCAGTTATTGTGTTTATGCCATCATATGCTATAACTTGTAAAAGATCTATAGCAATTTATGTTGATGTATCCAAAAACAGAGTGCAGCTAGTAATGTATGGAAGATTTTCTTATGTCTTGGGAAAGTGTTTTGAAAAAATGTTTATTGCCAGAGATAGCTTTCTCGAAAGTAATAGCAGCTGAATTCCCATTCTATTCCAGTTCTTGTCCCCTGACAAAGTGAAACTGATAAATATATCAAAATAATGCTGGATAGAAAAAATGTGCTGGCTTTGTGAAATTAGTAAGTTGCAAAAATTCAGTGGCAGTTATAATACCATCTGGATCCCCCTAGCTCTAAAATACTAACCATCTACTAAATGACTGAACCCTTCTCTTCAGTCTTAATAGTTTGCCAAGTGATTAAAATATTTTTGTTTCACAAATCCTCTGCTAGCTACAATAAGAACATTGTAATCAAAGAAAAACTCCCTCTGGAGATGTTGGACATCTTATGTATCTCTCCACTTTTGAGATCTCATTTCCATTTTTATTATCAAAATATTTAGTAAAATTCTTCAGAGGACTCATCCTATAATTTGCAGTAACAAATATCCTACCAGATTCCTCTTCAATCCAGCAGAAGGAGTCATTAGACAGTTCTGCTTTTGCTAAGATACTCAGCAGTGTCCCAGGTGCTTCTTGTTTCCACTGTTTCCTGTTTTCTGGGGTTTCTTCAGGCACGACAACCACCTGGCCAGCTAGGAAACAGGAGGAGCATCAAGTCGCTGCATGTGATAATATGTGAATGTGACTTGGCTTTACTACCATGTTCCCTTGCCAACTTAAAAGATTTTCATTTTTATAATGGAGTTTCTCATTTCTTTGGCTCCTTAAGTAGCCAATTGCTTTCCTTGTGGGATTTTCCTTTTCCAGGCAGACTGCTTTAACTGCAGTATTTGATCCGACTGGTATTGCAAGGAAGGCCTACTTCTGGAGTATTTGCCACCAAATATTCTAATGATCAGATAACACCATTGTTTCTAATACTCAAAAATAATAGGATTAAACACTTTGTCCTCACTATAAAGTATCTCTACAAAAATAATTACATTTTCATTAAAGCAAAATAGCCTTCTACAATTCAGACCTTGTGTAAGCAGGTGCAATTCCATTGACTAATTCCTGATCTCTTTCTCATAGTCCATTATGGGCTGAGAAAGCTGCAGAGGAGGTGTCCCTGACATATATCATCAAAAGTGGAATGAAACAAAAAGGGATGGTGTGGTCCCTAAACCCATATAAAGGGGAGAAGAGCAAATATGGTTTAGCTCCAATCCCTGGGGCTCCTGGAAGCCTTTCCATGCCAGTTGTAGGCATGTGTACAAATCCCTCGGAGGGTCCCCATTAAGAAACCTGCATGTGTAGGGAAAGTGAAGCCAGCACGTAGTGTAGTGGTGCTGGTCTTCCCCTGGGATAGACAAGGAGCTACAGGATGGTACTGTTCTTCTCTTGTAGATCGCTGAGCTCCATCTATCCTGTCACTAATCCCTGCCTCTGAAGGAGAGAAGGCAGAAGGTCTGCAAGTCCTAACTGAGACTGCTGCTATCTTTGCCTTCTTCTGAGTGTTTCTGGGGGGAAGAACATAGCTCACTGTTGTTATTTATTGAGTGCCATAGTGGAGTTTGGCCCTGTACACACACAGAAGCCTGCCAGAACAAACTTACAGTCAAAATTAGACATAAATAATACAGCTCATGCATAATACACTGGACGAAGGTTTAGTCTAAGAGTAGCGCAGATATTCTTTTCCACAACAAAATAGCAAGCCCCTGGACAACTAGGGATTAACAAAGCTCTCAGGGCAGTTCCATGACATTCCCTTCTGCTGGGAGAATGGTGGCTATAATGTTGATTCTTTACAATTAAAAGGAAGAGGAAAATCCTCAACGTGCCGGTATGGAGGGCCCCCCATGAAAATATTTAGGCCAGACTTTAGCTGGGCCTCAGCCCAATAGCCACTATTAGCTGTGCAGTTTTTCACCCACAATTAAGTATGATTAAATTGCACCCACAACTGCACTTGTTTAAAAACCTGCTTTTAATTGTGCTTGCAATTCTGGAGGTCATTGTGAAAACTAAGGCCATAGGGCCACCTTCTGTCTTTCCCAGTGGCAGTCCCTGCAGACAGTTTTGCTGAGTCCAGGCAGCCATGGCAGAGTTGACACAGAGAGAGAACTGGTGTCAGAGCAGCCTCCTCTGAAAAGATGGACCACAACAACCACCACCCTTTGGAATGGTGCAACAGGCACTCTGCAGTGTGACAGCATATTTCTGTGTGTCAGTGCAAAAACAGAAGGACCATGACTCCGTCCTCACCCCGCTCTTGGGTGCTGTTGCTGATAGACATCTCTGGGTGCCAGGAACACAAGGCCCAAGACTGTGGTTATCCCTTGTGCAAATTTGCAAGTTGGGAGATAGCTTCTTGCACCTTTTCCCACCCTGTACACCAGGGGTAGGCAACCTATGGCATGCGTGCCGAAGGCAGCACGCGAGCTGATTTTCAGTGGCACTCACACTGCCCGGGTCCTGGCCACCAGTCCGGGGGGCTTTGCATTTTAATTTAATTTTAAATGAAGTTTCTTAAACATTTTTAAAACCTTATTTACTTTACATACAACAATAGTTTAGCTATATATTATAGACTTATAGAAAGAGATCTTCTAAAAATGTTAAAATGTATTACTGGCACGCAAAACCTTAAATTAGAGTGAATAAATGAAGACTCGGCACACCACTTCTGAAAGGTTGCCGACCCATGCTGTACACCCATGCAGGGCAAGCCACAGGCTAGCTCATGTGATAAAGCACTAGTTAAGCACTCATTATGATTGATGATGATAACACCAACCTCTTATATAGTGCTTTTCATCAGTAGATTTCAAAGCACTTTACAAAAGGTGGAAAGTAGCATTATCCCCATTTTACACGTTAGAACAAATGGAAAATTATTATTATATCCTTTGGCTGAATATATGTGATAACCTCAATTACCATGACAAACTCCTATAATAACAGCACAGCAGATCTCATGAATAGTCTGCTGTGAAACTCCCAAATCAAAACACTATTGTTTAAATGTCAATCCAGCAGACTGGTTATAAAGTTGGTCTTTGTCCACACACAGTAAAAAACAACAAATTCATACCAAGTTCACTTTCAGCCATTGTAGGGCAGACAGATGTGACATCTGCCTCAGCTAGAAAATCCAGGAGAGTCTGTGGGGCTCCAGCTTGCCATTGTTTTCTGATTTCCATGGCATTATCTATATTGCCGGCCTCTAAGAGAAAGAAAAGAACTAATAAATATTTCAATGCCCTTCAAACAGATTTTACTGTGATTCTAATGCTTACTCTGACATATATTGGAAACAAATCCTGTAAACAAGGATCCATCAGATGCTATGATAGGAGTCACTGACTGAATTTAAGTGAGTGTAACTACTAATTAATTTCCACGGTCAATATATTCACTTGTCCTGTGCTTCCCTAAGTAGTACCTGCTTCCGGAGAGCATAGTTCTTCCAAAGTTTTTTGTGTGTGATCTTCATAGATCTTCATCCATTTCTCCTTAAGATTCTCACCATCCTCAAAAGTTAACGTCTCATTAAGTTTATCTAGTTCCTGAAACAAAATAAATTTTAGTAAGAAACAGGACACAAACATTGGGCAGTCACTTAATTCCCATTTTTATTGATTCTTTCAAATGTTTTCAGGTGGACAGGCAGATTGAAACAGTGACACAACATGAAAAGTGATAATGCAGCAGGAGTTTCAGAATACACGATTATTTGTAAAACACTGGTTTGCAAGAGGCTTTCCAAACATGTAGGAAGACAAGTTGGTAGAGTGGTGCCTAATAAATAATGTGCATTATTTTGAAAAGGAGTTCGACTTTCAGATGTTAGGGTTTTTAAAACACATAACCACATTACTCTCCCTATATCTTCTAAAGTGTCATTTCAATTTCTTCCAAAAGTGTCTGATTCACTGTTGTATTATTCCTGCTTTGTGCTTAGAATCATAGAATATCAGGGTTGGAAGAGACCTCAGGAGGTCATTTAGTCCAACCCCCTGCTCAAAGCAGGACCAACCCCAACTAAATCATCCCAGCCAGGGCTTTGTCAAGCCAGGCCTTAAGAACCTCTAAGGATGGAGATTCCACCACCTCCCTAGGTAACTCATTCCAGTGCTTCACCACCCTCCTAGTGAAATAGTTTTTCCTAATATCCAACCTAGACCTCCCCCACTGCAACTTCAGATGATTGCTCCGTGTTCTGTCATCTGCCACCACTGAGAACAGCCTAGCTCCATCCTCTTTGGAACCCCACTTCAGGTAGTTGAAGGCTGCTATCAAATCCCCCCTCACTCTTCGCTTCTGCAGACTAAATAAGCTCAGTTCCCTCAGCCTCTCCTTGTAAGTCATGTGCTCCAGCCCCCTCATCATTTTCGTTGCCCTCCGCTGGACCCTCTCCAATTTGTCCACATCCTTTCTGTAGGGGGGGAGGAGGGGCAAAACTGGACGCAAAACTCCAGATGTGGCCTCACCGGTGCCAAATAGAGGGGAATAATCACTTCCCTCGATCTGCTGGCAGTGCTCCTACTAATGCAGCCCAATATGCCGTTAGCCTTCTTGTCAACAAGGGCACACTGTTGACTCATATCCAGCTTCTCATCCACTGTAATCCCCAGGTCCTCTTCTGCAGAACTGCTGCTTAGCCAGTCAGTCCCCAACCTGTAGCAGTGCATGGATTCTTCCATCCTAAGTGCAGGACTCTGCACTTGTCCTTGTTGAACCGCATGAGGTGATTGTGATTCCCCACTACCTGCCCATTGAAATCTAAATGGAGCTACACTGGCATAACACAGGAGTAATGCAGCAATGACTCAGGCCCAACTTTTAAATTCTTCAAGCAAGTTATTTCAATAAACGAATGAAGACCGACCTTATTATCATATATATTTATTTATAAGCCAGCTCAACATCCCACAAAAAAGGGTATAAAAATCAGTTTCTTTGCAAACTCAGTAGGCTTATAAATGAATTTTTTAAAAGTAGTTGGTAGGCATGATTAGGGAATAGGGAATAACAGGATGTCTTGCCTGAGAAGCTCAATTCCCAGTAAGTGAAGATGAGCTGTTTGAACCATGACATACATAGTAACTTTAAAGGCTCCAGAGGAATTATATTAGGCAGAAGTTCTGACTGCAGCCCTATTTCTGTGAAAGTTTCTACACACTGCACTGTATTACCAGCTCTATGGTACTGTTGAGCTTATAAAGTCTGCAGGAACCCTCTGGTCTGCAGAGCTTGAAAATGTAGCAAAGTCAGAGAGAATAACCAGGATCACAAAGACTCCTAGGACTCTGTGTAGTTTATAACTCTATAAGACCAGAGAGGCTCTTGGCCCCAGTGACCATCTTTGATTCTGTGCAATTTATAAGCTTTACAGACAACTGAGACCACAGAGATTATATACAGTACAAAGTTCTCCAGAACTGCTATGGACTTTTGAATTCTATGAAACAACCACCAGCTCAAAACAACTGTAGCTAGTAGCTCCAAAAGCAGCCATTGACATGTTCCAGAAATACTCAAAGGCACTTTATTGAAGTAATTGATAAGCCAAATTTGGAGTTTGCAGACTAAATCACTTTTGAGATACGATATTTCCCAAAAAAACTTTTACAAAAGTAAAATTACTCTGAGCTTTCATCCTTTTGTTTCTGATTAGGGCTGTAGATTAATCGCAGTTAACTCACGCGATTAACTCAAAACAATTAATAGCGATTAAAAAAATTAATTGCAATTAATTGCAGTTAAACAATAGAATACCAATTGATATTTATTAAATGTTTTTGGATGTCTTTCTACATTTTCAAATATATTGATTTCAATTACAACACAGAATACAAAGTGTACAGTGTTCACTTTATATCATTTTTATTATAACTATTTGCACTGTAAAAATAATAAAGAAATAGTATTTTTCAGTTCACCTCATACAAGTACTGAAGTGCAATATCTTTATTGTGAAAGTGTAACTTACAAATGTAGATTTTTTTTTGTTACATAACTGCACTCAGAAAGCAAAACAATGTAAAACTTTAGAGCCTACAAGTCCACTCAGTCCTACTTCTTGTTCAGCCAATCGCTAAGACAAACAAGTTTGTTTACATTTACGGGACAAAATGCTGCCCGCTTCTTATTTACAATGTCACCTGAAAGTGAGAACAGGAATTTTAGTGCAGTTATTTTTTGTACATAATTCTACATTTGTAAGTTCAACTTTTATGATAAACAGATTGTACTACAGTACTTGTATTAGGTCAAGGATCGGCAACCTTTGGCAGGTGGCCCGCCAGGATAAGCCCCCTGGTGGGCCAGGCCGGTTTGTTTACCTGCCGTGTCCGCAGATTCGGCCGATCGCGGCTCCCACTGGCCGCGGTTTGCCGTTCCAGGCCAATGGGGGCTGCGAGAAGCTGCAGCCAGCACATCTCTCGGCCTGCACCGCTTCCCGCAGCCCCCATTGGCCTGGAACGGCGAACCGCAGCCAGTGGGAGCCATGATCGGCCAAACCTGTGGACGCGGCAGGTAAACAAACCGACCCAGCCCACCAGGGGGCTTACCCTGGCGAGCCGCATGCCGAAGGTTGCCGATCCCTGTATTAGGTGAACTGAACAATACTATTTCTTACTGTGCAAATATTTGTAATAAAAATAATAATATAATATGAGCACTGTACAGTTTGTATTCTGTCTGGTAATTGAAATCAATATAATTGAAAATGTAGAAAACATCCACAAATATTTAAATAAATGGTATTCTATTCTTTAACTGTGCGACTCATTGCGATTCATCTTTTTAATTGCGCGATTCATCACAATTAATTTTTGTAATCGCTTGACAGCCCTATTTCTGCTTAATGCTTTATCCAATCACCATCAAATTTCCCCCTCCAAAAATCTTCCTCTGGCAGATGATCACACATGTGCAATATCAAGTGGAACATTTTCATTATAACAAAGGGAGGAGGAGGAGGAGGAGGAGGATTATAATGGAAACCTAGTTACAACTTAAATGATGGAGCTGCTATCATATCTTCAGACTACTAAAGCAAATGTGTTTTTAACATAGCTACAATGTACCTCTTCTTGCACAGTATCTTCCTCAGGAACACATGCATCTAAATTAATTTCAAATTTTACTCCTCCCTAAAAAAAAGAAGTTCACATACTTCATTAAAGTAGCTCATTAAAATCTATGCAGCTTAAAAGGGGCACTACAAACTCAAAAATTACTTTTCTATGAAAACTGTTTATCTATTGTTATTACAAGTGACAACTAAGATAACTACACCTGAATAGATTAGAAAAAAAAATATTTCCCTGTTTGTTCACTTTGTTTATTTGACAGCAATTTCTGTATAGTCAGTTTCAGTATGGTTAGTTTCCCGTGTTTGTGTCTTTCACACAGCAACAGGGAAATGGGAAAAAAGTTTTCAAAATTGAAAAATGCAGCAGCAAAGATTAGCACGTGGTTTCAGGGAAGTAGTAGTACTTAAAACTATTTTAAAAACACTTACTGAAATTGACAATGTTCCTATAAACATAAGTGGGATAACAATCTTTTAGATAGTCATTATATGATAATTATTGTATGACAAGACGGCAAATGATTGTATGACAAGACTAGACAAGACGGCAATGTCCGAGAATTAAAGAAAAGTCCTATTAAATAACCGTCTAGTGCCCCCCTCTGCCATGCACATGATTGGTCTCTATTGTAGGTTCTCAAGAATATTGTCCAGTCCAAATTTTGAATACTTGCAGTGCCTGGTCTACAATAACTTCCCTTAGAAGCCTTATTCCAATGCCTAATTGAGAGTATTGTTAGAAAAGTTTCCTGACGTCTCATGTAAATTTTCATTTAACATTTTCATCTGCTTCTATCATTTAAACAACAGTAGAGAGATACAGTAAAACCTCAAAAATACAAACACCAGAGTTATGGACTGACCGGTCAACCAGACACCATGTGAAACCAGAAGTAACCAATCAGGCAGCAGCAGAGACCAAAAAAAGAAAAAGCAAGTACTGGACTGTGCCCTTATTGCATCTTAAAGGTAGGCCTAGGCACATCTGGGCTGCCTGCCTCCACCCCCGCCACCCCCTCACTCCCAGGGCAGCCACTTACAGCAAGACACTGGGGCTGCCAGCCCAAGGCAGCCAGAGCCAGCAGAGCAGGAGCAGCACTGGGGTCTGTGCAGCTTACACACACAACACACACACTCTCTAGGCTGGGAGGGGGACATACTGTTTTCACACACACCCCTGCAGAGAGGGAGACAAGCTTGCAAACTCATGTGGGGCTGAGTAGAGAGCTCATCTGCTGCTGAATCCTAGCCTGGAGTATCAGCTGCTGGATCTGGAGCCCGAACTGGGCTTTGTTCAGAGTTATGAACATTTCCGAGTTACAGACAACCTCCATTCCAAGGTGTCCGTAACTCTGAGGTTCTACTGTAAGAGGTAATGACTAACAAAGGAAATGTTAATGGATTAACAGCCAGACCTAACTTTGACTGAACCTGAATTCAATTGGAGTATTTTTATACAGTACTAGTGTGCCTTGATAAAAAAATAAGAGGAGATATGATAACTGTGTGGAGTATCTAAAGTGTAGCTGTAGCTGTATCGGTCCCAGGATATTAGAGAGACAAGATAGGTACGGTAGTATCTTTAATTGGACCAACTTCTCTTGGTGAGAGAGACAAGCTGTCTAGCCACATAGAGCTCTTCTTCAGGTTGTCTCTCTCACCAAGAGAAGTTGGTCCAATTAAAGATATTACCTCACCCACCTTGTCTCTAGAGTATCTAATGGGAGTCACTATCAAGTTGGGGGCAGGGCTGTGTTACCATGCTACTTTCCTTGATGACCCTTTGCTCCCACAGAAACTCTTCTCCAGCGATCCATAAAGTAGCACTCATGTTGACTTGTACGCAACCTGCTTTCTAGAGCTAGTGGGACCATCTGAGACAAATAGAGGAAAGCTATAAAGGAGAAGAAAATAGGGCAGTGATCTCAGTTACCTTTGTTTTATGTTTCTTTTCCAGGACTCTTCTCTCTTGCCAGTTCTGTAGTCTGATATGTTTTAAGTTTTCTTCAATATCCTTGAAGAAAAAAATAAAATGCTCATAAAGTTCAAAAAGTACAATTATACATCCACTCCTCAGAACCAGAGTATGTATAGACTATGTATAAAGTGTATGGTTTATGGTGTACATATATTAATTGCTCTGAATGAGTATTCTCCTGATTGCTTCACTGCTAATTGGAATGGAACAGCAAATATCTGCCAATATTAGCTGACTTGGCAAAAAAAAAAAAAAAAACCAGTTAGGAAACTTTTCAAAAAGTGCAAACCTCTGATTTTTCAAACTCCCATATTTAAAGAATACTTTGTCAGATTACCCCCAACAAACCAAACCCCTGCTCTGACACAGGACCAGTATAAGAAGTTTCAGATTCATCTAGTTCTAGTTTGAGAGTCAGTGAAAAATCAAGTTTAGAATGGAAATCTGGTTACAACCTTAACTGTGGAAAGACTAATTGCCCTCCATAGTATCTTGTCTGATGATGGCACTTAAAATGTTATTTAATTATACCACTTCATTTTCCTACATCCAATGCCACAACATAGCTCTGTATTAGCTACCTGTCAAATAAACAGAGAAAATTAGGTATCAGAGGGGTAGCCATGTTAGTCTGGATCTGTAAAAAGCGAAAGAGAGTCCTGTGGCACCTTATAGACTAACAGACGTATTGGAGCATAAGCTTTCGTGGGCGAATACCCACTTCGTCGGATGCAAGAGAAAATTAGCATCTCCTAAGGGGTCAGGTGCGTCACCATCTCCCTAATAAAATATCCAAACAATTTTCAGACTTTAATTAACACGTGAAGCATAAGAAAACTTTCTCAAATACGTGGAGGAAGTCCATGAACACAGCTGAAGTCAAGCAGGTGCTTAGCCCACAGATGCACTGTGCCATCTATTAGATGTTAGGAGAAAGGGTTTCTGTGCTGTTTTAATCCTGATTTCCCATAAACTGGCTGTGCCCTTGATTTAAATGGGCATTGAATCAGGTCCCAGATGCAAGTGGTTTCAATATACTCTGTTGTCTCTAATATAACGAAATAAACTACCTGGGGCCAGTCAAGCTGGATATGAGTCGACAGTGTGCCCTTGTTGCCAAGAAGGCTAACAGCATTTGGGGCTGTATAAGTAGGGGCATTGCCAGCAGATCGAGGGACGTGATCATTCCCCAATATTCGACATTGGTGAGGCCTCATTTGGAGTACTGTGTCCAGTTTTGGGCCCCACACTACAAGAAGGATGTGGAAAAATTGGAAAGAGTCCAGCGGAGGGCAACAAAAATGATTAGGGGGCTGGAACACATGACTTATGAGGAGAGGCTGAGGGAACTGGGATTGTTTAGTCTGCAGAAGAGAAGAATAAGGGGGGATTTGATAGCTGCTTTCAACTACCTGAAAGGGAGTTCCAAAGAGGATGGATCTAGACTGTTCTCAGTGGTAGCAGATGACAGAACAAGGAGTAATGGTCTCAAGTTGCAGTGGGAGAGGTCTAGGTTGGATATTAGGAAAAACTTTTCACTAGGAGGGTGGTGAAGCACTGGAATGGGTTACCTAGGGAGGTGGTGGAATCTCCTTCCTTAGAGGTTTTTAAGGTCAGGCTTGACAAAGCCCTGGCTGGGATGATTTAGTTGGGAATTGGTCCTGCTTTGAGCAGGGGGTTGGACTAGATGACATCCTGAGATCCCTTCCAACCCTGATATCCTATGATTCTATGATTAGAATTACATAGGACCCTGGCATCTTCCATTCCAAAATGTGCATGTCTATTTTTCACCAATTCCCCTGTCGCAACTCCCTGATAACCATCCTATAAAAAGAAATAGTCAAACCCCCAAAACAGACCAAATCCTCTCCCCAGCCCAAGTAACTGGGCTAGCTGGCTGCTGCAGAACTCTCTGGGGTCTGGAAAAGCTAGAATGGAGCCACTCTTCAGCTGCTAGTCCCCCCTAAGAACTGGAGTTGGTTTGCTAGCCCTTGGTGAGGAAGAAGTGGAGGATCTATGCTACAGGGGATCCTCTGGCCCTACGTCTCCTCCCAGCTTGTTCCCAAGTCTCTTCCTGGCCAAGAAGTCCCAATGGAATTTGGCTCTAACTCACTCCCTGTGCAGCCTCTGCAAGTCTTGCTCCACCACAGCAAAACTGAACCTGCTTAGCTCTGCATGGAGTCATCCACACTCATGAAGATCTGCCCCTGTGAGTGGATTCCACTGCATGCCACTTTTAAAGCATGAAAAAAGGAACAGATTTCTTTAAATAAAGCAAAAGTACATCACAGTAAAAGTTGGGGAGAAACAAAATTGACCTGAACAAACCAGGTCCAAACGGGAGAAACTTCTCAGGCTAGACATAAAATGAACATAGGGACATAAAATCTCACATGCAGTAAAAAGTGACTATCAGATCTAAGTTATTTTTCATGTGTTCCTTATTTCCTTGACTATTACTTCTCAGAGAAATAGACTAGAGGTGTGCAGGATCACATTGACTGACTGTACTTCAGTTACTTTGCGGTAATGTGTTCAAACTCTATTACAATGTTGGTACCTGGACTGGTTCTTCTCTTCTTCCAGGAGTATCTTTTGGATCGGGCTGGCCCCCAGCTTTCCCTTGTTTCACAAGATAGGTTTTGTCTTTTATTTGTGGATTCTCCTAAAGGATATATTTACAAAATGCTTCTTTCAGTTACTGAGTAAATTGGATATTGACTTTAAATGATCACTTCTGGAACTGAGTAGGGGGGAGTTGTTACCTGGAATGCCCCTGCTTTGAATCTAAGTTCTTTCACATCACTGTGGTACTGTTGCCGAATTTTCTGTAATTGTTTCAGGTATTCCTGTTAAACAACACCAAGTTTAGAATATTGTGCATGTAGTTTCCCTTAGAAATAACACTGGTTAAGAAAAAATAATACATGGACATCCAAATTATGTGTGTAATTATATACAGTAACATTGATTCTACCTTAATACACCTCTACCCTGATATAACGCTGTCCTCGGGAGCCAAAAAATCTTACCGCGTTATAGGTGAAACCGCGTTATATTGAACTTGCTTTGATCCGCCGGAGCGCACAGCCCCGCCCACCCGGAGCGCTGCTTTACTGCGTTATATCCGAATTCGTGTTATATCGGGTCGCGTTATATCGGGGTAGAGGTGTATTTTAATGTAGTTTTTGTGTGTAATAGATACATACATTTGTTTTAACAAATAAGTTTATAATAAACTAAATACATTAGCATGTAATTTTTGTGTATCCATATGAGAAGTAAGTATTATTACTGTTTTATCAATCATACAAAAGCATCACAGAATCAAGTACAGTTTATATAAAAAATACAAGTAACCTCCATGGATAACAATATATCGCGTAAATAGCATCTCTAAATGTGGTAGTGAAGGGTGAAACTGGGAACAAAAACTAAGAGAATAATACATCTTTTGGTTTTTAAACATGGGGACTCATTCTCCTCTCACGCTGTTTTTACAACAATGTAATTCTACTGACTTCAAAGGAAGTGAGATCAGAATCAGCACTGTGCTTTTTCACATGGCTACTCAAATCAGCTTCTTGTACCAGGACCTTACCAGGTGGTGGCAGTACTACATAACCTGCATATGAATCCAGCTAAATACAGTACTCTACTTGTGGACAGGGGAAAGAGTATCATTTTTCACAAATGAAAAGTATAGTTGCCAATTAATATAATAAAATGGCTCTGACCAACTAAGATGAACATGTCTTTTACCTCTTCTTTTATTTCATTCCTTCTAGCCAGATCCCTCTGATGGTCTTTGAGCTGCTCTTCCATCACTTCCTGCTGCTGGATCTGGTTGTGACGTGGGTCAGCAGAGGATGGTCGCAGTCCCTGTTGATATACAAAAGATCATTTCCAAAGCAAAGGAATTTCCATTTAGAGATTGTCTCTTCTGAGTTCCCCGCCCCCCGCCCTCCACGCCCCAATCAAAAGTGCCATAAGTACAGTACATATTTCAGGGAGAAATAGTTATAATGGTATTTCGCTTTAGGAGGTTTTTCTTACAATAAAAAGTAAAACCTTGAGAAGAAAATTGCGGAGTAAATCGATTAAAACATTACAGCAGAGTTCCCTGTTTGTCAGTGCTATATTTTGCTGTGAGAAAGACACAAGTTCATTTTCTGGGCTTTCACTCATTTCCACTTTAGTGGTTGTATTCTATAATTCAATTTATACTTACCAACTGCTTTTCCACTTTCATCTTGTACTGCTGGGCTTCGAGCCGTCTTTGAAGATACTCTGCAGGCCTGACAGAACACAATGACATTCAACTATGGTATTTTTGTTTACAACTTTCAGCAAATTATACTAACATGGAAGCTCCCTATATATACAAGCCCAGAAATTTGTTTACCAGAAGTTACTTTCTGAATTCTACCTATACTGTGCTAAATGTATAAAGAATGTACTATTGAGTAACCATATATTCACTTGACCTCTGTCCCTTGCCCTCTCCACTCCATCAATTATACCAGTCTTCTGAAGTTTGAGAAATAGTATATGAACATGTTATTAAAAACAATACTGTTTTGTAATGCATTCACACAAGAACCAAGAGTTAAAGTTGCATGTTCAATCCTAAATGTTGCATTTTCTAACTTCTGTGTGCCTGTAACACCCTCACTTTGTATTAGCAGGGGTTTTTCATAGAATTTCTTTTTCTCTTTTTTTAGTTGCAAAACAATCAGCAGTCACTTGTAAGTTCCTTGGTCCTCAGTTATTTGGCATCATGCCTTCCGAATGCTACTGTCATTCAAAGAACCAAACTCAATTTAGTTTGTCCTTAACATCCTGAATTTAGCCATCCTTAAGCCAGGTATCCTAAATTCAGTCATCCTTAACTGAGATATCCCCAACCCTGCCTTCCTTGACCAAAACCTTATGACCCAGCCTACCTTAACTGAAGCTTCCCAAACAAATCACAATTTAAATCTGGCATCCCTGAATCCTTAACCTGGTCTACCTTATGCAATGCTTCTTGAACCCATCCATTTGTGACTAATGGACAGGCAGCCTCAGAAATAGGAGAACGCTTCCAACTGTGGCGCCTGAATGAGGAAGGCTGTGAAGTTTAGAAACTTACAGGAGAAAGGAACCTTTCTACGGAAGCTATAGTGTAAGTCTGCAGGAGGAAATCTCTCTGTGGCCTACCCTAGCCCTAATCTCCAGGCTGGAGAACCGTATTGGTCCTGCTGTGTTTAGAGCCTTCTGAGCATTTGAGGTTGGGGTGGCAGGAGAGAGGGGAAGAACAGCCTTTGGCTCTTAAAAACCACATGTCCAGATCAGGGTAGTTTTATTTCTTCCACAATATTTGGACTGGGAGCTGCACGGAGATCTAGGACAAGTTTCTACAATGAACAGTTTCAAATGTCATGAAAATACATTCAGAAGTGAATCTTTAGGTTGAATTGGGTAGATAGAAATGGGCATTTCATTTTTTCTTGTTGAATCATATGTAATACAAGAACCACATCAAAACCTGAGCAGGAAAGGAATCACACGGAATGAGTGACTCTGCTTCTACAGCTCAACATTGCTACATGATCAAAAAATTTGAGGAGTCAAGATTTTGGTGATTCTTCAGTAATTAAATTGAGGGAAAGGCTTACCACTCAGGTGAGGGTGGTGCAACTTGTCCTTTCTGTTTATAATACTCCTCGACTCTTTGGTTGATGTGAGAAAGGTCATCTTGTACATAAAGTCTCTTCTGCAAGTTGTCAAGTTTATCATAGTAATGACCATAATGTCCATGTACTCTGGCAGCTTCTGGCCTTTCTGCCATCTTAAATCTGGAGCGCCAATGCTGAAAATACATATAACAGGACGAAATTTCAAAGGTAATGAATGATCATTCTTAACCAAGACATGATAAGCTGGATACTAGTTTTTATCCTCTGCACTTGTCACATTTTTAAGGCAAGTTCCATTCCCACTCCCCATTCTCAGTTAGGTGATAATACTAAGGCCTGGTCCACACTAACCCCCCACTTCAAACTAAGGTACGCAACTTCAGCTATGTTAATAACGTAGCTTAAGTCAAAGTACCTTAGTTCGAACTTACCGTGGGTCCAGACGTGGCAGGCAGGCTCCCCCGTCGATGCCGTGTACTCCTCTCGCCAAGCTAGAGTACCGGCGTCGACGGCGAGCACTTCCGGGATCGATCTATCGCGTCTAGACAAGACGCAATAAATCGATCCCAGAAGATCGAATGCTTACCGCCGGACCCGGAGGTAAGTATAGACCTACCCTAACTGTCTACACTATACCCAGGACAACTTCCTCATACCTTTTCACACCTCATCTAGAGGCTTACTGGCTTCCAGAGGCACATTTTTCTTACTGCAGTCCTTTCCTGTCTACCCATTACTTCAACTCTCCTCATTAAGGGGCTCTTCTCATTGTGAGTCAGCCAACACTTCTTTGTGCCTATAAACTAGATACATTAGAGCCATTGTAATAAATTTTATTCACATTGCTCTGAAGCCCTGAATGAATTCCAGGGATGACTATTATGACACATTTTATTATGAAAGTTGGATATGAGACAGCTCTATCTACACCTTTAACTACATTTCAGGAGTTACCCAGGAGCAAGGTGGAACAAAAGGTTTAATTTCTCAGATATATACAATTTTGATAGAAAAAGATGCTGATAAGAAAACAACCCAGATGAAAAGAGGGAGAGGGATTTGGACAAAGAAATTGAGAAAGGGGATATACATCTTCAATTTGTATAGCTCAAAGACTTTAAAAAATATATAAATTACTGTATAAATGGCATATGACTCCAGTTTAGATCCATCATATTTTTGCTAATAGGGAGGCGTCAGGGAAAGGGAAACATATTTGCACTTGTAGTGCTTTTGTCCAGGAATTAGACAGTTTTGGGAAAAAATTATTAAAAAAGATTAATCTCATGACAAAACGTCAGCTTCCTAGAGATCCCTTGACAGGCTTACTTAATGCTCTGGTAAAGGAGCTTCATTGTAAACAATGAATTTTTTTATTATTATTATTAGCAGTTAGACTTTGTATTGAACTTTATTGGAAAAATGTGACACACATCCCCTTCTTCTATGGAATTGTGGAATGGTAAAATATGGATTGTCCTTGTAGCGGAAAAACACAAGTATGTACACAAGAGAAGTGCCAGAAAGAGGATAGGTACTGTACTTAGAAATTGGTCACTTTTTCTAGCGTACTCAGAAGAGGAGGGCTCCTCAACTGGCAAGCCAGACTATTTAGCCAGGTTGTTTGAGTGTTACTAATTCAGGATCAGGTTAATAATGTATTATATAGTTACATAATATGTTAACATTATATTTAGGGCCCTACCAATTTCACAGTCATAGGATTTTAAAAATCGTAAGTTTCATGATTTCAGCTATTTAAATCTGAAAATTCACGGTGTTGTAATTGTAGGGGTCCTGACCCAAAAAGGAGTTGTGGGGGGATCGCAAAGGTTATTGTGGGGGGGGCCTGCGGTAATGCTACCCTTACTTCTGCACTGCTGCTGGCGGCGGCACTGCCTTCAGAGCTGGGCAGTTGGAGAGCGGCAGCTGCTGGCTGGAAGCCCAGCTCTGAAGGCAGAGCTGCCACCAACAGCAGTGCAGAAGTAAGGATGGCATGGTATGCTATTGCCACCCTTACTTCTGTGCTGCCGCCTGTAGAGCTGGTCCCTCAGTCAGCAGCCACCACTCTCCAGCCACCCAGCTCTGAAGGCAGTGCAGAAGTAAGGATGGCCATACTGCATCCCCCCCTAAATAACATTGCAACCCCCCTGCAACTCCCTTTTGGTTCAGAACCTCCAATTTGATAAACACTGATCTCCCCTATTAAGTCTGTATCGTATAGGGTAAAAGCACACAGAAGACCAGATTTCACAGTGGGAGACCAGATTTCAGGGTCCGTGACGCATTTTTCATTACCGTGAATTTGGTAGGTAATCTTATTGTATTATAACTTTATATATTGTATTATATTGTAACTTTGCCTAAATAAGAAAAACACTGTGCTCCAAATTCTGCTCTCAGTTATGTCAGTGCAAACCTGGAGCAACTTCACTATGTCCATTGAATTCTGGATTTACACCAGTATAACTGAGAGCAGAATTAAGCTTTATATCCTTCAAATGGGAACAGACTCAGTTTGATTGCCTCCATTGCCAAATACTTTGAAATGCACTCCTGCCAATAATCCAAAATAGTCTTTAAAAAGGAGATTTCTTCCATCTCAACCTGACTACATTTCAGAAAGAAGTAAAGCTCTGTAAGTCTTGTAGGACCAGTACCTGGACAATAGGCTGCTGGACTCTTGAAGGAGGTTTCCATTCATTACTATGTAATAATTCCTGTTTCTTGACAGGTGCCACCATCCTGGATCTTGGAGGACGATGGTCCTGGACTCTCACTTTTTGAAGTTTAGGAACTTATTTAACAATAAAAAATATAATTGTAATGGTAATTATTCCTATTGTTCTTATTACATAATAATTATAAACTGTAATAAAGTGCATATGTTTAATACACACTGAACAGTCTAATAAATATCCCTTTGGCCTTGTCTACACTACAAAGTTTTGTCGACAAAACAGTGAATGTGTACATTGCGATGCAACTTTTGGCAGCAAAAATGCCCTGTTTTGGCGACAAAATAAAACCACCCCAACAAGAGACATTAGGCTCAAAATGTTTGTCAACAAAGTGCCAGTGTAGACACCACACTTGATTTTATCGCTTTATTTGGCCTCCAGGAGATGTCCCACAATGCAGTTTGAACTCCATTGCCCTGTAGCCAGGTAAACAACCATCCACCCCTCCCCCTTAGAAGCCCCGGGAATTTTTGAAATTCCATTTCCTGTTTGCTCAGCATGGAGCGGTCTCATCACATCTTCTCAGGTGACCATGGCAGGTTATCGCAACAAACGCTCTCCTGCTTGGACCACTGCGGAGCTGCTGGATCTTATACTTAGTCCTGCCATGAGTGCAGGAGACTAGACTAGATGACCTCTCAAAGTCCCTTCCAGTCCTATGATTCTATGATCTTCTCAGTATATGGGGAGAGGAGGCAGTGCAGTCCCAGCTGCGCTTGAGCCATAGGAATTTGGATACCTACGGGCAGATTGCTCGAGGCTTGAGCGAAAAGGGCTATGATTGGGACACGCTGCAGTGCAGAGTGAAGATAAAGGAGCTGGGGCAGGCATACCATAAGGCAAGGGAGGCAAACTGTCGCTCCGGTGCTGTACCTAAGACCTGCTGGTTCTATTAAGGAGCTGGATGCTATCCTCAGTGGCGACCCCACCTACGCCACCAAGAGCCCCTGGGACACTATGATGGGCCTGGAGGCAGTGGAAAGAGGACCTAACCCGGAGGATGAAGTCATTGATAAAGAGGTGGAGTTAGATGACGATGTGCAGCTCCCGGCAGGGTCGCCTGGTGGGGGCAGGCAGCCAGGAACTGTTCACCACTCTAGAGGTGTCCAGCCATTCTCAGCAGTTGCTGTCCAGTGAGCAAGAAGCAGGAGAGGAGACGGTTGGTAAGTGGCTGTGGTTTGTGTAGTGTGGAGGTGGGTTCAGGATATAGAAATGTGGGAGGCTGGCTGTGTTTCTGTGTGCTGGACATTTCCCTGTGTAGCTAATCAGTACGGTGGAACAAGGTGTTGATCCATGCTGAGATCTCACAGGAATCCTTCAGAGAGATCTCCAGGAAAGTTTGTTTCCTGGAGGTACTTGGTAATCCTCTGCCTAAGGTTCCTTGGCAGAGCTGCTTTGTTCCTTCCCCCATTGTACGAAACTTTCCAGCGCCACTTGGCAATCACTTGTGCAAGGACCAACGCAGCACACAGGCGAGTAGCATAGGGACCAGGGCAGAAGCCACAAGCATGGAGTAGATGTTCCCTCATTTCCCTGCTTACCCTTAGCAGTGAGATGTCTGCTACAATGACCCCCACCTGTGGAAAAGTGTGGGAGAATTTTAGAATTTTTTCCTAGTCGGCTGCACCATAACCCTTGCAGAGTGAGTGCTCTTTTCCCCACGTAGAGCACCACCCCCCAGCCAACACTCACAGTGCTCTGGGTGTTCACAGAGATGTGTGCTTGCCAAGAGTCAGTGAGAAAGTGATTGTTATGTTACAAAAGGTGTATTTAACTGAAATATTTCAATGTTGTGCGTGAATTTAACAATCATGCTTCTGTGCATTGTTCCTTCTGCTTTAGCAGATGTGGCCTTCAGGAACACCCCACACACACTGGCTGAGTGCCTCCGCCAGATAAGTGCTCAAGACGGAGCAAACACAGATACTGAAGTCCTTAATAATGCTGCAGATTAAGCAGATCCATGCTCGCCCTCCCCTGCAGCACATTCAGAGCTCTTTCCCATGCCCCCCAACCTCCGCCCGCAGAAGTCCTTTCCGCGACTTCTCAGTTTCCCTTTCACTCCACCCCCTTGGACAACTTTCATAATTATAGCTGGACCTACACATAGCTCTGAAAGTCTGCCCTTCCCTGGTACCTCCTTTCCCACCAAGCATCTTTGTGTGTATGTGTGTGTGTGTGTGTGTGTGTGTGTGTTGTTTCTTGTGAAATAAAAGAAAAGTTTTTGAATAGTAACTCATCTTTATTTGTTTTCTACAAACTGAGATAGCAGGCACTACCAATACATGCACAGGCAGTTTAATCATTTGCTTACTGGAATGTGAGGCTCCAAATGTCACCATTGCTTCCTAGGAAAATTACGTGTAATGTAACATTGCAGCACGAATCACAGAGATATACATTACTGGTTCTCATTTTCAAAAAGTGTTGCCTCAAAACCTCCCTGATTCGAACTTCCCCCCTCTGGGCTCCTCTGATAGCCCTGGTATCTGGCTGCTCAAAATCAGCAGCCAAGCAGTCTGCCTCAACACTCCACTCCTGAGTAAACCTTTCACCCTTAGCTTCACAAAGATTATGCAATGTACAACACGCGGCTATGACCATGGGAATATTATCCTCATTAAGGTCTAACCTGCCATAAAGGCATTGCCAGCGCATCTTTAATCTGCCAAAGGCACATTCCACGGTCATCCAGCACCTACTCAGCCTGTTGTTGACCCGCTCCTTACTGCTGTCCAGGTTTCCCTTGTATAGTTTCATGAGCTACGGCTGTAAGAGGTATGCCAGGTCTCCCAGGATCACTATGGGCATTTCAACATCCCTCACTGTAATCTTCTGGTCTAGAAAGAAAGTCCCCGCTTGTAGCTTTCTATACAGTCCCATGCTCCTGAAGATTTGCTCATCATGCACCTTCCTGGACCACCCCGCGTTGATGTCAGTGAAACGCCCACGGTGATCCACAAGCGCTTGCAACACCATGGAGAAGTACCCCTTCCTTCTGATGTACTCCATCCAATGTGGTCTGGTGCCATCTATCGCCCCTCCACAGTTAGGGAAACCTATTTCTGCAAAGCTGTCCACTATTTCACGCATATTTCCCAGAATCACGGTCCTTCGTAGCAGGAGGCGATTAATTGCCCTGCACACTTGCATTAACCAACGGTCGACTTCCTGACTCCAAATTGATTTACGACCGACTGATAGCAGTCTGGAGTCACCAGCTTCCACACAGCAATTTCCACACGCTTCTCTACTGATAGGGCAGCTCTTATTCTGGTGTCCTTGCACCGCAGTGCTGGAGCGAGCTCCGCACACAGTTAGGTGGCTTTCCTCATCCGAAAGTTCTGTAGCCACTACTATTTATCCCACACCTGCATGATACAATCCCACCATTCAGTGCTTGTTTCCCTAAGCCAAAAGTGACGGTCCGCCCTCAACAGCTGTTCTGTGAATGCCAAAAGCAATCTAAAATTGCTCCTATCCATATCACACAGCATGTCAGGCAACTGGAAGCCTTCTTCAGTTAGGAACTTTGCGATTAACTGCACTGCCATCCACGATGTCTTAATGATAGTTATCCGAGCATAGGAAAGCAGTGCAGGATCCATCCCTTCTCACAAAAATTCCAAGGTTCACAGCAAAGAAGGGCCATTAAAAAATGACGTGAAATAAAGCCGGAAGCCCATGAATGCTGGGACAAAAAGCAATGTATTACAGGACATTGAGCCCGGTCCCAAGATGCACTGCGATCCACTCCACCTTCCCACAACACCTAGCGACAGAAGGTGTCGAGCTGGACTGTGGGATGCATTGCTCACACTGTCAATGATAGTGCCCCAATTGTGGACTCGCTCTGCCGACAGAGGTAGCGAGTGTGAACATGACTGACCGATTTCTATTATGCTGATTTTTGAGTGTTGACATCACTTTTGTCAACAAAACTTTGTAGTGTGGACAAGGCCTTTATATTCCACCTTAACTAGATTAATAATACTATACACCTCACCTCATGCCTTACATCCAAAGAGTCCGAAGTTTTTTGAAAGCATTAATTAATTAAGATTCAGAACACTCTTGTGAGGTAGGTATCCTTTCACTCATTTTACAGATAAGTAAACTGAAGCACAGAGAGATTTGTTCAAGGTTACACAGAGATTCAGTGCTAGACTCAAGAATAGAACGTAGTAGCTTTGAGGTCCAGGGCCAGATTTCAATGCAGTTAGCCCCCTAACCTGCTTAGGCACTTCTGTAAATCCCACTAGGTGCCTAGCTGCACCGGTAGACCCCCCAAATACCTTTGTAAATCTGGCCCTCAGTCATGTCCTCTAACCATCAGACAATACTTCATCATAGTTCTTCAGAACTGTAAGAAAAAAGAGCTGTAAAATGAGAAATTCAATTTATCCATGCCCCGGGTAAATGAGGAGGGCTGTAAGCCACTCCAATTTGAGTCTCACAGTCAGTGCCATTGCAAAGACCTCAACACTAATGAATAGAGGTGGTGCCCTTGTGAGAAGGAAGTAGACTGTTAGTATAGTCCTAAGTTTCTCCTGAGTACGGACTGTCAACTGCAAAGAGTATCATGACTGGGGGATTTATTGCAGCTAGGACCCAAGCTTATGGATAAAATTTTCAAAAGTGCTTCTGCAACTTAGAAGCCAAGTCCCTTTTTTCAAAAATAACTTAGGCACCAAGGAGCATCAATCTAATTGAAAGTCAGTGATAAGTATGCTCCTCAGTGCCTAAGTCCCATTGGAACATGGGGCTTGGCTCCTAAGTCACTCTGGAACATCTGAAAATGTTACCCACAATTCCTAGAAGTTAAAAAACAAATGAAAAAGGAACCAACCATATCTATGTCTGCAAATTTGTTTTAACTAACTTCTGTTCTTCTATAAGCAACATTGTGGAGTGTTTGTGATACAGGTGAGTCGCATCTTACACGGGGGTTTGGTTCTGAAGTCAGCGCGTAAGGCAAAAATCGCGTACAGTCAAACGCTCATTGAGTGGAATGGCGGGCGGAATCGCCTGCACTACAGGTACAGTATTTAAATTGTTATTTTTCTCTTTTTTTTTTTTTTTTTGCCGAGCACGTATAGTTAAAATCGCGTAAGTTAAATGCGCCTATGATGTGACTCCATTGTATACTGAAGAATACAGAACACAGATCGGGTATGTATACCTGACTTACCAGTGGGTGTCAATTACAAATCCAACATTGTTGTCTTTCACATTTTGATCTAATTTATTATGTTATTTTGCAAAATGCTGTCAGCTGACAAAATAATACAATTACCTGTCATGTTACTATTGAGATGTCTATGACTTTCAGCTCTGATTTAAATTGTATTTGTGCCACAAGTACAAATGAGATTATTATTATTTATTTTTACAGCACATAAACGTGTGCTCAGAGCTTTGCACAATACATAGCAACACAATGACCCAGCCCAGATAAGCTTAAAATCTAATGATAGATGCAATGGATGAGTTGAGGAAGAACAAAGATTACAGCAATAAGTGTTTGTGTTCAGTTAGTTTAGGCACGGGCACTTAATAGTCCAAAGGTATGTTTGGTTTTTTAAATAATTATTATTATTGACTTTTCTTGTGGGTGGTGAGGAAGGAGTGCTCCTTGAAGGGCATTTGTTCGTATGACAAAATCACTGTGTAACGTAAAACAAATAGTGGTCTGTGCCCCAGAAAAGTGCAGCACTGCAATAGCATATGTTTTGCAGGATAGGACTGGGGTACCTTGGCAGAGCCAAGCAAAGACACTTGTTCCAACAATGGCCTTGAACTATAGGTAGCTGCAAGTTATAGCAGTCCCTCGGTTTTGTAAATTATATTAAGTTTAACCACAAAAGTTATTTTAAACCATGGGTTCAGCACATCCCCATGGCAGCTTCCACTAGCTGAGCTTTTATGGTGACCTGGATTTCAATGGAAGTTGCCTTTCGCTGGTGGAATACCTGGATAGGGCAGTGATGTAAACAATGCTTGTCCTCCCTCCAGGGTGGAGTGCCTCTGCTGGTGAAGTTCTCCGCCCCTACATTAGCGATGCTAAATCAAACCCTTGATTTGCAAGTCACATTAAAAACTGCTGAAAAAGGTAAGTCCATCCAGTAATTATCACACATCTTCGCTTCTGGATAGTACCAAGATTAGTTTAGAACCAACATTAATTAATAATAACGTATGTATTTTATTATTATTCTGTCATAAAACAAGACTTACCCTGCACCAACTTGGCTACCGACTGTGCTGCTGGTCTTTTTTTATGTATAACAGTGTGGCTGAATTCTTCCTGCATTACCTATAAGCAAAAAGTATCTGTTACAACTGTCTGTGCTGCATCTTGTTTAATAGATTCATAGATTTCAAGGCCAGAAGGTACTATTTGTGATCATCTAGTCCGATCTTCTGTATAACATAGGCCACAGAACTTCCCCAAAATAACTCCTAGAGCAGTGGTTCTCAAGCAGGGGTCAGGGGCCCCCTGGGGGATTGCAAGCAGGTTTCAGGGGGGCCGCCAAGCAAGGCCAGCATTAAACTCACTGGGGCCCAGGGCAGAAAGCCAAAGTCCCACTGCATGGGGCTGAAGCTCAGGGCCCTGAACCCTGACACTTGGGGTTGAAACTGAAGCCTGAGCAACTTATCTTCACAGGGGGCTCTTGTGGTATGGGGCCCCAGGCAGTTGCCCTGCTTGCTACCCCCTAATGCTGGTCCTGGCTTTTATATGCAGAAAACCAGTAGTTGTGGCACAGGTGGGCCGTGGAGTTTTTAGAGCATGTTGGGGGGGGGGGGGGGGGGACTCAGCAAGAAAAAGGTTGAGAACTCCTATCCTAGAGCATATCTTTTAGAAAAACAACCAATCAATTTAAAAATGGTCAGTGATGGAGAATCCACCATGACCCTGTGTAAGTTGTTCTAATGGTTAATTACTCTGCTGTTAACAAATTTACACCTTATTTCCCATCAGTATTTGTCTCACTTCAACATCCAGCCACTGAATTGTTCTATACCTTTCTCTGCTAGATTGAAGAACCCATTATTAAATATTTGTTTCCCATGACCTTCTCTTTGTTAAGCAAAATAGACAGACTCATGGAACTATATCACTATCAGGCAGGTTTTCTAGTCCTTTGATCATTCTCATGGCTCTTCTCTGAACCCCCTCCGATTTATCAACATCCTTCTTGAACTGTGGGCACCAGAACTGGACACAGTATTCCATTAGAGGTGCCAAATACAGAGGTAAAATAACCTCTCTACTTCTATTCAAGATTCCTCTGTTTATACATCCAATGATGGCCTTAGACCTTTTGGCCACAGCATCACACTGGGAGCTCAGTATTCAGCTGATTATCCACCACAACCCCCAAATCTTTTTCAAGGTCATTGTTTCCCATGATAGAATTTCCCATGGTGTAAGTACAGGCTATTTCTTTGTTCCTAGACGTATACTTTTACATTTAGCGATATTAAAATGCATACTGTGTGTTTGTGTCCCGCTTACCAGCTATCTAGATTGCTCTGCATCAGTGATCTGTCCTCTGCTTTTTTTACCACACACCCCAATTTTTGTGTCATCTGCAAACTTTATCAGTGACGATTTTGTGTTTTCTTCCAAGTCATTAATAAAAATGTTTAACAGGGCCAAGAACCAATCTCTATGGGACTCACCCCACTAGAAACACCCATTTGCTGATGATTCCCCATTTACAATTACATTTTGAAACCTATCAGTTAGCTAGCTTTTAATTCATTTAATGTGTAGTTTTTTAATCAAGATGTCATGCGGTACCAGGTCAAATGCCTTGCAGAAGTCTAAGCATATTATGTCAATACTATTACCTTTATCAACCAAACTTGTAGACTAATCAAAAAAAGAATAAGGATGCGTCAAAGTGCAGGCAGTAGCACAAGAAACTCACCTCAGGGGGCAAGTAGTTGGTGATGCGCTTCTCCAAGAAGGACTTCTTTAATATGGAATTGATAGATGGTCGATCTCTTGGAGATATTTTAAACAGCTGGGAAATTAAAATCCTCAGGTCATAGGAATACTTTGGAGACACTGGGATAAAATGTCCTCTGCAGATCTTCAGCACCAGCTGGTGTAAACTGTTGCCTTCAAACTGAACAATAAAATATATCAAACAATAATAATTACTGCCATTTGATATAGGAGGTAATGACTGCACACTGCCATTTAAAATCACTAAGCAAGATCACGGCAGCAAGAAGGGAGGGTACCTGGCACTTTTCTCAGTTCCATTCCCATGCCAGCCTTTCTGCCCCCTCAATCAATACTGCTCTGTGTGACATCTCCATGGTTTTATAGGCAGAGTGGGAGCTTAGCTTCTGCTGCTTCCACAAAGCTGGTCCTCTCCAGTCACTCTGATCAGCCTCTACTCTACTCTCTATTCCACACAAAACTCAAGAGCGGAGCACCAATCAAAGGAATGCTCCTGGCTGTAATACGTTGTGTCTAGTTTCTTCTTGCATTAAAATGCTTCCATATCAAATCAAAGTTTTTGGAAAATGTTTCCAAGGACTCTACATTAATTTGGATTTCAAAATCTGCAATAAATTAGATCAATATTTTCAAAAACGTGGGCATCTAAAGTTAGGCACCTAAAGCCATATTTAAGCACCCAAGTTTGAAGTTTGGCTTTAGTTCTTCCTTTAGTATATCTTCATACGTAAATTCCCACTGCAGTTTCATTTGGACAAGATATTCTTCTTCATTTCCTGTCACTTACACAGTGTCGCTGTGCACTGTTAAACAGTAGCCATGTTCCATTCCAAAGACAGATGGATTTTAATGGTGGTTGATTCTTATACATAAAAGTTAGTAAAATGCCTTGGGATCCTCTAGGAAATAAAAATAGCAGTGCTATGTGGAAGAATACAGTGTTTGTGTCTGTGTGTACACTTCACTTTGTTTCAATATGTCCAAAACAGACTTCATGTGAGAAATTAAAGTGAAAGAACTGAGGAACTCCATTAAATTGCAAATGTTTCCTTCCAGCAGCTGTCTTTGAAATACTCTCATTGCAACAATTTTCTGCCCTGTTCAATCTTTTTTTGAAATAATATGATATTAGTCAGATTGTGAATATACTTACCGGGTGCTTTAAAGTGCACAGCTCATAGAGGACACAGCCAAGAGACCAAATATCTCTGTGGATGAAAGCCATTCAAATGTCAGGAGAACGCCTCTAACATTTTCATAAGTATAGTACAATCCGCTCACCTCAGCATTCAAACTACTTGAAGATACTTCACCAAAAGTTAATATTAATGTAATTTGTAGAGAGATTTGTGCCAAATCTAACCTGGAAAAGACAGTTACCTTTTCCGTAACTGGTGTTCTTCGAGATGTGTTGCTCATGTCCATTCCACAATAGGTGTGTGTGCTCGCCACGTGCACCAGTGCCAGAAGTTTTTCCCCTAGCAGTACCCGTAGGGGAGCACCCCTAGCAACGCCTGGAGTGGCGCCTCTATGGCGCGGTATAAGGGGTGCTGCGTGCTCCCCCCACACTCAGTTCCTTCTTGCCAGAAAACTCCGACAGAGGGGAAGGAGGGTGGGATGTGGAATGGACATGAGCAACACATCTCGAAGAACACCAGTTACAGGAAAGAAAACTGTCTTTTCTTCGAGTGATTGCTCATGCGCATTCCACAATAGGTGAGTCCAAGCTATATCTGTTGGAGGTGGGTAGGAGTTCACAGACTCTCGGGACGGAGTACAGCCCTGCCGAATCCGGCGTCCTCCCTGGTTTGGGAGACGATCACATAATTCGAGATGAACGTGTGAACTGAAGACCATGTGGCAGCTCTACAAATGTCCTGAATGGGAACATGGGCTAAAAAGCCGGCCGGCGAGGCCTGCACCCTAGTCGAGTGTGCCCTCACAATCGGCAGCGGGGGGACTCTTGCCAGGTCGTAACAGGTACGAATACACGAGGCGATCCAGTTGGAGAGCCGCTGAGTGGAGATCAGCCAACCTCTCATGCATTCGGCCGAGGCGATGAACAGCTGCGAGGATTTTCTGAACGGCTTCGTACGTTCCAGGTAAAAGGCCAAAGCCCATCTCAGATCCAGCATGTGGAGGCGGCGCTTCTCACTGAACGCATGGGGCTTGGGACAGAGCACTGGCAGGAAGATGTCCTGACCCATGTGGTAGGTGGAGACCACCTTGGGGAGGAACGAAGGATGCGGTCGGAGCTGGACCTTATCCTTGTGGAACACCGTGTACGGGGGCTTGGAGGTCAGGGCCCTGAGCTCCGAGACCTGTCGAGCTGACGTGATCGCCACCAGGAAGGCTACCTTCCACGAGAGCTGCGACCAGGAGCATGTAGCTAGCGGCTCAAACGGGGGACCCGTCAACCGGGCCAGCACCAAGTTCAGGTCCCACTGTGGGACTGAGGGCCTAACATACAGGAAAAGACGATCCAATCCCTTGAGGAATCTGCCAGTCATAGCATGGGAGAATACTGTGTGGCCCTGCACCGGTTGGTGAAAGGCTGATATGGCCACCAAGTGCACCTTGACAGACGAGGGCGCTAGGCCCTGGGCTCTAAGGTGAAGGAGATAGTCTAAAATGAGCTGGATCGGAGCCACCACGGGTGAATCGCCCCAATCTGCTGCCCACTGGGAAAACCGAGACCACTTCGCCAAGTAGGCCTGACGTGTGGAGGGCCATCTGCTTTCCTGGAGGATGCGCTGAACCCCTTCCGAGCACGTCTGTTCCTCCCAGCCTAACCACCGAGCAGCCATGCTGTGAGGTGGCGTGCCGCGAGGTTGGGGTGGAGGAGGCGGCCCTAGTCCTGAGAGAGCAGGTCCGGGTGGGATGGTAATGGCCACATCGGGGCGACTGCCAGGCTCGTGAGAGTCCCGTACCAATATTGCCTGGGCCGTGCCGGGGCCAGGCAGGAGCAGCCGGGCCCTGTCCGTTTTTATCTTCTCCAAGACCTTGCCAATCAGTGGGAATGGGGGGGAAGGCATAGAGAAGCTGGCCCAACCAGGACAGGGGGAAGGCATCGGAGATGGCACTCACGCCCAACCCCTCCCTGGAGCAGAAGCGGAGACACCGGTGGTTCTGCCGTGTCACGAACAGGTCCACCTGGGGAATGCCCCACTCTTGGAAAATCCTGTGCACCACCTCTGGGTGTAGTGACCACTCGCGCTGAGAGGAGAAGTCTCAACTCAGGCGATCCGCTTGCGATTTCCGGGTGCCTGGTAAGTGGTGGGCTTGTAGGCAAATATCGTGGGCTATACAGAAGTCCCACAGCCTGAGGGCTTCCTGGCAGAGGGCTGAGGAGCAGGCCCCGCCTTGCCTGTTGATATAAAACATCGAGGCCGTGTTGTCCATGAGAACCCTGACCACTCTGCCTTCCAAGTGCGAGCGGAAGGCCACACATGCCAGACGGACCGTCCTGAGCTCCTTGACGTTTATGTGCAGGGCAAGGTCCTGCGCGGACCACAGACCTTGGGTCTGAACGTTCCCCATATGGTCTCCCCACCCCAGGTCGTAGACGTCGGACACCAGCTCCACTGATGGGGGCCTGCCCCTGAACGGGACCCCGTGGAGCATGTTCCCCGGGGAGGACCACCATTATAGGGAGGCAATCACAGGTTCGGGCACAGTGAGGACGTTGTCCATCCTGTCTCTGGACTTGGAGAACACCAAGGCCAACCAGAGCTAGAGGGTCCTCATCCTGAGTCTGGCGTGGCGAACCACATATGTGCACACTGACATGTGACCCAGGAGTTGGAGGCACTCCCTGGCTGTGGTCACGGGAAACCTTGTGACTGTGTCGATGAGCCCTTTAGGGTCTCAAATCTGTCCGGTGGGAGGGAGGCCCTGGCTGATGTCATGTCCAGGACTGCCCCAATAAACTCTATGCACTGCACTGGGACTAACATGGACTTGGTGTTGTTTACCAACAGGACCAGAGCGGTGCACGTGGACAGGAGGAGCGCCACATGATCCCACACCTGCGACCTGGAGCTGCCCTTGACCAGCCAGTCATCGAGATAGGGGAAGATCTGGACCCCACGATGTCTGAGGTAGGCTGCTACCCCAGACATGCACTTTGTGAATACCCTGGGAGCAGTGGACAGGCCAAACGGGAGGACTGTAAATTGGTAGTGCTCCTGCCCAACCATGAAACGGAGGAAATGTCTGTGCCCCTCGAATATATGAATCTGTAAGTACGCGTCCTGCAGATCGAGGGCGGCGTACCAGTCCCTGGGATCCAGGGAGGGGACGATGGAGGCCAGAGAGACCATGCGAAACTTGAGCTTTACCATGTACTGGTTCAGGCCTCGCAGGTCCCTGATGGGCCTGAGCCTCCTTTTGACCTTCGAGATAAGGAAGTAGCGGAAGTAGAAACCCTTGTGTCTGAACTCCGCTGGCACCACTTCCACCGCTCCTAGGCCAAGGAGCCAACCCACCTCCTGCTCTAGCAGACCCTCCTGAGAGGGATCCCCCAGGAGGGACGGAGGGTGGTTGGGTGGGGTAGAGGTAAACTGGAGGGTGTAGCCACGGGAGACGGTGTTGAGGACCCATTGGTCCGAGGTCAGCCGCGACCACTCCGGGAGAAAGCACACAATCGGTTGGAGAAGGGTGGATCCCTGGTATGAACTGGTAAGTCACCTCCGGGTGTCCCGTCAAAACTGACGTTTTCCCACCTGTCTGCCCTTGGTTGGGGGGCAGACCGGGACTGCCTCTGCGGGCATTTCTTATAGTCCCTGGACTTTTTATATGGGGGCTCATTTTTAGAGTGGGTGGCCTGTGTGGGAGCGTGCTGCGGCTTAAACTTGGTCTTAAGTGTTGTGCGGGAATCTTTCAGGCCGTGCAATGTCACGTCCGTCTGTTCCGCAAACAGGGCCTTGCCATCGAACGGAAGGTCCTGCAAGGAGTTCTGCGCCTCAATGGACAACCCAGACAGCAAGAGCCACGATGCTCTCCTCATGGACACAGCGGAGGCCATAGACCGTGCAGGCGTATCCGCGGTATCCAACGCTGCCTGAAGGGTCGCCCTGACAGCCGCTGTACCCTCCTCCACCAGAGCCTTGAACTCCTTCTTGTCATGCTCTTGGAGGGAGTACTCGAATTAGGGCAGAGAGCCCCACAAATTGAACTCATACCTCCCCAGGAGGGCTTGATGGTTTGCCACCCTTAACTGGAAACTTGAGGACGAATAAACCTTTCTCCTGAATAGGTCCAGCCTCCTTGAGTCTATTTGTCTAAGTAGGGGCCAGTTCGCCCTACCTCTCCCTGTGGTTGACCGATTCGACCACCAGGGAATTGGGGGCAGGGTGAGTGTACAGGTATTCATGCCCTTTGGCGGGCACAAAGTAATTCCGTTCTGCCCTCTTAGAGATGGGGGGCAAGGAAGCCGGGGTTTGCCACAAGGCATTTGAAATCTTTGCCACCCCTTCGTGGAGTGGGAGAGCCACCCTGCCAGGTGCCAAGGCCGAGAGGACGTTGAAGAGGGAGTCCGAGGGTTCCTCTACCTCCTCGGCTTGAAGATTGAGGCTTGATGCCACCCTTTTCAACAGTTCCTGGTGGGCCTTATAGTCCTCCTGCGGAACAGGTGGAGGAGGGGCCGTAATCGCCTCATCAGGGGAGGATGAGGATGGGGGTGCGGTACTCTGCGTACCCACCAGTGCCGGAGGTCCCACCACTTGGTCGCCCTCTGGGCGTGGAACCAGAGATGAATGCCCCACCGACTCCTTCCTGGGAGGCTGAGATAGGGAGGCCGATGGTCTCTCCGAGGCCCCAGCCACCGAGCGAGCCACCACCGGGGGCTGTGTCGGGGGACACGGGGCCATTGGTATCATGGTGCTGGCCAAAGAGCCTGGTGCCACTGCACCTGCTGTGGCACCGATGGAGCAGGCCGTTCAGCCTGACTAGCCTGTCCCATCGACTGACGACTACAAAGGGAGGCCGGGCTGGCGTACGACCTGCCACTGTCCCGGGACTGGGAGGAGCGGTGGCATCAGGACCGGTGCCGACCACGAGACTGTGATCCTGGCGTGGAGGAGCGGGAGTACTGCCAGTAGCAGCTGCTCTGTGAAGGGCTCCGCGACGGGAAGGTGCCGGCGATCGACACCTGGGACTGTGGGAGCAGTGCCGCGGCGGGGTCCTGGAGCGAGACTAAGAACAGGAACGGCATTGATACCCATACCACGATGGGCTACAATAGCCTCTCGGAGACGAGGACCTCCAGTGCCGTCTGTTGCGAGGTCTACGGTCCCTCAATGTGGAGCAGTGCCTGGAACCCCTGCCAGACAATCTGGTGGGGGTCGATGGGAACTGGCACAGACTGCGCACGGGGTGGTCGCTGAGTGGCGAATGGCATCGGGAACATTCCCTAGACTGCAAACGGTACCGATCAGGCAGCGACTGCGGAGATCCAAGCGGTGGCTTGCCTCTGGACCAGGGAGCCAACAGTGGTGGTGCCCCTGGTACCGGCAGAGACCTAACGTCCCGGGCCGCTTGCAGGGCCTCCGGCGTGGAGGGCACCCGGATGTCCAGGGAGGTCAGCGCAGAGTGAGCCGGGCTGCTCTGCTCAACCTGAGTCAGAGGCCTGGAGGCCAACGGGGATCAAGAACTGCCCAACATGGGTCTAGTCTCTCCCCCGGTCTTGCTCCGGTGTCTCGGCGAAGAAGACCTCTTCTTAGCCTTTTTGGTGTGTCCCGCGGACGGGGAGCGGTGCCAGCTGGTGGAAGGAGTACCGAGTACCACGGTACCGACTCGGAACGGCGCACCGGAGTCGGGGTCAACGCCAACTCCATCAGAATGGCTCGGAGCCGAATGTCCCTCTCCTTCTTGGTCCAAGGCTTGAAGGATCTGCAAATCTTGCAGTGATTGCTGAGCTGGTTTTCCCCTGACAGTGTAAACAGTCCACATGCGGATCACTCACTGGCATCGGCTGCCTGCAAGTGTCGCACGACTTAAAGCCCGGGACCGGGGCATGCCCCGACCCGGGCATACTAAACTAACACTAAACTAAACTAAACTACTTTAACTACAGGTACTACTAACTATGAACGAACAAGAGTTCAAGAGGGAAGCTGCAGCCAAGCTAGAGCAGAGCAGTTCCGACTACCTTCACTGGCGGCAAGAAGGAACTGAGGGTGGGGGGAGCGCACAGCATCCCTTATACTGTGCCATGGCGGCGCCACTCCAGGGGTCGCTAGGGGCGCTCCCCTACAGGTACTGCTAGGGGAAAAACTTTCGGCACCAGTGCACATGGCGAGCACGAACACCTATTGTGGAATGCACATGAGCAATCACTCGAAGAAGAATTAACTTTTCTGGTTTCTGAAGTACATAACAGGGTGCCTTTCTTAAAAAAAATTATTTATACACCATGCACGATGATGGTGCAGTATAAATAATAATTACAATCATACTACTACTTTATTACCTTCAAGTGTCCTGACCAAGAGTAGAACTGATGGGCTAGTGTCAACAGTTTGCACATGTAGTAGTGTAAAATTGTTTTTGAAGAACATTACTTTGGAGATGCAATAAAGATGTTCAGCATTCACTGCAGTCGTTCTTTTTGCCTATCATGTTTGCCTGCCTGACAGTATAAATATAAACAACTGCCTCATTTTCAGTGGTACTTGTAGCTGTAGTACAGATCCCTGACAGATCCCTTCACTGGATACAGACTGAGCTGATCAGGTTTAGAATCCATGGAGAGTTAGGTGAATCTGGGAATGGAGATCCACACAGAGGCGGTTGCAGAGCTGATCTGTGGCCACACAGCTCTATCCCCAGAGGTAGAGCCCTTTACTCTATATATTTCTCTATATCACATCCATCATTGTAATAACTGAATACCTTAGACTTTCCCGTCTTATTGTCATAGATGGCAGCCCTGTCACTGGGGTATGATGCCACAAGCAGGGATGTTCCTGCACAGGGAAGGGGTAGGCTATCTCTGTCTGATTGACAGCCAAGGAGACTGCAAGGGAGATGAGCAGTCTGAGGAGTCCCCTGAGAGCTTTGAAATTGAGGTATCTGTCTGGAATCAAGGCTCTTCTGGTCTGAAGTCAAGCTTCCCACACAGAATAGGGGAACATAGCCCTCCATAACCCATGACTCTTCAACCCTCAGCACCTAATGTTTTGGTGGCTCTCAGCGAGTCTCTACAAGTCTCAGGCGTATCTGCCTCCTCTGCAGACAACTCTATAAGGGTCACTGAAAACAGGGGCTTTCACTGTCCAGAACTATCAATCTAGCACTGTTCTTTGAAGAATATTTTTAACAATCAATACTCAATCTATTAACATTTTGCAAACTCAGAACTAAAAGGAGCCACATCTCTGTCAGCTACTGCACATTAGACACACAGTGGGATAAAATCACAAAGAGGAAACAAAGGAAAGAATTGATTTTCAACCTGACGGTATTACAAATGTAAGTAAGAAGATTAAAATATAAGTAGTTGCAAACATGTTTATGAAAATAAAAATGCAGTTGTAATGTTAAGTCATGAGATTATCAAAGCAAATAACTTCCTGTTTTCAGGCACGCATGTTTCATCATATGGTTGGAGAAAGCATCCAAGCAAACATATATTTAGATACATACGTTTTATTGTTATATGGTCGATTCTCACAGATCTCCGGCGATAGATAGTAGGGTGTCCCTACACAGGTACGAGCGAGCTCCATAGTACTAATGAAAGATAGAAAACAAAAGAAACGTAAGTGATAAACAGTTTATTCTAAAAGTGGGGGGAAAGGGCTTGTATGTAACCAGGAAAAGAGCACATAGAGGCTATCATTTCTGCTCAAAAGTATATGAATGCCAGTTTAGTACATTAATTTAGACACTGCAGGGACAAAATTAAAACACTCTCCAGCTCTCTGTTAAAATGGTTGTGTAATTTTATAGTGGAGAATGCCTGTGTTCCAATATAAAGCTCAGGAATTCTCTCTCGCCTCACCCCATACCAGTGTTGCAATCACCATTCCTGGCGAAATGGTTATCACTAAGGCTAAGATTTTGTCATGGATATTTTTAGTAAAAGTCACGAACAGGTCACGGGCAATAAAGAAAAATTCACAGAAGCCTGTGACCTGTCTCTGACTTTTACTAAAAATATCCATGATAAAATGGGAAGTGTCTGGGCAGCTGCAGGGTGGCTGGGAACTCTGGGGCCCTCACCACCTGTGGGGACTCAGAGCTCCAGGGTCCCCCTGCCCCACCGTAGGTGTCAGGAAGCTGTGGGGTATCCCCTGCCTGTGGTGGCCGGGAGTTGCAGGGTACCCCCACTGCCAAGGCAGCTTGGAGCTTGGGGGCCTGCTGCCTCAGGCGCTGGGCATATCTCACAGCTCCCTGCCACTGTGGGAGGCGGTGGGACCCTGCAGCTCCTAGCTGCCAGGGCTGAAGTCACAGAGGTCTTTGGACGTCACAGATTCTGTGGCTCCCATGACCTCCATGAAAAAAATCGTAGCTTTAGTTATATTTTAAAAGCAGTCAACTGTGCAGCAAGATTTTATGATGCACCAGGTGGTTTTGCAATATATCCATTAAACCACAAAACAATGTTGTCCTAGATGTGAGCATCCCACCCAAACCAGGACTGAAAGGAGGGAGTGCTGTCCTGGGGTTTGCATGTCCTATTTTCTGCTTTGTCACTGACTTGCTGTGTAACCTTGGTCAAATCACCGTACATCTAAATTTTCAAGAGTGGACACTAATTTTGGGGTGCCTTCGTTCTTGGTTGTCAAACTTGAGACATTGACAGCCTCATTTTCAGAAGTGCTGAGCACCCACAACTCCCACTGAAAGTTTAGCACCTAGCCTCTCTGTGGCTCTGATTCCCCATTTGTAAAAAAGATGATGAAAATGCTTCTGAGCATCCAGGAGGTTGTGATGCTTAAGTCATTCATATTTGTATAGTAAACTTGTTTGATGAATGGTGTTACTGAACTAGTAAATATTTTTCTTGTAATTTTTCTATTCCATGAAGACTATTAAAATACTGTAGAAAAAGTCTGTACTGATACAAAGCATGAGGTTCACCTCCCATCTATTTTAGGTATTTATGTGGCTCCCGTTACTGTAGTACAGGGGTGAGCAAACTTTTTGGCCCGAGGGCCACATCTGGGAATAGAAATTGTATGGCAGGCCGTGAATGCTCACAAAATTGGGGTTGGGGTGTGGGAGGGGGTGAGGGCTCTGGCTGGGGCCACGGGCTCCAGGGTGGGGCCAGAAATGAGGAGTTCAGGGTGCAGGGGTGGGCTCCAAGCTGGGGCAGGGGAGTGGGGCTGGGACAGAGGGGTTCGGAAGGCGGGAGGGGGATCAGGGCTGGGGCAGGGGTGCAGGAAGGGGGGCAGGCTCCGGCTGCGGACTCTGGGGTGAGGCTGGGGATGAGGGGTTTGGGGTGCAGGAGGGTCCTCCAGGCTGGGATCAAGGGGTAGGGGGGGCGGGGGGGGGATCGGGGCGGGGGCGGGGGCGTGGGGAGAGGCTCATGGGTGCAGGCTCCGGGTGGCGCTTACCTCAAGTGGCTCCCGGAAGCAGCGGTATGTCCCTTCTCCGGCTCCTACGCAGAGGCGCAGCCAGGCGGCTCTGCACGCTGCCCCGTCCGCAGGCACTGCCCTTGCAGCTCCCATTGGCTGTGGATCCCGGCCAATGGGAGCTGAGGAGGCGGTGCTTGGGGCGGGGGCAGCGTGCAGAGTCCCCTAACTGCTCCTACACATAGGAGCCGGAGGGGGGCCATGCCGCTGCTTCTGGGAGCCACATGGAGCGGCCCCCGACCCTGCTCCCTGGCTGGAGCACCGGAGTGGGGCCATGCCGCTGCTTCCAGGAGCTGCCCCCGACCCTGCTCCCCAGCGAGAGCTCGAGGGCCGGATTAAAACAGCTGGCAGGCTGGATCCGGCCCATGGGCTGTAGTTTGCCCACCCCTACTGTAGTATCTCAACACCTCACAATCTTTAATGTAGTTATCCTCACAACAGCTCTGTGAGATAGGGAAGTGCTATTATCCACATTTTACAGTTGGGGGACTGAGGCACAGAGATGCTAAGCAATTTGCCCACAGTCACAAAGGAAGTCTGCAGTGGAACAGTGACTTGAACCCAGATCTCCTGAGTTGTAAACTAGTGCCTTAGCCACTGGACCATCCTTCCACCATACAGCCCATATGCCCTTTTAGGTTTACCTTCTTATAAACACCTCTTAAAGAAAATAAAATATGTATCATTCTGGATACATTCTGTGCAGTCTTAGGGCCTCTTCCTGCTCCCATTGAAGTCTATGGCAAAAATTCTCATTGATTTCCACAGGGCAGTATCAGACCCTTAGTCCCCTGGACTGCATTAGACACAACACACTTTCAATCTGCACCTGATCTTTAGGAACAGTGACATTTTTCAGGGCTGGCATTAGGTACAGGACACAGATTGTATAAAAAAGATGCTTACTTGTTCAACATTCTTGCTATGCCAAAGTCCCCAAGCTTTGCTACCATTCCATTATTGCTAAGGAAAATGTTCTGCAAATAAAGAAGAAACTGGTATGCGTTGATGAAACATGGAAGAATTTCCTATGTATGCATTTTTGTGACTGGGTAAAATCAAGAACTGTAACTCCCAAGTTTACTACCTGTGCTTTTATGTCTCTGTGTAAAACCTTCCTGTCATGAATATGCTTCAGTCCTAAGGAAATCTGCACAAACCAAGCCAGAATCTATAGTGAAAAACAAAAGGTACAAGACTCTGTAAATCTGCACTGCTGTGATTTCCGATGGAATGTCTTACTGAAAAACATAAAACAAAAACAAAAGAAAAACCTAAAATACACACTGCATATACACAAAAAAGAGGGGAAAATAAACAGAGCTGTTAATATCAACTTGAGTGACTGGACTCATTTAATCAATTTTCCAATTTAAATATTATCAGAAAATAATATGCAGACAAATACATGATCCTACAGTCCTTATTCCAACAAACCTTCCAGTAACTGCAGTGGGAGTTCTGCCTGAGTAATGAATGTGGAATCGAGCCCAAGGCAGCCTTTTACTTAGGAAGGCGTGAGTTCAAATCTTAGTGCAGATCACATTTGGAAAGAAGTTATACAGTCTCATCCTAATCCTCAGTGTTGGAAACCATTAAACCACCATACAATTTTGATGACATTTATGATCCCTTGTCAAGAAAGGCTCAGAAACAGAAAAATACAGATTGTCGGTTAGAAATGTGATTAAATGGCAGAGTTGTATAAGGAAGCTTGCATAGCAACATCTCACACTATCCCTGTCGTAAGCCACAGCTATTATATCCTTACATTGGTCCTGATCCAGAAAAGCACTTAATTTCATACTTAAATAATGTTTTCACCCCTCAGCCAAAAGGCCAAGAATATTAAACACATGGTTAAGTACTTTCCTGGATCAAGACCTTTGGGAAGCAGTTAGACATATACTTTAGTCTATCCCTATTCAGGAAAGCACTTAAACACATGCTGAACTTTACAACACATCAGGGCCACCCAGAGGGATTCAGGGGGCCTGGAGAAAAGCAATTTCAGGGGCCCCTTCCATAAAAAAAAATTGCAATACTATAGAATACTATATTCTAGTGGGGGCCCCTGTGGGGCCCAGGGCCTGGGACAAATTGCCTCACTTGCCCCCCCACCCACTCTGGGCAGCCCTGCAACACATGCATACAGCCCATTGACTTCATGATTTCATTCAGGAAATCAACATTATTCAGGAAGCACTTAAGCACCTGCTTAGCTGTGCTAAGTTGTTATTCCTTGATTTGGAGCCTTTCATGAGCACTAAATTCATACATACACTTGAAAATATATAAGCATATTATGGGGACTAAACATAATTGGGTAGCTTGCTTTGCTTCTTTAGTTTGGAGATTTTTTTGTTTTTGTCTGCCCCGCCCCTTTTTTGTCTGCTCTTCCTTTGTCTGTCTTCTGATGTCACATTTCCTGTTAGTTTGGCTCTGTATTTTGTTATTCTCTCTTGTTGTCAGCATTCTTTTTTATTGTTGGTTCCCTATTTTGTATTTTTCTTATTTGTGATTTTGTCCTCTTATATAAATTTCATTCTCTCTCATGTTCCGTCTGCTTCCAATAACTGAATGAGCCAGACAGTCCTCAATTAACTCCCAAATGATTGCCGCACCATTGACTCCCTCTTTCTCTACCACTTAAATGGAAAAAAGAAAAGTGAAGAGATTTCTTTTTCTATTTAAATGTTAGATTAAGAGTAGACAGAGGGTCACATTTTAAGGCCAACCTTATCTGGGTTTCTTTTTGGGCATGTGCAGTTTTACAACCAGTTATTTTCACTAGCAATTTAGGTCGCTAGGTATCTAAATTCTTGATTGCACCTGCAAAATGGAAATCAATGTCTGAAAAACTAGCCCTGAGTTCTGTACTCTGAAGTGCAATGCATAATAGAAAAGTATGCTTCAGCTTGTTGAAGGGAGGTCAAAAAGTAATATGTATGAGAATGAGAGGAGTAAAGTGAAGGATGGGAAACAGTCGTGATTCCATCCCATCCACTAAATATATATACACATATTTCTGAGCTAATATATACTGGAATAGGTCAGAAGGCTGGTTTAACAATTCTGAATCCTATTACTGAATATCATGGGTGAAATGCTGACCCCACTTCAATCAGTGGGAGTTTTGCCATTGACTTCAATAGGGCCAGTATTTCACCCCATCTAGGTAACATTGTTGTGTCTACAAGACACAGCCTTGATCTACATTACTCCTTACCTTCCATCTCAAATGTCATTTCTAAGGAGAGATCTTTTCTCTAGCTCTTAACTGAAAAATCACTAAATTCTCACAAAAAGCAGAAGGGCTTAGTTACATGTCTCTTGTGACTGTAACGATAAAGACAAGAAACTGCGTCATGTATTGGATAGTCCTAAACATGCATATTAGGATATAACTCCTTTACTCCAAAAATAAGCCCTTTACCTGGTCCTCATCAAACAGCACTCCATGTTGCATATTGATCCGTCTCATTAGATCACCTCCATCACAATATTCCATCAAAATGTATAGTTTATTCTTTTCTGCAAGAAAAGATAGAGGTTTTTCTACCTACTTCACTGATATTAGTGGATACAGCAATTAATTGTTTTGGTTACAACTGTTGTGTTTGGGTTTGGGGTTTGTTTGTTTTTTTAGCTTTTGATCCTCTATCTCTACTTTTCCCCCCCAAAGATTTCTGGTAAGATGGATGCTTTTGGTGACCAAAAGATGGTGCTTTTAGATTCTTTCAGTTTCTTAGCAGAGCTTCCCCAAGAGGAGGGATGTGTCCTTGAGAAACAAGCTGCTCCGTCTTTGGGCCTAGGTTGCCATAGCCCAAAACATCCTCTTTAGAGGGATTCTGCTTCCCCTTTGGCATTTTGCTAACCCATGTTTATTCCTGAGGGGATATTTTAATAGTGCAGTAGACAGAGCAATCACTAAAAATAGTTCTAAGAAGCCAAAATGCAAGTTGGTGGTTGAGAGCATGTGAAACAGATTTGCTGGCTGAACTCAAGAATACATGTGCCCCTTTATCAAATATGTACGTTGGCCATAGTTTGTTGTACTATGCAACAAAAGAAAATCTCCAAGCTTTCAAAAATTCAACTACAAGTTAGAGTTGAAACATAAGCTGCAGGCTGCACTAAAAACTGTTGGGTTTTGTAATGCAGGCCTACAGCTCCTTCCTCAACAGACCACAGACTTCGTGGACATCACTGCAGACATCACTAACTCACCAGGATATCAGCAATCCACAAAATAGGGAATTTAAGATGGTAAAGTCCCACAAGCCAAAGTTTTCCTTTTGTTCGGTTATTCTCTTTGGGCCTGTGCCTTGCATAATTATTTTGCCAACTTGGACACAAATCCTCTGGGACCTTGTCAATTAATTATAAAAGACTAGCATTATCATCTTGGCACTTTAGGTATGAATTTCTTTTCAGAAATTACCATAACAAACTTGTGGTTTTTTTCCCAAATATGTACCTGTGTTTATCCTATGACTTAATGAATATCTACTCAGTTCACTGCCACAGCCTATTTCTTTGTGGCAAAGCTCCATCTATAAATCACAAATTTAATGAGAAAAGGAAATATCTCAAACAAACTTAGTTATCAATTTGGCCACAGTACTCCAGGACCAATCCCACATAGGTGCACCTGTAATTGGGAAACTATGTAGCAATTCCCCCTACCTTTACCACCACCACCCCCGAGATGTCGTCTGCAAAATTCAACCATCATAACGAATATCAAGAAGACCTCCCATCATCATATGTATCGAATGCAGAAATAACAATGCTTGGTCTTTTAGACAGCACAGTAGAACAAACACAAGTTAAAAAGAAAACAAAACACAAAAGAGAGGTAAATAAGCAAGGGTTTAAAAAAAAAAAAAAAACCCTGAGAGGCCCATAGAGACAGATAAAAACTAAACCATAAGTGCCATGGGATGTTCACCCCATACTAGGCTAGAAGGGGATGGTAAGGCTGAGAAAGGGCCAATTAACTGGAAAGGCCACATCTGAAGGGAATTAGATGGCCTAAGTAACCCCTTAATGATGGTGGAGCCAGGCTAAGAAGGTACAGACAGGGCTAATATAAAGCCAGCAAGCTGGTGGCAGAAGGAAAAGACTCAGGGAAATAGAGTAGAACCTCAGAGTTACGAACACCTCAGGAATGGAGGTTGTTTGTAACTGTGAAATGTTTGTAACTCTGAACGAAACGTTATGGTGGTTCTTTCAAAGGTTTACAACTGAACATTGACTTAATACAGCTTTGAAACTTTACTATGCAGAAGAAAAATGCTGCTTTTAGCCATCATAATTTAAATGAAACAAGCACGGAAACAGTTTCCTTACCTTGTCAAATCTCTTTTTTTTAAACCTTCCCTTTTTTTTTTTTTAGTTGTTTATGTTTAATACAGTACTGGGTTGTTTGGTTTTCTTCAGGTCTCTGCTGCTGCCAGATTGTGTCCTTCCGGTTCCAAATAAGGTGTGTGGTTGACCGATCAATTCATAACTCTGAGTTTCTACTGTAGCGGCAGAGCTTGGCTGCTGATTAGAGGGTCCCTGGGCTTGAACCAGGAGCAGAGGGTAAGCCCGGGTTCACCTACCAGCCAATGAGGAAGTGGCGTATACTAGGCAGTGGAGATGAAGGGCAGGTCTACACTACGGCAGTGATCAACGCTCTGAGATCGCTACACCGGCAGTCAATTTAGTGGGTCTAGTAAAGACTCGCCAAAACAACTGCAGATCGTTCTCCAGTTGACCCCCTGTACTTTACCCCCGATAAGAAGAGTAAGGTAAGTCGATGGGAGATTTTCTCCCATCTGCCCCAGCAGTGTAGACCCCATGGTAACTCAACCTAATTTACGTTGACTCCAGCTACGTGAATAACTGGAGTTGCGTAGTGTAGGTCAACTTACCGCGGTAGTGTAGACATAGCCGAAGACTGTCTGGGACAGTCGTCCAATGGGACTTTGATACCCTGGGAGGAGAGGGCTATAGTGACCTGGCTGGAGGGCCGAGTCAAAAAGAAGGAGTACCCTGGGTCGCAGAGAGAGATGGGCCATGCTGCAAGGAAAGGGGTGTCTTACCTGGAAGAAGCTAATCCCCTAAACAGCCAAGAGGGGGATGCCCTAGCGATGAACGGTACCCCATAACAATAAGCAAGACACAAACAGGCAAGGCTTAAAATATTAAAAAGGGAAACACACACACACACACACACAGAAAACAAAAATGGGGGGAAAAGTTGCATAGTACATCCTCTCCCAAGCATTACTCCTGGCTATAAATAGCTCAATAAGGCATACTTCAAGTGCTACGGAAGTAATACCTAATAACTTGGTCGAATTCCAGAAGTCATTTATGTGTACGAAACACTTAAGCTACATTTTTTCAGGTTCCTAGGTGAGTAAAGTATTTTAATCTCACATAAAATCACAAATAAAATAAAGTTAAACTAAAACCTTGAAGAGAACTGTAGAATGTTACTATATTTGGATGCTTCATCTTAGCCAGAAGAATTACTTCTTTCTGAGATGCTTCTTTTTCTTTCACAGGCATCTAAAGTGAGTTTAAAAAAAAAACACTGTAAAATGCCAATTTTCTAGTAAAAATTTTTTCTACATAAAGCTCATATCAAAACAGTCATAGGAGATTACATTAGATAAGTGGTAGTGGATCTAAATGTTGCAAGAGTTATTTAAAGGGTTTTATTCACCATTAAAAAAATATGCATATACAGTGAAAAATTCAAGTTCTGATATTTGAAAATATATTGACACTTTGACATTTTTAGACTCTGATCCTGAAAACACTTAAGCAGGTGTGTAAATTTACTCTTGTGAGTAGTCCTAATTAGTCAAAGGGACTTTTCTCACATAAGTAAAATTAGGCCCATGCTTGTGTGTTAGCAGGAGCAGGACCCATGTGACTTACGTTCTTGGCATGGGTAAGTTCATATGAACAAAATACAAAGGAAAAATATTGAAAAATACTCCTCTTAAGAGTTATCCACTTTTCCAATATTTTGGGTGAAAGCCTAGCACCACTGAAGTCAATGGCAAAAACTCCCATTGACTTCAGTGGGGATAAGATTTCACCCACAGTGTTTTTCTTAAAGCACCAGATCCTGAAGTCTAGTGATTTCTTGAGAATCTCATCTTTCATTTAAAAGTTGAAAATGTAACCTATGTGTACACAGGAGGGTGAGAAACCAAAAGGCAAATAAAAAGAACCAAAAATCTATTGTTTTTTTTTTTTTAAAGTCTTGTAATTTTTGAACATGACTCATGATTTTTGAATGCTCAGGCTTGGCAATTTTTAAAAATTATTGATCTTAAAGCTGTGTACAGCCAAAATCTGAAGTCTTGTATACCTGGCAAATGTTGATTATTGTATTGCTGGTGACTACAGTTTAGAGAGAATTTGTACAGTTTTTGTATCCAGGTAATTTTTAGATTGTAAAGTCTCTGATATTGAGTATGAACATTGTATAAAGATTCTCAGACCTGGACTATAAAAATGTATTCTTCTATTGCAGCTGCCTAATACATCGCACACACACTAATTCACATTAATCACTAAGAGGACTGCTCCTCTCCCCTCATTGTGAATTACTTAATTTTGAAAATAAGTGAACAAACAGTGAAGAAGCAGAGTAATACATCACAAAATGTACTTTGTTCAGTTATTTTGAGAGCTGCAGCTTCATTTTAATTATATGTTCTATCATATTTTACTCAGTCATATTTTTAAATTATAATGAAGTTTAGAAATTAATTAATTGAAATGGCCTGAAGACTAAAACATGTTGTATTAATAAAGTTCAATTCATAGTTATCTTGTGAGAAACTGAAACACAAGTAAATAAAATTTAAACAAATGTTGGTGGAGAAAACGGGAATACTCACAATTAGTAACCATTATACTCAGTGGTAAATGTTTGGCAGGGATATGCCCATAATTTCTATACCTGCTATCATACTCTACACATAGATAAGTCTGAACTAACAGGAAATATAGTGGGCATGTTTTTGTTATATTAAATTTGTACATGTAATCATGCTTGCAAATCACTAAATTAATAGAGAAACTGAACAGTCTTTTAGAAATTTTAACCTTATATAGTCAACATATAATTGTAAAGGAAATAAAAAACTCCTAAGTTTACATTGTAGTAACACATAGCTCTATATCCAACTAAATAAAAAACATCAGTATTATATAGGGTTGCTTTTGTTGTTTTTACCTTTGTTAAATTGATCTCTTTGATAACAGATTGGTGGTTATCTACCTTTCCTTTTGCTAAGAATACTTTGCCAAAGGCTCCTTCCCCAATCATTTTAATAATTTCATATTTATCCATGATGTCTTTGTCTTAAAGCAGTGTCTAAAATACAAAAAAAGTCCCAAATATGAGGGTTTCACAGGTAATCAGTGTTCTGAAAATATTCCAACGGATTTCACACGTTGGTGAAGTCGCAAATTTGAAGAATTTAATCACAATCACAATTGTTGTCACCAACTGGAAACAACTGGGTTGGTGTGCAGTGTATCTAATTAAACCAGCTTTTCCAAATGTAAGAATGCTGAGCCCCCCACACCTTCTGGAAAATAAAACCAGTTACAACTCCCTTCAGCGCCAGGTGGTGTTAGACATCTACTCAAAATGTGCTGACACTAATTCTATGACATGACTTCTCTTTCCTTATAAGCTTTGAGGCTCAGTGAAATAGTTAAAAGCATTAACACCAAGTATTATCACTGGCATCTGGGTTAGCACCCATTGAAATGAATGGGGACATTCACACTGTAGCTACCAGGCAAACTCAGGCAGCGCTGGCTGCCCCCTCACAGCCAGGACTGCGTTTGCGGGGTCTTCTGGCAACCAGCCAGAGACTCAGACGCAAGCTGGGTTCTGGGATGGTGGGGGACGGGGACCCGCACTTCGGGAAAGGCTGGATCCGACCGTGGGCGCCTGTGGTCAGGCCCCAGGCAGCTGCAGGCAGGAGGCGGGGCTCGGGCAGCCTTGGTTTGCAGCCAGCCCTACACAAAGTCTCCCTGTTTGTCGCTATTTACAGCCTCCTGGTGCAGTGCCCCCGTTGCCCCCACCCCTGGTGCTGTGGGGGCCACGGAGTTATCCCTGAGTAGTTATCCCTCGCCCTGCCCTGCCGGGCCTCCCCTCCCCGCGCGCTCCGTTGCCATGGAGCCGGGACGCGCCAGACCCGCCGCTCAGCGCAGCCCCTCGTTCAGCCCCCGCGCGGCGCCGCCTGGTCCCGGCGGGCCTAGACCGGGGTGCGCGGTACCTGTGTGCAGGAGCCGGCCCGGGTCCCGCGCCCCGCAGCAGTGAGAGCAGAGCGCGGGGTGAGGGTGGGAAGGAGGAGGAGGAGCCCGGGCTCCCCGAGGGGGGAGGAGCCTGGACAATATAGTGCCCTGACCCCTCCCAGGGTCCCCCAGCGCGGCCCCCTTACCCAGGGGCCCTCACTGCACCCCCTCACCCAGTGTTCCCTATCACCGTGTCCTCACTGCACCCCCTCACTCAGTGTCATCACTGTACCCCATCACCCAGTGTACCCCATCACTGTCCTCACTGTATCCCCATCGCCCAATACACCCCATCACCCAGTGTCGTCACTATATCCCATCACCCAGTGTACCTCATCACTGTCCTCACTGCACCCCCATCGCCCAGTGTACCCCATCACCCAGTATCCTCACTGCACCTTCATCACCCAGTGTCCCCACTGCATCCCCAATCCCCAGTGTCCTGACTGCACCCCCCCCCATCACCCAGAGTCCTCACTACACACCCAGAGACCAGTGTCTTCTTCACTATATCTCCCCCATTGCCCAGTGTTCCTGTACCAAGACTAGAATCCTCATTTCAATTGACGGAGGTCAGTGTTCCACCTGCACCTCACAAAAGAGACCAGTGTTTCCTTCCCCTCACCACACACACATATACCCATGTCCTCTCTGCGCATAAACCTAACTCACCACCCTAATTCAAGGTTTTCTGTAAAAATCTTCTCTGTTATTAAAATGAATAAACAAAAACAATCAAGTCTAGGGCATTTTCAAAGGATTGCAAACTGGCCTGGAGAGAGCCATAGGCCTTTATTAAAACTTATTATAGTCCCTAAAGCTACATTCAGGCAAGATCAGTTATTCCTACTATAAAACATCCGTATTTTTATCAAAAAGACACCTTACATATTATTCTTTTAGTGCTACCATTCCTTACTTGCCACACTGTGATCAATTTAAACAGTGTTGCTCTCCTGGGCATTTTTACAGAACAAGCATATATTCAATACTCAGATTTGTTCATTGGATTGCGGTTTTAATTTTTATCATGTATATTTTTTCTCCATTCTGATGTGTATGAAACTTACACATTCAGAACTAATCAACTTGAAAACTGTTGATTTAGCATTACAAAATTAAAATCCAAACTTGGATTAGATACATTTAACAACTGTAATTTATATATTGTACATATAATTGTTACATTATACATTCAGTCATTGTATTTGGCCATCATCTTCAATTCAGATACCCAATCAGGATCATCTTCCTCTTCAAAGTCCCTAAAAACAGATTAAAAGAATAAATTCTCAAAGCTAAAATAATATGGTCATAAAAATCTTGACTACTATTTTTCCTTCTTCCACAATTATCCCATATATCACGTTGAATTACAGTCAAAATAACCTAATTACAAAAGGTATATTCCTTACACCGTTGTGATTAGGGAATGGAAAGGTATTATTTTTTGAATTCATTCAAATTATAGCTTTCATAAGAAAATACAAACAAGGGCCCAGATCCACAAATGGGAGTAAGGTGTTGCAATGCTGAGCATCATGGCATCTAACTTTTAGGCACCTAGAAAATTACAGGAACAACACTGCGATCCGAAAAGCCTGAGTTAGGTACCTAGTCTCTTATATAACGAATGGGGAGAGATAGTAGCTTAGAACTTGATCCCCAAAGCCAGCATGCTAGGCAGAGAGCCACATAAACCAAAAAATGGGAGAAGCCAACAAGAGGAGTGTGTGCTAAGCCTTTCACAAAAGCTCTTAAGCAAACTAAGGCCTTGTCTAAACTACAGGAGAAATTCAATCTAAGCTACGCAATTTGAGTTACGTGAATAGCGTAACTCAAATAGACGTTTCTTAGATCTACTTACTGCGGGGTCCGCATTATGCGATGTCGATTGGAGATGCTCTCCGTCGACTCCCCCTACTCTTCTCGATCCAGTGGAGTACAGGAGTTGACGGGAGATCGATCTGCAGTCGATTTAGCGGGTCTTCACTAGACCCGCTAAATCAACAGCCGATGCATCGCTCGCCCCTAGTAGATCACCCGGTAAGTGTAGACAAGCCCTAAGCAGTCATGGGGTAAGAGGGAAGGTCCTCTCATGGATCAGTAACTGGTTAAAAGACAGGAAACAAAGGGTTGGAATAAACTGTCAATTTTCATAATGGAGAGAGGTAAATAGCAGGGTCCCCCAATTATCTGTACTGGGACCTGTGTTGTTTAACATACTCATAAATGATCTGGAAAGGGGAGTGAACAGTCAGCTGGCAAAATTTGTAGACAATACAAAATTACTCAAAAAAGCTGACTTCAAAGAGAAAGGGATCTCACTAAACTGGGTGACTGGGCAACAAAATGGCAGATGAAATTCAAATATTGATAAATGCAAAGTAATGCACATTGGGAAAAATAATCCCAGCTATACATACAAAAAGCTGGGGTCTAAATTAGCTATTGCTCAAGAAAGCGATATTGGAGTCACTGTAGATAGTTCCCCAAAAACATCTGCTCAATATGTAGTGGCGATTAAAAAGCTAACAAAATATTCGGAACCATTACGAAAGGGATAGATAATGAAACAGAAAATATCACACCTTCAATACTGCATGCAGTTCTGGTCACCCCATTTCAAACAAGATACATTAGAATCGGAAAAGGTACAGAGAAGGGTTATAAAAGTGACTAGGGGTATGGAACAGCTTCCATATGAGAAGAGATTAAAAGGACTGGACTGTTCATCTTAAAAAAGAGATGACTAAAGGGGAGATATGATAGAGGTCTATAAAATAATGAATGGTGTGGAGAAAGTAAATGGGGAAGCGCTATTTACCCCTTCACACACCACAAGAATTAGGGGTCACCCAATGAAATTAATAGGCAGCAGGTTTAAAAACAAACAAAATGAAGTGCTTCTTCACACAACACTCAGTGAACCTGCAGAACTCATTGCCATGTGATGTGGTGAAAGCTAAAAGTATAACTGGGTTAAAAACAAATTAGATAAGTTCATGGATGATAGGTCCACCAATGGTTAGGGATGCAATTCCATGTTCCGAGTGTTCCTAAACCTCTAACTGCAGAAGCTGGGACTGGACGACAGGGGATGGATCATTCAATAATTGCCCTGTGAAGCATCTGGCATTGGCCACTGTCAGAAGACAGGATACTGGGCTAGACGGACCATTGGTCTGACCCAGTATGGCCATTCTCATGTCAATAGTGAACAACAGTAAGGAAATCTGTAATTTATTTAATTTTCACATCACTGGTATGTATAAATATGGTACTTATTAGCAAATGCACAAGTGGTACTATAAAGAGAAAAAAAGGTTCAAAATATAAAATAATAATTTGGGAGAGAAAACAGAGATGTAGAAGTAAAAAATCAGAAATGTCCGAAGTGTCCAAACAGTGTAGGTGGGCATCACACACTCTAAGGCCATTCAATAGTCTCGGGGTCAGCAGTGTGGAGTCTGAAAAGTCCTCCTGACAGACCAGCAAGAGATAAGCAGCCATTCAGTAGACATGCGGCATCCTAAACCACACTGCAGCCACGCGACAACTGTTCCTGAGGCTCCAGGAGTGCTTACTTGCCGCACACCTCACCACTTCACATCTGAAATGGCTGCACTTGCACCAGAGATTGCATGGCAGGCAGCTTGAAGCCAGTTGGGCATGTCTTCACTAGCACCATTAAAGCACTGTCCGCAGCAGCGCTTTAATGTGGCTGTGTAGTCGCAGCATAGCGCTGGGAGAGAGCTCTCCCAGCACAATAAAAAAACCACCCCCACAAGGGGAATAGCTCCCAGCACTGGTGCACTTTACAGCACTGAAACTTGCAGAACTCAAGGGGGGGCACACCCCTGAGCGAGAAAGTGCAGTGTTGTAAAGTGCCAGTGTAGGCAAGCCCTTAGTCTCTAATCAGGCTGAGTGATGAGGAAGGAGTTTATTACAGTGGGAACAGCTCATTCCCATTTGGCTCACCACAATGTGGCAAGTATGTGAAATATAGTAGTGAAAAAGTACTTTGAATTTTATACTTTAGTAGCAATAAATGTGGTCAGATAAAAGAGGCATGAATTTATATGCTGAAAAATGGTAAAATATTCCAGGTTTTCAAGAGAAAAGGTTATTTTTGAGCAATAGCTCTAACAAATCTAAAGAAAACCATGAGAGCTGAATATAATTTTTAAGATGTGTTGGAACATACGTATCTTCTTCATCAGATCTTGGTTCAAGCCTCTCAGAATCCATTATAATGGCTTCACCTTCACCATCTATTTCATCAGATACTTTGGTTTCCTCAGAAAGTGGACCTCTCAATAAGTCTTCAGAGGCTTTGAAACAAAGGGGGGGGGGACCCACAATAATTTAGTGTGAAAAAGAAAGCTAAAAGTGTTTCAAAACCAAAATCAAATGTCAACAAAATTCACACCTCCCAATGCCTCACCAGTCCCCCAAGTTTTGAATATTGCTTCTAAATTCTTTCTACCGCTCCCTTTGTTAACTCCATAAATCATAACGTCTGTCTTCACTGCAGTTACCCCAAGTTATAACTTGAGCGTTGCCTATAACTCGAGTTCCATTCACACACAAAACCCCTTAATTTGAGTGTGGTAGTATTTTTATTTGAGCTGACAAGCCTTTTGGCTACAGCTCAAGTTAGCACAATTCTTCAGCTGCTAACACAATTGCTCTGTGTTGCTAATACAATCACTCTGTGCAATAAACCAATCATTCTGTGCAGCTAAGGGTATGTCTACACAGACAATGTTAAAGCGCTGTTTTTTCACACCCCTGAGCGAAGAAAATTTCAGCACTGTGATTGACAGTGTAGACAAGACCTAAGCATTGTTTTGCAGCATGGTTGCTTTGACTTGAGCTAGGCTAACTCAAGAGGAGTTAACTTGGATGTAGATAATTCGAGTTAATCCTGCAGTGAAGACATAGCTATTGGTAATATTCACCCTACCTTACTCCTGGGGGAATTCTGTGCCACTGCGCAATGCAGAATTTTGCAGAAATTAATGTTGTGCGCGCAGAATTTCCTTTCCCCCACAGAAATGGGCTACAGTGCTGCTGGCCGCGACGAGGGGCTGCTGGACCTGGCAGAGCCCAGCTCACACATAGAAGACACTTCTGGGGGGAGGGACAGGGAGCTAGGGGCTTCCTGGCAGCTAGAGTTCCCAGCATGCCCTGAGGGAATGAGAGGGTAGCGCTCAGGAAACTCTGTGCAAGCCTGGGACCAAGCATCAGGCTGTTTCTCCCTCTGGATCCCTGGACTCTGGGGCAGGAGGGGGGCTGGTGTCTGGGGAGGACATGACTGGGCTCTGAGGGGGGGAAAGGGGTGCCCTGCGGCTGGGCTCTGGGAGGGGGAGAGGGTGTGGGTATTTGGGCCGGGGGCCCCACAACTGGGCTCTGGGGAGTAGGGGGTTTGGGTGTGTTTGCTGGGGGGGGGGGCACCACAGCTGGGCTATTGGGGGGGGGGGTTGTAGGTGTCTGGCCCCCTAGCTGGGCTCCAGGGGGGAGAGAAGGAGGCAGAGAAACAGGAATTGGATTGTCATAGAGGTTTCTTTAACTCTCTACTCCTGGGGAAAAATGTGTGTCTGTCTGTATTGTTACAGACATATTTGCTGACAGGTATTTTGAAATAAATTACCAAAATAATTGAAACTAGCATGATTATCTAGTGTTATTTTGACAAATACAATTTGCAGAATTTCGAATTTTTTGGCGCAGAATGGCCGCAGGAGTAACCTTACTGCAGGTAGCCCATGTGAAGGCCTTCCCACCACTTATGTTCAAAGAACCTTTTTCTATTGGGTGAATTTCATCTTATGTATTTGTAGGGCTACACACATCCCAAGAGAGAGTACACATACTGCCAAAATCAGGCTCCATGATCCAAGAACTCTTTTGTTTCTCAGGCCAATTAGCTTGTCTGAATTTAGCTCTCTCAAATTAACAAGCTCTCACTGCTACCATATGAGAAATCAAACAACATCAGCACATTCCTAGATTTTAGGAAGAGAGGAGATCATTATGATCATCTAGTCCAAGGGTAGGCAACCTGTGGCACGCAAGCTGATTTTCAGTGGCACTCACACTGCCCGGGTCCTGGCCACCAGTCCAGGGGCTCTGCATTTTAATTTAATTTTAAATGAATCTTCTTAAAAATTTTAAAAACCTTATTTACTTTACATACAACACTAGTTTAGTTATATATTATAGACCAGTGGTTCCCAAACTTGTTCCGCCGCTTGTGCAGGAAAAGCCCCTGGTGGGCCGGGCCAGTTTGTTTACCTGCCGCGGGTTCGGCTGATCACGGCTCCCAGTGGCCGCGGTTCGCTGCTCCAGGCCAATGGGAGCTGCTGGAAGCGGGGCGGGCGAGGGACATACTGACTGCCGCTTCCAGAAGCTCCCATTGGTCTGGAGCAGCGAACCACGTCCAATGGGAGCCGCGATCGGCCGAACCCGCGGACGTGGCAGGTAAACAAACCGGCCTGGCCTGCCAGGGGCTTTCCCTGCACAAGCGGCGGAACAAGTTTGGGAACCACTGTTATAGACTTATAGAAAGAGACCTTCTAAAAATGTTAAAATGTATTACTGGCACGCGAAACCTTAAATCAGAGTGAATAAATGAAGACTCGGCACACCACTTATGAAAGTTGCCGACCCCTGCTCTAGTCTGACACTCCACATAACACAGGCCAAAAATTTCACCCATCAAATCATGTATCTAGCTCAGAGTTTCTGGTTGAGCTATAACATATATTTTAGAAAATCATTCAATCTTTATTTAAAGAGTTCAAGTGATGGAAAATCCAAGAAATCCAGAGGCAAGCTGTTCCAATGATACTTACTCTCACTGTTAATGTATATTTTATTTTGTCTGAATTTGTCTAGCTTCAACTTCCAGCCATTGGATCTCATTGTCCCTTTATCTGTTAAAGAACCCTCTGCTATCAGAAATCTTCTCCCCATGTAGTACTTCTAGACCTCTCTTAACATTCTCTTTGGTAAGCTAAATAAATTGAGTTTCTTCAGTCTCTCACTGTAAGGCAGGTTTTCCCAAACTCAATCATATTTGTAACTTTTTCCTTAACCCTTTCTTCAGTTTTTAAATGTGGACAAGCAAAGGAAGTATGAAGTCAAATCATAAACTGGACACAAAAAGACATTCTCCTATGCCTACAGCATCAGTACAGGCTGTTACACTCTTTGTTAAATGAGTAATTAAACAAGCTAATAAAGCAGTCTGCAAAAGAATGCAGGATAGAATCAGAATCTGGCACCTGGTCTACACCTAAAAATTAGATCAATCTAGCTACATTTCTCAGGGCTGTGAAAAATGTCAAGCCCTGTGTGACACTATTAGGTCAGCCTAACCGCCATTGTGGATGCAGCTAGGTCAACGGAAGAATTCTTCTGTCGACTTAGCTACCATCTCTCAAGGTTGTGGATTTACTACAGCAACAGAAATACCCCTTCTGTTGTTGTAGCAGCGAATGTCTACACTACAGCAGCATAGGTGCAGCACTGTAGTGCTTGTAGTGTAGATATACCCTGGGGCCATGGCTTCCCAAAGCTCTGCCACTTGTTCTAAAGAAGCAGCAAATCTGCAAGAAGAAATTTTTTTATACCTTACTCTTTCAGCATCCTGCCTTCCAGAAAAACTTTGATCACTATGGATCTGATTTTCAAAATGTCAGTTTGCCTGTAGACTCAGGATTTACCTGGTTTATAGATTGTGTAGGTTTTAAACGCTAAGCTGATATCAGCATTCTTGAGAATATTCATCAAGGTGTGAGGAGTTTCTTTGATCCACTGCTTACGTGGTTTATCTTCATTGTATTTTATAACACAGCCACCTAGTAAAAACATCATTAGCAAATCACTGATCATTAGCAAATCATACCCTGAAATATACTATCTACATAAGAAACCATTAATAAAATGAACTATAGAGATATCTATTAGAGAAATAACAGAGAAGTGTGGTCTGGAGGTTTGAGCTTGTAGCATTATTGCCCAGCTCCCCAAACACATAGACACTTATTTAGTCGGTGAACTGATGCTGATTGTGTCAGCAGTAGAGCAGAATGAGAGTACTGAAGGCAGCAAGAGACTCTGGATTCTGTCAGGAAGCCAGCAGAAGCCAGGACCAAGTGTAGAGGCATAGCACCTCTGCCTGGATATCATGTGCCTCTATGAATCTCATAGGATGGAGCCCGGGGGGCCAGTTCTGCAGAAGAAAAACTCACTCCTACAGCAGAAATCAACGGAAATACAAGTCCAAACATGTTTAGTTTCCATTGCATGGCCTGGTGTATCATCTGTTCCCCCAACTTTTGGAATTTTCTGACCATTAATATTTTGATTTTGTAATCAAATACTAATGCTAGTTTTCACATTTATTTATAATATACATTTATCTCATAATAATAATTATAGTCCTATAAGCATGAACAAGGCATCCATTACTGCAGTATGTGGGTGCACTGTACAAGGTAATATCTGCACATTTTTCAGTAAAGGATCTGTGCTAAAGTGTTCCTATTGAGAGTTGTTATCACAGCAGGACATAGAAAAAGAGAGTCTCTGAGATACAGTAATTAGAGCCTAGGCCATTTAAGCCTTTGTCAATAGTCAGCACTTGAATTACCAGCACCTTAGTTGAAACAGCACAGAAGGTGAAGCACAATGTGATATGCTCCCACCAGCCTGCTCTACTCAAAAGATGGGAAGCTGAATTCTGCATCAGCTGAATCTTATAAGTAGCTCTCAAGGTTAGCTCAATGTAGAGCATGTTAAAGTGATTTAGCCTCTTGTAACAGGGACATAACTGTGGTAAAGGCACAATCTCTTGGTCAAACAGAGATGATGACCATTTTGCTGTCAACACTGCTTTAACCACTTGTGGCTCTTTCCAACACTGCTGGCATCTATCTCAGAATTTCAAAATCACACCTTAAAAATCAGACACCTATTCTCTTCTGCATTGTTTACCACTTCAAACCCTTATTGGTATGGTGGTTTTTGTAATTATTAGATATCCCTTCCATAGTGCTGTCATTTTCTAAAAAATCATTTTTTTACAACACCATTAAGAAGTCTGCACATTTCTTGTATGAAAAACAAATAAAAGTCAACTGTAAATACATTTAGCCTGATCTTACTTTCATCCTCCTCAGCTGTAAAACTGGAAGAAAGTAAGGATGCATTTTCCAGGACATTTACCACTGTATTGGACACTCCCCTTTCCCAATGTCTTCTGTGGGGACTTGGCAAATTTGCATTCTTTGGGGGGACTTCACAGTTTTCTGATGAAACTGGCATGAAAAAGAAAGTTGATTACTAGCTTCTAACACATTTCTATGCTCAAACAAAATACTATGATGAGCAATAAAGTACTCTAGCAACACTGAGATTGGGCACTATGGGTCAAAATTTGGACTTAATGGAAGTGGGTGCAACTCCAAATTGGTCCCATGTGTTGGTTTATCAATTGTTTTCAAACAACCTGCTTTTCTAACATTGTGGACAAGACTTTAATCTGAAATATACAATAATAATCACTGTATCTCAAAAAGTTTGCATGCAAGTGTACTGGCACCTTTTTCTGTAATTACAATGTTGTGTACTCCACGTTTTTAAGTTAAAGATTTGGCTGTATGTACAGCAGATCAGCATCATTATAAATAAGAGAATGCATAAGCCTTAGAATTCAATATACATTACCCTCTTCACCAGCGCCCTTTTGCTTCAGTGTCCTCTCACTCAAGCGCTTGGTTGTGTTCTCCAGTTCTGAATTGCTACCTGTACTACTTTGATCTCCACATTGCTTTAAAAGGTACAAGGACAGCATTAATCATTACTTGTATTGTTAAAGCAATTAAACAATAATCCTTGCAAGTCTTTTTTTTGGTACATTTTGGACAAAAATACTAGTCAAGTATTTTAAAGTTAATACCACCGACACCAAACCAGCAATTGCACTGCACTTCCTATACCCCATTTCATACTGTATGTCCCTTCTTGACACAGTGTCAGGATTTCTGACACCAAGCACAAGTTTAATTATGTACGGCTATCCATCTTTTATTTTTTTTAAGCAGAAGCAATAGAATGGGGAATGAATAGGTGCAGCTGGATTGGATGAATGAATAGGAATTGAGCTGGAGAACAACAAGGTGCACCCAAACAGGAAGCTCCCAGATTGACAGGTCCATTAAGAAACTCAGCCAGGCAAAGGAAATGAGCCCTATTGGCAACATGTCTCTTCTCTATTTTGAAAAATATAGTCACTGGGGATGGTGTAGGCTCTGCTAAAATTTGCTCAGAAGTGATCTTTCAGTCATTTATAACTTAATTAATTTAATTACCCTCACCCCAAATCAAGCATGGGCACTAGTTCTCAGTGAGGACTATGTCCAGGCCAAACTGTTTCTGCTGTGGCTTGTTCAATGTTTTTGTTTTTAAAACAAATGGACATGTGTATTTTTAGCCACTGTCCCATAACTCAAACAACTGGATGAATTTATCTGGAGTACTGTGTCCAGTTTTGGGCCCCACACTACAAGAAGGATGTGGAAAAATTGGAAAGAGTCCAGCGGAGGGCAACAAAAATGATTAGGGGGCTGGAGCACATGACTTATGAGGAGAGGCTGAGGGAACTGGGATTGTTTAGTCTGCAGAAGAAAAGAGTGAGGGGGGATTTGATAGCAGCCTTCAACTACATGAAGGGGGGTTCCAAATAGGATGGAGCTAGACTGTTCTCAGTGATGGCAGATGACAGAACAAGGAGCAAGAGTCTCAAGTTGCAGTAGGCGAGGTCTAGGTTGGATATTAGGAAACACTGTTTCACTAGGAGGGTGGTGAAGCACTGAAATGGGTTACCTAGGGAGGTGGTGGAATCTCCATCCTTAGAGGTTTTTAAGGTCAGGCTTGACAAAGTCCTGGCTGGGATAATTTAGTTGGGAATTGGTCCTGCTTTGAGCAGGGGGTTGGACTAGGTGACCTCCTGAGGTCCCTTCCAACCCTGATATTCTATGATTCTATGATTTTCAATAAAACTAAAACAAAATCCACCTCTGGGCAGGGACTAAACATGGAAAACGCAAGACCCTAAGCCAAAATTTCAGAAAGCCACAAGGATATGAAGCTGAGATTATATCAGAAAATGTTGCAATTTTAACTGTAGCAGATGTGGACAGTACCTACTATAACAGATATGTGGGTGACATGTTTATATAAATACCACGACAATTCTCTTCACTGCTGATCTAGCAGCCTATGGATTATTAATGAATACAGTAACTAGTCTGCAACAACAATTTGCTATATGTTATTTTAAAAAATAGGGATTATATTTTTATTCATATTTGAGTACTTACCCCATTATTAGAACGTCCACCTGTTCTGACAGCACCTGCTAAATTAATGGACATGTTCAAAAATTAAATTCACATTTGAGGTAAGCAGCTGGAGTAAAGTGGTGCTCATGAAGGTAAGAAATCAACACTACTGAGCCAGGCATTTTGAAGGAAAATTCTATGACAGCATCTTCACTGCTCTGCCAATATACCTCAGTCCCATCTTGAGACACTTCTGCTATTCAATTCCCCTGAACCTCTCTCTGAAAAAAAGGAACTGTTGATTGTCTGTGATTATGCAGTGGGTTTGAGCAGTGGGTAAATATCCCCAGGGGAAAACAAAACAAAACAAACACACACACACACACACACACACGGTTTAAAATAGGAAGGTATGCCAATAGGACAATTTACATGCTTGAAGTTATGCACATGAGCAGAAGGACTTCATTGAGCTGGAGCCTCAGACAAGACAGTGATACTATTACCCTTAAATTTATCACACAAAAGTAGAGTACTGCTTACAAATAAAATATGTGGCACATAAACTTTTCCTTCTTGTGCTAAAAGATATCAGATAAATGTGTTCCTTATGGTAAAGGATAAAATTGTAGTTTGCAAAATCAAAGAACCTACTAAATTCTGCAAAGCTGAACTATATAGCATCCAAACAGGTTCAAGATTCCACATTTAAAAATAATTTCAACTTTATTTGAAAACACAGAACTTTAATGTTAGAGTCTAAGATACTGCATTTCATACTCGCTTATTTTGATACATTTTTAATTCATTTATAAAATCATTCTGACAAAAAATTACCTTTTATTCTTCCTAAATCACCTCTGTGTGTCTTTGTCTCCTTTAATATTTGTTCAAACTCAGCTGTCATCTGGAAATCATACACAAAGATTCTATGTAGTGTGCATATTTTAATGTTTTTTCAGATTACTCAACACATTTTGTGTTAAAAATATAGGCTAATCAACAGGAACAAAAGCACCTTCTAGTTAGCAATAACTACCCACTACTGATTAAATCATAAATCAACACCAGTGTTTTTTAATTTTAAAAATCCCTCATCAAAACTCCACTTTTTTTAGAAGACTATACGTGTGTGCAGGGTTCTGCAGTTTCATATCGGTTCCATCACCTGGTCATTTTGGCCCAGATCCTTGAAGGTATTTAGGTGCCTAACTCCACTTGATTTCAATGGGAGTTAGGTGCCTAACCACTTTGAGGATCTGGGCCTTTGTGCTTTCTGAATTTGTCATCTTCATTAATTTCCTAGACTGGACAGATACAGATTTTGTATAGTCCTAACCACATTACCACAATTCAACATAAGAACAGCAGCTCCTCTACAGTAATAGTTCTGATTTGTAAACCTATATTAACAGAGGATGGTGACACTCTTTAACACTCTTTAAGCAGGTTCCCAAATAGTAATTTTTCAGTAACATCAAGATATGGCAATACAGGTATTTGAGTTAGCCTCTAAAATGTAGGCACTACTTTTAAATTCTGTTAATTGGAGACAAGATAAAAGTACACTATACCTCTGCTGGCAAACAATTTTTGATAAGTTTTGCTAAGCAACCTCTTGCAAGAATAGTACTGGCCGATGGACGGTTCTTGGGATTTCTCTTAAACATCTGTTTTATTAAATAATGAAGTTCGTAGGAGTAATGAGATGGAAGTGGATTGTAGGATCCTTTACATATCTTAAGGATGAGATGTTTCCAGCTATTGGCTTGAAACTAAATTTGAAAGAAAATAATTTTAAAGCCTTGAAAGCAAATATGAAGGGAAAGAAAAGCTGACATAACGTAAGAGCAATGTTAACGTTTATTTCTACAATAATGCATATTGTGTAACTGTATGCTATCTGTTGGGCCCACGAGTTTTGAAAACCTCAGGTCTCTACTGCTACTAGGGAAAGTATTTACCTTCCTGCCTTTTGTCACTTAAACAGCCATGAACACAGTGTTTTTGATAGTCAGTCAGTACTACCTTTGTAAGTAGTATTTCTGGTAATGATATAATAGTGACAGTTTATTCTTGACATTGCAACTGTAATCATGGACATAAAGCCTTCTAGACAGGAAACTTCTAGGAACAACAATATTTTGGGAGTTCCACTTTCAATCTACTGTATGTTCATGTCCCATATAATCTAATAAATCATCTGTATCTATACCAATGAAAATGAGGGACTATTAGCACTGCAACCTTCCCAAAATAGCTGAGGCAGGGCACAGTGGTAAAATGTATGGCATAGAATCACAGAATCATAGAAGATTAGGGTTGGAAGAGACCTCACGAGGTCATCTAGTCCTACCCCCTGCTCAAAGCACTCCATTTAGGAAGGAACAATCAGTTGCACACGTACAAAATGGGAAATGACTGCCTAGGAAGGAGTACTGCAGAAAAGGATTTGGGGGTTATAGTGGACCACAAGCTAAATATGAGTCAACCGTGTTACGCTGTTGCAAAAAAAGCGAACATCGTTCTGGGATGTATTCATAGAATCATAGAATATTAGGGTTGGAAGAGACCTCAAGAAGTCATCTAGTCTAATCCCCTGCTCAAAGCAGGACCAACACCAACTAAATCATCCCAGCCAGGGATTTGTCAATCCGGGCCTTAAAAACCTCTAAGGATGGAGATTCCACCACCTCCCTAGGTAACCCATTTCAGTGCTTCACCACCCTTCTAGTGAAACAGTGTTTCCTAATATCCAACCTAGACCTCGCCCACTGCAACTTGAGACTCTTGCTTCTTGTTCTGTCATCTGCCACCACTGAGAACAGTCTAGCTCCATCCTATTTGGAACCCCCCTTCAGGTAGTTGAAGGCTGCTATCAAATCCCCCCTCACTCTTCTCTTCTGCAGACTAAATAAGCCCAGTTTTCTCAGCCTCTCCTCATAAGTCATGTGCTCCAGCCCCCTAATCATTTTTGTTGCCCTCCGCTGGACTCTCTCCAATTTGTCCACATCTCTTCTGTAGTGGGAGGACCAAAACTGGACACAATACTACAGGTGTGGCCTCACCAGTGCCGAATAGAGGGGAATAATCACTTCCCTCGATCTGCTGGCAATGCTCCTACTAATGCAGCCCAATATGCCATTAGCCTTCTTGTCAACAAGGGCACACTGTTGACTCATATCCAGCTTCTCGTCCACTTTCATCCCCAGACACCTGATATTCTACTCCTGAGCTTCTCTAGCAAAGGCTGCTTGCTGCAAATTGTGTATCAAATTTTGTGATGTTTGCAAATAGTATCTTGAGTGAGAACACCAAATTCATGTTCACTTTCAGACTTGAGCCAGAATTTAATTTTTTGTCCCGAGTTGAAAGGCTTGTGCTACCAACTGCAACTCCTTGGCTAAAAGTGTATTTTACACTTCCAGTCCTGTATTTAACATACAGCAAGTGTAAAACCAATATTGTAAGTAAGAAGGTGCATCAGGTGTATGATAGAGAATAAATAATTTTAATTCAAAGAAATGTAATAATGCAATTGAGAAGTTTTCTCTGTGGACAGTGTTGGAGTACAAAAACTTCTTTTAGATGTTTCAAAATAAACAGCACTCAAGAATATTTTACATATGCCTGATTGTGTCAACATTAGAAGGAAAATAAAACTTGCTTAGAACAAACAATAGTAAATATAGAAAGCTGCATTTAAAAAAAGAGGAACCTAACGGGAATTTTGAAAAGTGGTGTTCCATGTGGGAAGTTGTAGGAGAGATCACCTAATTCAACATGGGAAGAAGTTACTCTCACATGTACAACTTATGCATAGATACATTTTATGTTCACTACTAGGCCTCCAAAAGAACAGGAAACAGCATAGGCAAAGTTCACTATCACATCAGTGGCCTCTTCCTCACACAACTGAGATTATAATCAAACCACAAGAGTAAAGTTAGCCAATCAGTAAAGATGCAAGAGTCAACATGGCTTTTGTAAAGGGAAATCATACCTCACTAATCTATTAGAATTCTTTAAGGGTGTTGAAAAACATGTGGACAAAAGTATTTGGACTTTCAGAAAGACTTTGACAGGGTCCCTCACCAAAGGCTCTTAAGCAAAGTAAGCTGTCATGGGATAAGAGGGAAGTGCCTCTCATGGATCAGTAACTGGTTAAAAGATAGGAAACAAAGGGTAGGAATAAATGGTCAGTTTTCACAATGGAGAGAGGTAAACAGTGGGGTCCCCCAAGGATCTGTACTGGGACCTGTGCTGTTCAACATATTTGTAAGTGATCTGGAAGAGGGGATGAACTGTGATGTGGCAAAATTTCCAGATGATACAAAATTACTTTAAATAGTTAAGTCCAAAGCTGACTGTGAAGGTTACAAAGGGATCTGTGATGAAATGGGAATTTTCTGTAATATATTTTATGAATCTAAGACATGCCTCAGTCTCCCTCTGTATTTTGCACTCCTCCCCATTGGATGCAAAAGGGTTAGCGGTGCTCCTGGAACAGCGCAGGAGAAAGGCGGTGTGTGTGTGTGTCACTTCGCTGCCTTGTGGAAGGAACAGAGTCATTTTGGGTTGGTTTCAGCCAAAAAAGAATTTGGCTGAAACCAACCCAAATCAACAGAGGCTCTAGCAAGACAAAGAGACTCTACAATGACTGAACAATCAAGACCTAACAGCAGGAAATCCCAGCAGGCAGGAGTTGTGAACTGAGATGAAGAACAATGCGTCAGTTGACTAGAAGAAGGGGAGCCCTTTTGGAGGGACTAGGGAGCCTGGACTAGGGGAGACAAAGGGGAACAGGAGGACAGAGCCAGAGATGGTGTCCATTAGCGCTTGGCTGGTTCATCACTGCACTGGCTTGGCTAGGATGGACTATGGCTTAACTTCTGCCTCTCTGTCCTAACCTACGGCTGTTCAGATTCTGTGTGCCAGGTGACTAATAAAAGGTTACCTTGTTTTAAAAGGTTGCCTGTGCTGCTGGAAGTACTTCCTGAGAGCATTGCGCCCTGAAGGGGTACAGCACAAGCCTCCTACAGGAGTCTGGCTTGGCTGGATTCACTGTAGGGAGCCACGGAAAGAGACAGGAATCACCAGTGCCAAAGGCCCAGTCTTGAGTCTCAGAGGCCACAGGCCTGCCCCTGTGGAACTGTGTGGGTCCTTGGAGCCTGGCACACTAAAGGGGTCACTCCCAGGAGAATGGTTACCAGCCCAGGCACAGATCAAACCCGGTGACTCCGTGACAGGACCTCACTAAACTGGGTGACCGGGAAACAAAATAGCAGATGAAATTCAATGCTGATGAGCACAAAGTAATGTACACTGGGAAAATTAATCCTGACTATACATACAAAATGATGGGGTCTAAATTAGCTCTTACCACTCAAGAAAGATCTTGGAGTCTACATGGAGTCTGTAAACATTTGCTCAATATGTAGTGGCAATCAAAAAAGCTAACAGAATATTAGGAACCACTAAGAAAAGGATAGATGATAAAACTGAAAATATCATAATGCTACTATGTAAATCCACGATATGCTCACACCTTGAATACCGCATGCAGTTTTGGTCACCCCATCTCAAAAAAGATGTATCAGAATTGGAAAAAGTGCAGAGGAGGGCAACAGAAATAATTAGGGGTATGGAACAACTTCCATACGAGGAGAGATTAAGAAAAACTGTGACTGTTCATCATAAAAAAGAGACAACTAAGGAGGGATATGCTAGAGGTCTATAAAATCACAAATGGTACAGACAAAGTGAATATTTACCTCTTCACATAATGTAAGAACTAGAGGTCACCCGGTGAAATTAATAGGGAGCAAGTTTAAAACAAACAAAAGAAGTACTTCTTCACACAACACACAGTTAATCTGTGGAACACATTGCCACAGGATGTTGTGAAGACCAAAAGTATAACTGGGTTCAAAAAAGAATTAGCTGAGACTGGATGACAGGGATGGATCACTCGAAATTGCCCTATTCTGTTCATTCCCTCTAAAGCATCTGGCACAGGCCACTGTGAGAAAACAGGATACTGGGCTAGATGGACCATTGATCTGAACTTGTTTCACCATTCTTATGCAGTGAGTGTTTTGTTAAATATATATTAATTTTCTACTTGTTGCCTGTCATAATTAGTTTTTTAAAATGGAGTAAAACTCAGTGAGAAGAAAACACTTAGGAAACCTATATGCGTAATTACCAGTTAATCCATCCAACTTAATCTAACTGTTAATGAAGTTTCAGAGTTCATTAGTACTTGAAAGTTTATATATATATATATATATATATATACACAAAATTAGAATTGCTTTGATACAAATAAGCACACTTACCGGATGTTTAAGAGTACAGAGCTCATATAAAATGCATCCCAGGGACCATATATCACTAGAAATATATATACAGAGAAGTCAAAATAAGAAGTAGTTAACCAACTATTACAATTCAATGTCACGTTTAGCAGAAGTTATGTTAATCATTCAAGTGTTCAACTATATGCAAATAAAAAAATACATTTAACTTAAAATGAACAGAAATATTCACAGAATATAATATGATATAAAACTATGTGCGTGACCTTAACAGCATCCCAGTACAAGAGGGCAAGGGGCTCCCGGATATCTGGTACAGGTTTAACCAGTTCAGTGTACCCCAATTTATTAATGTCATAAACTGTATCTGATGTGTGTCACCTAAGGTATTATTGGAAAACTAACAACACACTGATAATATTCTTGTGGGGCGTATGTACAGTAAACACTCAAGGGACATTACAAATATGAAGGAAATGAGGAACTAAAATGTATTTACCAGGCAAGTCTGCGGATGGGGGTAAACAGATTACTCCCAGACAAAGGACAAGCCAGGTGTCATCCAAGTTGATTAGCAATCACATGTTAAGAGACCATTCAATAGCACAGGGAAGGCAGGAACAGATCAATTTGCATTTTAGCAAACACCATGTAGGGGAAGAAACCAGCATGAAACTTCCTTCACCAGCAGACCCTATGTCTCCTTTCTCACAGCTTGAATGAACTTTATTTATTTATTGGGGGGGGGGTAACCTTCACAAGAATCTATGTCAAAGGTTCACTGGATTATAAGAGAGAGTGTGAAAGAATTCCAAGTTATTTTTCACCTAAGACGACAAAGGAACTGAGCACTTTGTCTTTGGGGAGAGATCCTGACCAAGGGTTGGGGGGAGGGGCAGAGCCATATTGCTGGAACTAAGACTACAGTTTTGTTGTCTGAGTCTTTAGCAAGAGTTTTTCACTATTATTTGCTTGTAACCATTCCTAACTCTATCCTTTATATTTGAACTCACTTAAAATCCTATCTCCTTTTGTTAATACATTTGTTTTACTTTTAATCTAAACCAACCCAGCTCTGTGTTTGAATTAAAGTGACTGTTATCACCAGTTAAAGTGACAAGCTGTGCATTTTGTCTCTTTAGAGGAGCAAACAAACCTTATTATTCCTCTGAACGGTTCAGGAAAGGGCTGGACATTGCCAAGCACACAGTTTTGGGAAAATCTGAGACTCAGAGTGTGTTGGAGTCACCTGGTTAGTAGTAACCAAGGCTGATGGATACCAGAGTGGGGCTGGGATGTAACAAGCAGACTACTGGAATTAGAGTGCTGAGCCAGAGATGCTTAACACAAAGACACTCAGTACGTTTGTCTGCTGGCTGTCGGTGTCCAGGCTGTGAGCTACAGCAGCAGAGAATTTATGGCAACTAGAATTTCAGGGCAGGCAGTGACACAGCCACTTACTAGTCTGGACTACATCCTCCCAGAATAAGACTATGTGTTTATCTTTTTAGGTAATGAGAGTAAAGACTCTTGCTTACCCTACCTGATCAGGAAACAGACCAAGAAAACTCATCGATAAGTAGTGATAGCCGATCTACAGTGGGAGTTCATTTTTTGTTAGTAGCATTTCTCCTGACTGACTTCGTGCAGCAAAATTACTCACGCTCATTGTGGCACACACACTGCAGCCAGCATAGGCAGACACTCTCCCACCAGGCTGTTTCATAATACATCAGCCATTTGCAGCATTGTCAACTGTCACAAGTAGCGATTCTGACCACTGCTGGAGCTTATCTCAGGACAGCGGAAATCCCCCTTTAATTGGCTGCCTTCCCCATTTTCCCACCTCCTGGGGAAGAGCACCCAGTGAGGGTTGCTTCAGGAAACATGCAGAGTTCTCCCATCAAGAAGTCAACAACTGACACTATTCTCACAAGGGGAGGAGGGAGGAGCACATAGAACCCAGAGGCTCAAGACAGTCCTGCTTCCCCCTCCCTCCCTGTGAAAAATAGATCCGTCTGCTCTCTGTTCTTGACATGGGAAAAGAGATGGAAAGAACCATGGAGCTGCACCCCCACCCCCAGGCCTGGCAGAGGGGGCTAAAAAAAAAGACCTTGGAGCTGCAGGAGGAGCAGAGGTGCAATGAGAGGCAAATGGCAGATGTCTGGTCTGAAGAAGAAAAGCTGATGTGAGGACTGGGGACTACAGTAGAACCTCAAAGTTACGAACACCTCGGGAATGGAGGTTGTCCGTAACTCTGAAACGTCCATAACTCTGAACAAGACATTACGGACTTCACCCACTGCAGGGGGTGTTTGGGGCTGCAGCCGCAGGGGAGGGTTGGGGCTGCAGCCACGGGGGCAGGGGAGAGGCAGGGGAGTCAGGGCTTCTGATCCTTGGGAGCACCAGGGCCCAGGGCTTTAGATCTGGGGGGAGCACTGGGGCTCGGGGCTTCAGCCCCATGGCTCCACTCCCGGTTTCAGCCTCGCAGGGAGCACAAGGGCTCGGGACTTCAGCCCTGCGGTTGTTCCCAGCTTCTGCCCCGGGGCTCTAGCTATGAGGGGAGCGCTGGTTTTGAGGGGTTTTTTTGTGTCTGTGCTGCTGCCTGATTACTTCTGGTTCCAGAGGGTATCCAGTTGACCGGTAAGTCCGGAACTCTGGTGTTCATATCTTTGAGGTTCTACTGTACATAATTCATTGCTGGGCTGGGGGACGGGCAGATATGCCCCCCAAACTCCAAAGGGGGCACAGAATTCATTAAAATTTTGAGGTTTGTGAAGAAGCTGGAATCTCTGCACCATCAATCAACCAGCGAGAGCTCCTAGAATGGGCAAGGATGAATTTGGAAGAGCTGGTAACACTAATTGCCACACACCCACAATGTGGGTGGGCTGGGGGAGTTCAAAAATCAAAAGACAGATCGAGAAACACAATCTCATCTTTAAAACAAATTCTAATAATCTGGAGGGGGTCTGTCTCGTGATCTTTGAACTTCTGGGTTGGACAGTACTGCACTTGAAGCTATTCAAGTGAGGTGTAACCTAGGCCTTCCCATCTGAAAACTGAGATAATCACCTCCAAAATACTCCCAAACTCCACAAGAACAAGCTCTAAACCTGAGTCTTCCTGATACATGGATTGGTCACCAAGGCAATCTGTAGCACAAGTATTAAATATTATATTACAATAATGCATCGTCTTTTGATCACTGATTAAGTGCCTACCTTTTGTTGTTGTATGGCAAGTTTTCCCATATTTCTGGAGGTACGTAATAAGGAGTTCCCACATATGTACAAGCATATGCCATTGGACTTGCCAAACAAAAAAGAAAAGCCATATGAAAAGCAATGACATAAACTTTCTGTAATATTTAAGCAATGGTAAAAAAATATATAGTTTAGATCACTGAATCCAGGGGCAATATCTACATACTTTGTAAGAAGACGTGCAGATCCAAAATCTCCCAATTTTACTTTTCCATTTTGAGTGAGAAAAATATTCTGCAATGCAAAATAAGGAGTAAGAATGAATGTACTTAAAAATTGTTTTCTAACAAATGTTTCTGCATTGCACACTATATAGATAATATAGTGATGGACACTTCAGAAAGGCTACAGGTAGAGGTTTTATCTTCACTGTACCAAAATGAATCCTCATATTCCCCCTGCAAGGAAGGTAAGAATTATCCTTAATTTACAGGGGAAATTGAAAGGTTAAGTGGCTTGCCCAAGGCCAGAGTCAGTAGCAAAGGTAGAATTAGAGTTCAGGAATTCTGCATCCCAGTTCTATACTCAAACCACTATCCCACACCTCTTTCTGAGTTGCTAACTTTCCTTTAGAGAGTAATCATAGAATCACAGCACTGGAAAGGACCTCGAGAGGACCTCTAGTCCAGTCCCCTGCACTCGTGGCAGGACTAAGTATTATCTACACCAGTGGTTCTCAAACTAGGGCTGCCGCTTGTTCAGGGAAAGCCCCTGGCGGGCCGGGCCGGTTTGTTTACCTGCTGCGTCTGCAGGTTCGGCCGATCGCCGCTCCCAGTGGCCGCGGTTCACCGCTCCAGGCCAATGGGGGTTGCAGGAAGCGGCACGGGCTGAGGGACGTGCTGGCCGCCCTTCTTGCAAACTTTATAAGTATACTCTCTATGCCATTATCTAAATCACTGATGAAGATATTGAACAGAACCCGACCCAGAACTGATCCCTGCAGGACCCCACTCGTTATGTACTTCCAGCAGGACTGTGAACCACTGATAACTACTCTCTGGGAATGGTTAACAGAGAAGATGAAACAGAGAAGATGAAAGGCAAGATATGTATAATGTTTGTCATTCCAGCCCCTCCATTTTTATGCCTTCCCTTAAATTTAAATTGCCTGCAACTAGCCACAAGCAAGTTGCTATCATCAAGGATTCGTGAATAGAATCAAAATGATAGATATTAAGCCTGCAGCTACTTTGAGACCACACTTTCATTTAAATGAGTTATAATCCTGATAGTTCGATTAATCTAATACTCTCACGCTGGGACAAAGAATTTAAAATGAACCACAGCACTCAGGGAATTAGATATCCCAAGTGGAAGAGGGCTGTTGGCAACTTGTAATAACAGCTATTAAAGTTATTCCAATTACCTTGGACTTGATATCTCTATGCAACACACGTCTGTCATGAATGTGCTTCACTCCCAAGCACATCTGTACAAACCAGTGAAGTATCTGAAAAAAGTGACTAAAAAGTTATGACAATACAAATACATGTGTTATACGAACTTTATTAGTGGAATGAAAAATTATAAGACACAGAAAGAACAAACAAGTTAACAGTGTCGACAACCTCCCAAGATGGGAATTAAAAGTAAATCAGGCATAAATTTAAGGTGACCTCTAGGGCTGTCGATTAATCGCAGTTAACTCACGCAATTAACTCAAAAAAATTAATCGCAATTATAAAAATTCTTTGTGATTAATCGCACTTTTAATTGCACTGTTAAACAATAGAATACCAATTGAAATTTATTAAATATTTTGGATGTTTTTCTACATTTTCAAATATATTGATTTCAATTACAACACAAAATATACAAAGTGTACAGTGTTCACTTTATATTATTTTTATTACAAATATTTGCACTGCAAAAATGATAAACAAAAGAAACAGTATTTTTCAATTCACCTTATATAAGTACTGTAGTGCAATCTCTTTATCATGAAAGTTGAACTTACCAATGTAGATTTTTTTTTTGTTACATAACTGCACTCAAAAACAAAACAATGTAAAACTTTAGCGCCTACAAGTCCACTCAGTCCTACTTCTTGTTCAGCCAATGGCTCAGAAAAACAAGTTTGTTTACATTTACAGGAGATAATGTTGCCCGCTTCTTGTTTACAATGTCACCTGAAAGTGAGAACAGGCGTTCGGATGGCACTGTTGTAGCCGGCGTCACAAGATATTTACGTGCCAGATGCACTAAAGAGTCATATGTCCCTTCATGCTTCAACCACCATTCCAGAGGGCATGCGTCCATGCTGATGACGGGTTCTGCTCGATAACGATCCAAAGTGGTGCTGACGAACGCACATTCATTTTCATTATCTGAGTCAGATGCCACCAGCAGAAGGTTGATTTTCTTTTCTGGTGGTTCGGGTTCTGAAGTTTCCGCATTGGAGTGTTGCTCTTTTAACTCTTCTTGAAAGCATGTTCCACACCTCCTCCCTCTCAGATTTTGGAAGGCACTTCAGATTCTTAAACCTTGGGTCGAGTGCTGTAGCTATCTTTAGAAATCGGACATTGGTACCTTCTTTGTGTTTTGTCAGATCTTCAGTGAAAGTGTTCTTAAAACGAGTAATATGTGCTGGGTCATCATCCAAGACTGCTATAACATGAAACATATGGTAGAATGCGGGTAAAACAGAGCAGGAGACATACAATTCTCTCCCAAGGAGTTCAGTCACAAATTTAATTAACGTTGGTTGTTTTTAAACGAGCATTATCAGCATGGAAGCATGTCCTCTGGAATGGTGGCCGAAGCATGAAGGGGCATATAAATGTTTAGCATATCTGGCACGTAAATACCTTTCAATGCTGGCTACAAATGTGTCATGCAAATGCCTGTTCTCGCTTTCAGGTGACATTGTAAATAATACACAGGCAGCATTATCTCCTGTAAATATAAACAAACTTGTTTGTCTGAGCGATTGGCTGAACAAGAAGTAGGACTGAGTGGACGTGTAGGCTCTAAAGTTTTACATTCTTTTGTTTTTGAATGAAGTTATTTTTTGTACATAATTCTACATTGTAAGTTCAACTTTCATGATAAAGAGATTGCATTAGAGTACTTGTATTAGGTTAATTGAACAATACTATTTCTTTTGTTTTTTACAGTGCTAATATTTGTAATCAAAAATAATAATATAAAGTGAGCACTGTACACTTTGTATTCTGTGTTGTAATTCAAATAAATATATTTGAAAATGTAGAAAATATCCAAAAATATTTAAATAAATGGTATTCTATTATTGTTTAATCGTGCGATTAATTATTTGAATCGCTTGACAGCTCTAGTGACCTCCCATTAGACAGCGTAAAGATTTAACTACTAAGATATGTGACATTTCAATATGGCAAGTAAAACACTCATTGTTAGTATAAATAAAGCTGGACAGTCAAAGAACCTTGTTTCTGAAAGCCATTTTACAGGCACTTCAATTATAATTGTATAGTTAAATGAGAATATTCAAACTGTGAACTAGACACTATATTTTTAAGAAGAGTACAACGTACTTTAAATGTACTTTGTAGGGCTTTTAGGGCTGCTCAGCCAATCTAACTACTGAATTAGATCAACATTTCCTGGCCCTCTAGTTTTAACTAAAAAGATGCCTCCAAAATGGAAAATATTAGTCATTATAAATAAACAAAGAGTAAATAAATTTGGGTGGGGGTTATATATTTCACTACTTTATATTAAGCTAGTATTTGACCCTGTGGATACCTCCACTTGTATCACAGAGTGTTTCACTCACTGTTCATTTGCAATACAACCTCAGAACTTTACTTCACGGTCCTTTAGATTTTATTTTAAACTCTTCATTATATACTTGGCAGCAAAAATACAAATCTCACTATGTTTTACACAGTATGTATGTTGCCTATGTACAGTGTCTCTCAAATAACTCAGGTTTATCTCGTTATTACTGAAATTGTCCCACCCTACCCAAGATAGCCCATTTCAGACAAACTTAAAGGTGGCAATTTTGTAACAGAAAAGCTTCAAAAACAGACTCCAACGAGAAACTGCTGAACTTGAATTAATATGCAAACTAGATACCATCAATTTAGGCTTAAATAGAGACTGGGAATAGCTGAGCCATTACACACATTGAATCTATTTCCCCATGTTAAGTATCCTCACACCTTCTTGTCAAACTGTCTGAAATGGGCTATCTTGATTATCACTACAAAGGTTTTTTTTTTCCCCCCTCCTGCTGACAATAGCTCATCTTAATTAATTAGCCTCTTAGAGTTGGTTGGGCAACTCCCACCTTTTCATGTTCTCTGTATGTATATATATCTCCTCACTATATGTTCCATTCTATGAATCCGATGAAGTGGGATGTAGCCCATAAAAGCTTATGCTCAAAAAAATTTGTTAATCTCTAAGGTGCCACAAGTACTCCTGTTCTTTTGACAATCAAGGTTGCCACACTTGGTGTACTAGTTGTCTGACATGTTGCCACCACTCTCCAAAGTACCATGGTTAGTGCTGCTTTTTGGGGAGTAGTACCAGAAGAAAACAGTGGCGTCACATCCTTAGTATTGTCTGAGGTAAGGGCATATTTCGAACACCCTTCAACTACCTGGCAGGTCAATTATCTAACATCCTGCTCATTTTCAGTATACATCATTTGATGATCATCAGTTCACATGAAAAAGTATTCTTATGTGGCTGGCTTTAATTTGTTTCTTTTTCTTACCGTATCTTCAGGAAACAACTTTCCTCTTTGATATTTAATCTTTTGCATTAGATCTCCATCATCACAGTATTCCATCACTATATACAGATGTCCATCAGCTAAATTTTAAATAATTTAAGATTAATTAGTAATTTCATTAGCATGCTAAATGTATCATTGTTATTATATAGCACCAACAATATGCTATGTATTTTACAGAAACACAGTTTAAAGAAAAAAAATCCAGGCCCCACCAAAAGCTTGCAAGAGCTTTCAGTCTAAATAATGCAAATAGATACATTCTGAAAACCTATATATTTACCTTCAAATGATTCCTTATAGGCAACAATATTTGGGTGTTTCATTTTAGCCAACAGAATAGCTTCCTTCCTAGAGCTCTGTACATCAGATGGAGACTGAAAACACATTGATAATAAGTACAATTATACAAATGTTGCAATAATAAATCTTTACATATACTACATGTCATTTTCAAAACCAGAATTACTTCTGAACCACTAGATTTCAATTTATTTTCTTCAACTGCTTTAAAAAGCCATTCATTTAGAAACTTTAAAACTCCATCCATTATTGTAAAATCAATAAGTGAAAAATAGCACACAAAATAAACTTCCCAGAATTGTATCTCTAGAGAATGTAAGTACTTTAGAGCCATTCTGTATGCTTTTTTGAATAGATAGGGTACCTTGCTACATCACTTTATGATTTTCTATTCGGACCACTGCAGAACTAGGTAATGAAGCAGCACCTCCTAGCTCTGGAACAGTTCAAGGTCTATCAGAGCTTATATCAGATTATTTGAATGTGCCTTAGTATAAACTTAACTTTAATCAGGGTATAACCAAGGCCTCTGTGAAAAATAATTTTGAGCTTTCTTAGATAGCTGAATGAAAAGCAAGTAATTTGAAATAACTGAATTTCAGCAACAAACAATGATGACAACCTGACTACTTCCTCTTTGTAGTGAAATCCTGTCCCCAGTGAAGTCAATGGGAGTTTTGCCATTGACTTCAAGTAGAACCAGGATTTAACTCTATATAACTTTCCATGTGCCATAATTCTAATCTTCAGCCACAAATGTGATGCTGGTCAGTCTTTACTGGATACCAGTAACATCCTCAGTCCTGCAGTACCTATTAAAGGCCAGATCCTGTAAGATTCTCAAGACCCTTATCTCCCAGTGAAGGTACTCAGCACTGGGCTGGCTAAGGCCCAGATTCTCAAAGGTATTTAGGTGCCTAACTCTAGGAGTCAGGCACCTAAATACCTTTGAAGGATCTGGGCCTAAGTTCTGAAATGTTGCACTTTCTCAAGAATAGTCTTAGCCTATCCCTGTTGGAGGGTATAGTTTTTAAAAGGCAGTTACAGAATGAAGATAACAAATACAAAGAAGGAGAGCGTAAACACTTACCTTGGGAAGTCTTATTTCCTTCATTGCATATTTCTGGTCACTACTCTTATGAAAAACTAAAAGAGCTCTCCCAAAGGATCCCACTCCAAGTACTTTTAACACAGTGTATTCTTCCATTGTTTGTAAGCCCAAGTCTTATATGTTTCCTTAAATGTTATATTTCACAAGGATTTCTTCCAAACTGTATAATGAACTCAGTTAATTTTTGGAAAAAATTCAGAAGCTGTATTTTTGGTTAACATTATCTGTATGAGAGAAAATGGCAAAATAACAAAAATATATAATTATAACATGATGGCAATGACAACTGCTCAGAATTGCCACAAAAATTTTTTTGTAAATGCTATTACGACTTTACTAATAATAAGGTTTTCAGAAAATTTTACTACAAAGCAAACTCATACTATAATAATACTTTGTACATCTATTGAATCTTATAATCAGAACTCTCAAAACACTCTGAAAACATGAATTAATTTCCATAGTACTCCTGTAAAGTGCTAGATGTTGCTCTTATTCATCATCTTCCCCTACCTGCATCTTTGCAGCTGGATTCATAGTCCCAAGCAGCCAGGTTTACAGGCACAGGGATATGAAAAATACTTGGCATAAGCAAAATACATGGTGGTGCTGTGTGTTTATAAAGAGTTAGTGGAATTTATTTTGGATGGTCTTCATACCCCACTAATAGATTATATATATATGAATTGGAACTTTTTATTAAGACACAATTATTAACCTGTTAAGCTGCTATATTTACTTTCTTTATTGGGAGATAAATATTATTCATCAAGCCTGTAGGATGGTGTGTGTGAGTGCGCACACATGCACGTGTGTGCATGCATGGTTTGACAAATAATATTTATCTCCCAATAAGGAAAGTAAATTTAGAGGCCTTAGCAGGTTAATAGTGTGTCTTAATAAAAAGATCCAATTCATGCTTGTTCAGAGAATGAATAGTAAATCTATCATTTTAAAATAAAAAATCCAAAAATTAAGGATCAAGTCATAGGATGTGTGATAAACAATAAAAAGAATGGGTTACAGTCAAAACAGATCTCACAACAGTATAAAAGGTACGTTACATGTATTTCAGCTTAGTGTAACTTTCAGAATAGAAACCTCTACCACCAAAACTACTCAAAATAACATTCACATTTTCAGCAGAAAAGGCACAAGAGGTTTCCCTTATTCACTCCCTTCTTAGGCTTAAGATTCTTAATTCCAGCGGCAATATCATCAACTGATAAATCAGACCCCATGATTTAGAGAGGGAAAACTGAAGAACAGGTCAGCTAAGTGTCACCCAAGGTTACACAAGTGTTGAGAAGAAGAACCTAGAACACCTTCCACTGCTAACCTTCTCTCCTGCTCCATCAATTCTGAGTTCATCTTCTGAAAATACATTAAGAGGTTTTGTTTTTAAAAAGAGAGGCTGTTTGCTGTCATTGCTTGATGCACTATGTCTCATTTACATCTTAAACTGTCTTTTTATAATTTTGTACTATCCACACTTATGGTGCTGTGTAAATATTTAATCATAAAATTGTAACAACGTATGCTTGCTCAACGATCCCTTTTTGGACTCTGATATCACTTGAATTTTCCTTTAACCTCATTGAATTACTACCCTTTTCTGTCTTGTTTGGTTAGGGTTACAACCTGGGTTTTTGCTGTCCTAAGCAAACTGAAAAGCTTATAAACATTTTGATTCCTCTAATACTGTATTTTGTTGTCCTAGGAAATTGCATGTACAGTAGAGCCTCAGCCAACTCTGATTAACACCGTTAATCCTAGAGGAAGTGTGCTGTAGCAAACATCCCAAACACCAACACAAATTTCATATGCTATAGCCCTTACTGTCAACTTTCTCTAATGGTAATCAAAATGAAGGGTAAATTTTGTGAAGGATTTAACAAAAACCCTAATGATATTTCACTTAGATGTAAAGAACATTAATCATAATGAGTGGGTAAGAAGTTTGAAAGGTTAAGGGAATGCAGCCAAAAGTACTCTCACACCCCATCTACCTTAAGGAAAGGTTTCTGAAATTTCCCACCAGAGCTAGCACCAGTTTATGTCCACCAGGTTTGCAATGTCAGGAGCCCTAGCATAAATGAGCTACCAGCATTTTAAGGACTGTTCCATCAAACCCTGCTTAGAACAAATATAATCAAAAAGTGCCAGCAACAGTGAGGGCAGCTGGTGGCCCATCTACACTAGAGTTTCTAACACTGCTAATATTAGTGAGGTTGTGCCAGTGTTAGCTCTAGGATAGACAGGATCTCACTGAAGGAAGGAAAGGGGATAGAATAATAAGGCTGTAACTACATTAGGAAGAATATCCATTGCTAACAATGGGCATTAGCACTGTACACAGCTAAGCTGGTGCTCAGAACAGTATGGACAAGACCAAACCATGTTTAACATCAGTTCAGAAACCACCATAGCTGAGCGCTACTCAGAACAAAATTAAAACCTAGTTTCTGAAGGTGCCTAATATAGTTTTGTCCTGCTTATGTTTGCAATGAAAGAGTCCAGTGCCATTCAGTTCCACCCACTGTTAACAATGGATACATTTTCTAGTATAGAAAAGTCTTTTGCTGTTGATTATACATTTCTTTTCACTAGACAAAGTAAAGTTTTTCAACCAAGACTTCCCAGGTTCTGTTGTAGATTAACACCTACAAATGCTTTTAGGTGCAGTCTACTCTTTGAGAGGGTTAAAGATCAATTCCTCAGCATGCATAGCCAGGAAAGGAGAGCACATCCCATTTTAGCTCTTAGGGGTATAAATGAACAATAGAAACAATACCGACCTAGGACAGATACACTGAATGAGGAGAATTAATGTGTGGACAGTAGGTCTGTGAAAGCCTAGGTGGAGAGGAGCTGCACAGCGAGGGGACCTGCGCCCTGGCTGGATAGATTAGGGCCTTGGCTATGCAAGAAAATTAATAGGGTATGAATTTAAAGCAGATTAACCATTCCTGGTAACTCCATGTGTGGATGCTCTTATTCCAGACTGCCTTATTCCGAATTCGCTTCATCCTAATCCACAACAAAGCACTCCTAATTCCAGGCTAATCGTGTGCACGCCACGCTCATAGGGATTAGCTGCTCTTGCAGAGTAACTCCCCGTGCGGCCACTGGACGGGATTGCACCAGCCTCCCCCGGGGCTGCTCTTGCCCCTTCCAGCTAAATCCTGGAGGGGCGGCGCCCGCACGCCATAGGGCGGGGTCCCCAGCCCCTCGCGGGCCCAGCCGCCCCGCCCCCGCCTTTTCTCCGTCTCCAGGCGCGGCCCCGCGGGCTCCGTACCGTGCTGGAGCCGCTCCCCACCGCGGCGCAGCTCCCGGAGCCGGCGGCTGCCGCAGACCCCGCCTCCCGCGCTGCCCCGCCCGACCGCCTCGCTCAAGCACCAGCTCCGAGCCAGGCCCCGCCCCTCCTCTCTGTCGTGAGATGGGTGTGGGACGCTGCGAGGTCATCTCTGTGGTTAGCGGACAAAAGCCATCCAAGGAAACCACGTGGGAGGGTTATTTTTGTTGACGCGCTTCTGTACCTTGGGCTGAGGCTGGCATCCAAGAGAGCAGCCATGGGAACAGGGTTGGATGTCTAACGTCCTCCCCCGGTCAGGTAAGAGGACATCAGCGCCACCTGCTGCTTGAGAGGCACTGGTGTTCCCTAGCAAATTGTGTGTCCCAGAACACCTCTCATCCAGTTGTCACCCTACTCTGCAAGGTACCTTTGGATAGAGTTCAACCTTGCTGCCCATTCAGAGCTGGGCTTCTCAAATGTCAGGGTCTCTCTATCCTAGGGCTTTATCACTCCCCCTCCCCCCAACCGTAAATGACAAAATTCAGATCTAACTTAACTGTTGGGAAGTAAGGGGATGCTTGGAGCTGGGGATTTGCTTTTTGCTTCTCTTTGTGTCACCTAACTTTATTTATTTGTTCAAGAATAGGGAAAAATGGTTACTCATCTTCTCGTAACTGTTGTTCTTTGAGATATGTTGTTCACATCAATGCCAATCAGGTGGGCGTGCGCCACATGCATGGTCATCGGAAACCTTTTCCTTTAGCAGCTCTCCTTGGGTCGGTTAGGGAGCCCCCTGGAGTGGCGCCTTCATAGCTCTCAATATATGACCCTGCTGACCCAACCCCCCCTTCAGTTCCTTCTTGACAGCTACTCCAACAGAGGGGAAGGAGGATAGGTATTGGAAGGGACGTGAACAACACAGCTCAAAGAACAAGTTATGAGATGGGGGGGAGGGTCGGAAGTTAGTGCTTTTAACTCTGATACCCTCCTGTCTGATATAATGGCAACTAGGAATGCCACCTTCCACAAGAGGTACAGAAGGGAGCCTGGCACCAGTGGTTCCAACAGGGCCACCATTAACCTGAAGAAGAGCAAATTGAGATCGCGAATGTGGATATAGTCTCTCCCTGCCCTTCAGGAAATGCCCTACCATGAGACTGACAAATACAGAGCGCCCCAGCTCTCCTGGGTGATATACCAAGATGGCCACAAGGTGCACCCTGACGGATGAACCTGCCAACCCCTGCTGTTTCAGGTGTAATAGATACTCAAGATGAGTGGTATAGATGCTTGAAGGGGGGAGAGGTGGCAGTACTCAGAGCAGCATGAGAACCTTTTCCACTTAGCTAGGTAAGTGGCTCTGGTGGAAGTTTTCCTGCTACCAAGCAGTACCTCCCTCACCTGTTCTGAGCATTGGAGCTCTATAGGGTTTAACCGTGAAGCTTCCAAGCCATGAGGTGGAGGAACTGGAGGTCTGGATGAAGGAAGCGACCGTGGTCCTGTGTGAACAGATCAGGGTTGAGCGGCAGTGTGATTGGGGTGTCCATGGACAGCTCCAGAAGTGTGGTATACCAATGTTGGCATGGCCACGCTGGGGCCAGCAGAATCACTTCTGTGGATCTTGAGGAGCACTTTGTGGACAAGTGGGATCGGGGAGAAGGCATACATCAGGCAGCCTACCCAGGGAAGCATGAACGCGTCCAAGATGGAGCCCAGGCTGAGTTTCTGGAAAGAGCAGAATGTTGGACACTTCCTGTTGCTCTTGGTGGCAAAAAGATCTACCTGAGGAAATCCCCACCTTTGGAAGATGGAATGTATGACGTCCGGACGGATGGACCACTTGTGGTTGCAAAACGACCTGCTGAGGTGGTCTGCAAGCTCATTCCGCAGTCCTGGGAGATAGGACATCTCCAGGTGAATGGAGTGGGCTATACAGAATTCCCAAAGCTGGAGAGCTTCGCGACACAGAGGGGAGGAACAAGCTCCACCCTACTTGTTTATGTAAAACATGGCGATGGTGTTATCGGTCATCACCGTCGCACAAAGCCGTAACTAGGTATTTTTGCGCCCGAGGCAAGAATATAAAATTGCACCCTCCCCCAGGGCTGGCTCTTCGGCGGCGGGTCCCTCAGTCCCCCTCGGAGGGAAGGGCCTGATGCCGAATTGCCGCCGAAGAATGAATGAAAGGGTGGTGGTAGAGCCTGTGATTTTGGGGGGTCAACTCATGATTTTTGACTGCTTGGGCTGGTAATGTTGCTTCCAAGATGGTCTTTGGTTCCAGTCCAGTTCCAATCCAGAGAGGGACTCACAGGTTAAGAGAGGAGGAAGGTGCTGGATATCAGCAGTGGCCACTAGGGCTCAGCATGTGTCCTGAGAATGCTGGGAGTTCAGGTTTGCAGAGCAGGATCAGGGGCGGCAGGTTTGTAGAAATTTTGGTGGTGCCCAGAACACGCCCTGCCCAAACTCCATCCCCCCCACCCACCCAAAGTTCTGAGAGGGAGTTTGGGTGAAGGAAGAGGTCTGGGGTGCAGGCTCTAGGCTGGGGCAGGAGATTGGGGTGCAGGCACTGGGAGGAAGTTTGGGGATGGGAGGGGGTGCAGGGGTGAGGGCAGTGGGTTGTGGCTGCAGATGAGGGTTTTGGAGTGTGGGAGGGGCTCAGGGCAAGAGTAGGGGTGAGGGCTCTGTCTGGGGCTGGGAGGTTTGGGGTGTGGGAGGGGCTCAGGACTGGGGCAGAGGGTTGGGGTGTGGTGGGTGAGAGCTGTGGCTGGGATTGGGGATAAGGTGTTTGGGGTGCTGGAGGGGCTCAGGCGTTTGGGGTGCTGGAGGGGCTCAGGGCTAAGGCAGAGGGTTGGAGTGCAGGGGGATGAGGGCTCTGGCTGGGACTGGGGATAAAGTGTTTGGGATGCTGGGGGGGCTCAGGCCGAGGGTGCGGTGGGGGGGGTGAAAGCTCTGACTGAAGGTGTGGGCTCTGGGGTGGGGCAGGGCTGGGGATGAGTTTGGGGTGCAGGCAGGCTGCTCCAGGACAGGGGCCAGAGAGGACTCCCCCCAGACCTTTCCCTGCTGGCAGCAGCAAGCTCTGGGGTACGAGCCCCCCTTTCCCGCCCCCCCCCAGCAGCACACTCACCCCCACCACTGTCACTGCATGTGCTCCTAGGGCCCCTCTGAAGTCCAGGAATCACCCTCGCCTCCCCTGTGGTGGGTGCCGGGGGGTGCTGCATGCGCCTCCTCCCCTGCTATTGCCCCTGACTGTAGCCTTACTGGGGGTGAGGGATGGGGCTGCCTCCTTGCCCAGCATGGGGCAGGAGCAGTGACTGCTGGCGGGGGAGGGGGGGGGCTGTGGTGCTGGAGGGTCCCATTGGAAAATGAAAGGGTCTGAGAGGGAAGGGCAGGCTCAGAGTCAGTCTGCCCTGGTAGTCGAAATGGGGGGCACTAGGACCCTGTGGCAGCAGTTGCTGCAGGGAGGCAGCATGGAGCTGCTCTGCTCCGGGGCCGGGAATGGGGAGGGAGAGCAAGTCGGGGCCGGGAGACGCTCGGGAGAGGCATGGGGGAGCGGCAGGTGGGGCCAGGGGGGAGATCACCTGGGTTATAAATATCTCTGTGCCTGCCAGCAGCTTCCCTCCCGCCCCCACCACTTTCTGCACCCGTGGGCTTTGTGTGCCCGAGGCAAGTGCCTCACTCGCCTCGCTCTTGTTACGGCACTGCCGCCGCGCACTGCCACTGCATTCTGGTCAGGAAAGTGTGGCAGGCTAGTTGCACCGCTCTGAACTCCTTGATGTTGATATGAAGCGAGAGCTCGGTCTGTGACCACTAACCCTGCATCCGTAGGTCTCCTAGGTGGGCCCCCCAGCCGAGAGCTGATGCATCTGTTATCAGGGTCATGGAGGGATGAGGGGTGCTGAAAGGGTCTCCTTAGCGAACCACGCGAGAATCTAGCCCCCACTGAAGGGATTCTAGAACTTGCTCTGGTACCATCACTACCAAAGCCCAACTGTCCGGACCTGGAAGATAAGTTGAGGCGAGCCAGGCCTGGAGTTACCTCAGCCTGGCATGCCTGACCACATAGGTGCAGGCTGCCATATGCTCAAGGAGACTCAGGCATCCCCTTGCGGTTGTGGTGGGATATCGCCTGTCATTGTTTAAAATCTGGACTCCAGCAGGATTGCTCGCCGCTGCACAGAATCCAGCACCGCCCACAATTTAATTCTATTCTTTGGGTTGGAGATAGTGTTGACTTGTCCATGTTGAGGAGGAGTCCTAGTCTCTCGAAAGTGTCTCTGACCAAATGGATTTAGGACTCCACCTGCTCCCTGGAGTGCCCCCACAGCAGCCAGTCATCAAGGTAGGGATATCCCTGTACCCGTCTCTTGCAGAGAAAGGCCGCAACAACCGACATGCACTTGGTGAACACTCAGGGGGCCATCGACAGACCGAATGGGAGCACCGTGAATTGATAAACCTCAGGAAAGGCCTGTGGGCCAGACGAATGGCAATGTGAAAGTACGCATTTTTCATATTGAGGGCGGCGGACAAGTCTCCCGCATCCAGGGAAGGTATGATCATGCTCAGGAAGACCATGTGGAACTTCAACTTCACCCTGAACTGGTTGAGTCCTCGTAGGTCTAAAATGCATCTGAGACCCCCCTTTGCCTTGGGGATAAGGAAGTATCATGAGTAGAATCCCTTGGCCCGTAGCTCCTGAGGAACCTCCTCCACTGCCCCTATGGCAAGGAGCGATTGCACCATCTGCATAAGGATCTGCTCGTGAGTAAGGTCCCTGAAGAGGGACGGGGAAGGAGGGGTGGGAGGGAGGGGAAGAGCAGAAAAGACAGTTACTCACCTTCGTAACTGTTCTTCTTCGAGATGTGTTGCTCATATCCATTCCAATTAGGTGTGTGCGCACGCCGCGTGCACGATCGTCGGAAGATTTTTACCTTAGCAACACTCGGTGGGTCGGCTGAGGCGCCCCCTGGAGTGGCGCCCTTACGGCGCCGCATATATACCCCAGCCGACCCAGTTCCCCCTCAGTTCCTTCTTGCCGGCTACTCCGACAGAGGGGAAGGAGGGCGGGTTTGGAATGGATACGAGCAACACATCTCGAAGAACAACAGTTACAAAGGTGAGTAACCGTCTTTTCTTCTTCGAGTGCTTGCTCATAATCGATTCCAATTAGGTGACTCCCAAACCTTACCTAGGCGGTGGGGTCGGAATGAGATGTCATGGAGTGCAGAACCGCTGAGCCAAATGCCGCGTGTCACCCCTTGACTACTGGCCGATCGCATAGTGGGAAGCAAAGGTATGCACCGATGACCAAGTTGCTGCCCTACATATCTCCTGCACGGGTACATGAGCCAGGAAGGCGGAGGACGAAGCTTGAGCCTGAGTGGAGTGGGTGGTAAAGTGCATAGTTGGGACATCAGATAAGTCATAGCACACGGATGCATGATATGATCCGGGACGAGATGCGCTGGGTGGAGACTGGAAGGCCCTTCATCCAGTCTGCCACAGCTACTAACAGCTGGGTCGTCCTCCTAAAAGGTTTCGTTCGATGTAAAAGGCGAAGGCCCTGCGAACGTCTAGGGAGTTCAGCTGTTGTTCTCGCCGAGAAGCGTGCGGCTTCGGCTAGAAGACCAGGAGGAAGATGCCTTGGTTGACATGGAAGGCAGACACCACCTTAGGAAGGAAGGCAGGGTGTGGTCGCAGCTGTACCTTGTCCTTATGGAACACCGTATATGGTGGGTCTAACGTGAGGGCTCCAAGCTCCAACACACGTGTCGCCGAGGTGAAAGCTACGAAGAAGGCTGTCTTCCAGGAAAGGTACAGGAGCGAGCAGGTGGCCATCGGCTCGAATGGGGCACCCATGAGTCTGGATAGGACCAGGTTGAGGTCCCACGTAGGGGCCAGATGCCAAATTTGCGGATACAGACAATCTAGTCCCTTGAGGAACCTGCTGACCATGGGATTGGAGAAGACCGAGTGCCCATTTTCGCCCGGGTGGAAGGCCGAAATCACTGCTAGGTGTACTCTGATGGATAAAACTGCTAGGCCCTGCTGTTTCAAGGACAAGAGATAGTCTAAGATGGTAGGTACTGGTACCTCCAGAGGGGCAGTATTGCTCAGGGCACACCACCAGGAAACACACTTCCACTTGGCCAAATACGTGGACCTAGTAGAGGGCTTTCTGCTACCCAAAAGTACCTGCTGCACCGAGCAGGAACAACGTAGCTCAGATTGAGTTAGCCATGCAGCATCCACGCTGTGAGGTGGAGGGATTGCAAGTCTGGATGACAGAGTCTTCTGTGTTCCTGAGTGATCAGGTCCGGCCACAACAGAAGTGGAATTGGAGTTGTCACCGACAGGTCGAGGAGAGTGGTATACCAATGCTCCCTGGGCCATGCCGGGGCAATCAGAATTAAGCAGGCCCTGTCTCTGTGCAACTTGAGAAGGACCCTGTGGACTAACGGGAATGGAGGAAAGGCATAATACAGGCGGTTTTTCCATGGTATCAGGAAGGTGTTCGACAGGGAACTCGGGGAGCATGCCTGGAGAGAGCAGAACACCTGGCACTTCCAATTCTCACGAGAGGCCAATAGGTCTATCTGGGGAAACCCCCACTTCCGGAAAACAGAGTGGATGACATCCGGGCGAATCGACCACTCGTGAGCCTGGAAGGATCTGCTGAGGTGGTCTGCCAAGGTGTTCTGGACTCCTGGGAGAAACGACGCCACCAGGTCGATCAAGTGGGCTATGCAGAATTCCCACAGGTGAATGGCTTCCTGACGGGGGGGGGGGGGACGGATGATCGTGCTCCCCCTGGTTTGTTGATATAAAACACGGCAGTTGTGTTGTCTGTAAAAACTGACACACAATGACCCTGAAGGTGCTTGCGGAACACTTGACACGCCAGGCGCACTGCTCTCAGCTCCCGTATGTTGATGTGCAGTGATCTCTCTTGTGTGGACCAAAGGCCCTGTGTGCAAAGGTCTGCAAGGTGAGCACCCCAACCCAAAGACGATGCGTCCGTGGTTAGGACCAGGGAGGGCTGCAGGGCATGGAATGGTACCCCTTCGCATACCGAGTTGGGGTTCAGCCACCAGACCAGGGAGGTTAAGACTTCTGGCGGTACCATGACCACTGTGCCCATGTTGTCCCGGCCTGGGCGGTATACGGTTGAGAGCCAGGCCTGAAGTGGACGGAGGCGCAGTCTGGCATGTCTGGTCACGAAGGTGCAAGACGCCATGTGTCCCAGGAGACCGAGGCACGTCCATGCTGTCGAGGTCGGGAAGCTTTGGAGGTCGTGGATAATGCTCGCCATGGACTGGAAGCGGGCGTGTGTTAGGCACACATGGGCGAATCTTGAATCTAGGACTGCTCCGATGAAATCTATTCTTTGGGTCGGCTCCAAAGTGGACTTTTCAACATTGAGCAGCAGGCCCAGCTGTCTGAACAAGCTCATGGTGAACTGAACATGAGATTGCACCTGGTCCTTGGAGCAACCCCTAATGAGCCAGTCGTCGAGGTACGGAAACGCTTGGATCCGATGTCGACGGAGTGAGGCAACTACGACGGCCATACACTTTGTAAAGACCCTTGGTGCCGTGGATAGGCCAAAGGAAAGGACGGTAAATTGGAAGTGCTGTTGGCTGACCACAAAGCGAAGGAAACGCCTGTGAGGGAGAAGAGGAGAGACAAAAACAAAACAAAACAAAAAACACACACCACTTTCCGCAATTCTAGTCCCCTGAATTTAAGATGTAAACAGTATAAATAAAACAAATGTAACGCGAATTGGTAAGTTTAATAGAAAGTCTTATGTTACATATTGCTTAACACAAGCCTATATTAAAGTTTCAATACACTAATCAAGGGGACTAGCTATTTTGAAGTTCACCGTTTGCTCCACTCATAGAAAAAAATTAATTTAGTATTTGGTTTCAGTTTTCCAATTCAGCAAATCTGTTACACATCAATACATACCCCTCATTGATCATAATTTTTATGTTTTCTTTTAAGAGCAAGAATGTAAATTGTGTGAATTTTTAAACTATTTAGCTTATAATGGGGGATAGGGGGTCATCATGGCTAGACATCCATTACAATGTTATTAGTATGTTAAATCCATTCCCTAATTAGTATTCAATGTAACATTTAAACAAGACAGACAAATATTTACAATGCAAAACAAACCAACACTACATATTTGCTACAAAGCTTAAGAAAAAAAAACTTATGAAATAAAAGTGAGTTTAAATATTTAAAGTTCTTCCTCAAATAAAACAGAGACTTTTGCACTATACTTGATTCTGCAACTGCTGTACTCCAAAATAAGCAATATGGAATTTGCTTGAACCATCTTAAAACCTTTAAGTTACTAAGCCAGCTCTGTATATCTAAAACAGAATACACCAATTGCAAAACCAGGAATGAATCAAACTTATCTAAGAGGATTTGTAAATCTTCTCCACTAAAGTTACTACTCTTCTTACTCTTCCAGATGAGTAATGGGTTCTTGTAGTGCACTGTTCTGTCTGTAGATAAAGGCATTGTTTACAGCTCCTAGTTCTCCCAGCTGTTCAAGCGAAGAAACACAGGGATCATGATCCTTTAACATATCTGGTAACTTGCACAACTTCTCCTGAAGGCGACGAGAACGCCTCACAGGGGTTAAGAATTTTATATCTTTAACAGCAGAGTCATTTGCCTCACACTGCATCTTCTTCTTCACACTTCAGAAAAGAAAAAACACAAACACATTTGTGGATTAAAGATGTATATTGAGCCATATTTAGTCTTACTGTCTTTCTATGGAAACATCCATGTGAAAGTCTGTCAAAGACCAAACAAGCCATGCTTCCTGCCTTAGCCAACTGTACCCTCCCATTCCCCCCTCCCCAGCAAAAAGAGAAGATAATGACCACATACAATGCCCCCAGAAGCTAAAACCAGAGAAGTGGTAAGTACGTTTTAAGCACTACATTCATTTTGCCCAAGGATAGAGTTCTTTTCCACTACGTTTGCTAGTCAAGAGTTGCTCCAGGCAAAAACACATATCCACCTGACTTTTTCCTAGATCCTCCACAGAGTGTACAGCCTTCTACACCAGGCATGCAGCAATTCAGGCTCCAAAGCTGGGCAGGACTTCCCATAAGTACATAATGTATTTTGGGTATCCTGAGCAGGGGAAGCTCTGCTTTGTAGTGTTCAGGGTAAGTATCCTAGGCTTTTCAGTGTTAACTCCCAGATGCAAAGAATTAAATTTTGTGACTAATAAGGTGACTCTTAAAGGTGTGGAGACAATTGATATTTATGCCAAAAGAAAAGCCAAGACAGATGGCTTGTGTCAATTTGAAAGATTTGAGTTGTGACAGGCCTATAAAGAGAGTCTTTCCTTTAGATGTAAAGCTCTTCTCCACCCATTCACCCCAATGGTGAAAGGAGAAGCAGCCCTCAAAAGATTAGACTCTTGGAATTCCAGCTCCAAACTGAATGTTCACTAGTCTAGGATGTTTGATTTGCTGCAGTTGTGATGCAAATACATATCACAGTTTCCCCAGACACTGTAAAAGTGCAGGAACTTCTAAGATTACCATAAGTGATCTTACCTTTCTAAGTATGGAGTGGTTGACAAATTGTATTTAATTAAATAAGACCCCTCCTTTTCTTTTTCAGGAGTCTTAAATTCTAAGTTTGCATCTTTTATTATATCTTCAGTTTTGTAGTTTTCAGACTTCTTAGTTTGTTCTTTGTACTTTGTTCTGTGCTTTTTACTTTCTTTAGGTAAGGTCTCTTGTCTTGACTTCAAGGATGAATCTGTTTCCTCTTTCTTGATCACTTCACTGCTAGTCTCTGCCTTCTCTTCATCATTCAAGTTGAGCTCTTTGAAGACTTCCTCTACATTCTCTACCGAAGAGTTAGCTTCTTTGCTGATAACCTCTTCTTTCACACATTCCTCTAAAAGTTACAAAGTTAGAAATAGGGACACAGTCATGATTAGTTGCAATTAAGGATCTAGTAACTAGCAGCAGAGTGTAAAACACGATGCAAAGGTCAGTGGTTTCACCATGTTCTTCAGTAACCAGTAAGGGGTATCTTTGAAATTCTAGAGCTTCTGCACACCAAACCATTTTTGCAACAACAATCTATTGCACAATAGTGTTTCATAGACCTTAGTTTCACCTACATTGCTAAAACCACATTTTCCCCACAAGCAAGGTGAATTATCACAAACCACAATGGCCTAAATTTTCAAAGGCAAATGATTTGGAATGGTCAACTTGACATACCTGAAAGCAGCCTGATTTTCAGGTGGCAGGTGTATAGTACTTTTTGAGGAAAAAACCACCACACTAGGCTGTGACAGTACCTCCCATAAGGCTTTATAGAAATATGCTTAGAATGTGTTTTATGCTACATATGCCATGTAACATATCTCCGTAAAGGTTATGATCTACTGAATGTATTAATCCTATTTGTATGCATGTATCATTTTTGTATTTGAAGTTATGAATGTTAGCTGTGTACTGGCTTGATTTCTAAAGAACCTTCGTAGAGCATTTGGTCAGTTCCTGGAGAAAGGAATGTTGAACATAGGCGTGCGCAGCCCATTTCATTAGGGTGTGTACCCAGGGAGACCCGCCCCTGCCATGCCCAAGCCCTGCCCCCATCCACTCCCTCCTACCTCCTGCCCCCTGACTTCCCCCCTCAGAACCCCCAACCCCCCCTGCTCCTTGTCCCCTGACTACCCCCTCCTGGGACCCCTGCCCCTAACTGCCTCCCAGAACCCCACCCCCTACCTAAGCCTCCCTGCTCCTTGTCCCCTGACTGCCCCCACTAGGACTTTACCTGTCCCCTGACTGCCCCGCCCCTTATCCACACCCCCACCCCGACCCCCAGAACTCCCACGCCTATCCAACTGCTCCCCACCCTGACAGGACCCCCAGAACTCCCGACCCATACACCCCCCCCTGCTCCCTGCCTCCCCCAACCCCTCCCCACACCCTTGCCTCCTGACAGCCCCCCCAGAACTCCCGACTCATCCAACCCCCCCCAGCTCCTTGTCCCCTGACCACCGCCTCCAAAGACCTCCCCCCACGACCCTCCTTGCTCCCTGTCCCCTGACTGCCCTGACCCCTATCTATCCCCCACCTCCTGACAGACCCTGGGACTCCCATGCCCCATCCAACCCCCCCTGCTCCCTGACCGCCCCCTCCCCTAACCACCACCCCTATCCAATCAGGGGCTGCAGGTTTGTATGATTTTTGGTGGTGTCCAAGCAGAGCTGTCCCAACCATAGGACGGATCGGGGCAACCGCCCTGGACTCCGTGCTTTGGGAGGCCTTGTGCTTCAGGGGGACACAGGGTCCAGGGCAGCCTGGGGGCTTAGCAGGGAGCCTGGCACCAGCGAGCAACCCGGCCCCAGCATGCCCCACCCCTTCCCCCAACCCCCCCACCACTGAGCAATGCTGGGAGCCGGTGGGGTGGAGCAGAGCGGGTTGGGGCCAGGTCACCTGCTGCTGCCAGCGCCAGACCCCCCGCTAACTCCCCAGGCTGCCCTGGACTCCTTGTCCCCCTGAAGAATATCCTGAGGCTCTCTCTGCCTGCAGCTCCCTCCCCCTGTCTGCAGGGGAGGCGCGGTCAGGCAGCTCTGGCACCGCCCCCCCCCCCCCCCCACAGCTCCCATTGGCCGGAGTTCCTGGCCAATGGGCTGGGAACCAGGTCAGCGCTGGGAGGGGGGAGGGAGGCAGCATACAGAGTTGCCCTGCCTCTGCCGACTCTCCCCTGCATGCAGGAACACTGGGGAGGGGGGAGCTGCCCCCAAGGTGAGAGCACCCCACCCCCCGGCCCAACCCACCCTGCTCCCTGTCCCGACTGCCCCCCCCCCCCTCCCGCCCCCCCCCCCCCCCCCCCCCACACACCCACACACACAGCTCTGCCTGCCCTGCATTAGGATGTGCCCAGGCACACTCCCTGTGCACGCCTATGATGTTGAAGTTAAATACTTAATCAAGAAACACTTAAAGGACAATGGATCTTGGAATGCTCCAATCCACATAAGTCTACTTGAGAACGTTCAAGGTAGCATGTAAACAATGGATGCTACCTGTAAAAACTGTCACATGTCCACACATGACTCACTTGCCCAGGTGACTCCTAAACTTCATCTTGGAGCTGGACTTTGCATAGGAGTGAGGAGGGGGTCTCCACCCACAAGAGAAAGTCTATTTAAACCCCTGGGAGACCCCTCCATTTTGTCTTCAGCTGGCTAAAGAGAGCATCTCCACCCCCCCAGGATACTTGGAAGAAACTGGAACACAGGGCAGTGACTGCAAGGGGTGTGAGTGATTGCTGGACCCAGGCTAAAAGGAGATTAGTCTGTAAAAGGGAGCATTCTGGAACTGGCGAGGATCTTATCTGTACTCAGTTTGATTAGACATAGATTTGCGCATCTTATTTTATTTTGCTTGGTGACTTACTTTGTTCTGTCTGTTACTACTTGGAATCACTTAAATCCTACTTTCTGTATTTAATAAAATCACTTTTTACTTAACTCAGAGTATATATTAATACCTGGGGGAGCAAACAACTGTGCATATCCCTCTATCAGTGTTATAGAGGTGAACAATTTATGAGTTTACCCTGTATAAGCTTTATACAGGGTAAAACGGTTTTATTTGGGTTTAGACCCCATTGGGAGTTGGGCATCTGAGGGTTGACTTCTGTTAGCTGCTTTCAGGTAAACCTGCAGCTTTGGGGTAAGTAATTCAGACCCTGGGTCTTTGTTGGAGCAGATGGGCGTGTCTGGCTCAGCAAGACAAGGTGCTGGAGTCCTGAGCTGTCAGGGAAAGCAGGGGTAGAAGTAGTCTTGGCACATCAGGTGGCAGCTCCCAAGAGGGTTTCTGTGATCCAACCCGTCACATAGGCACCTTTAATTCATCATACTGGATGATTCCTCAGCAGGAATTTGCAGGTGGTGGCTGATACTTTTGTGCCAATCAAGTGAATCTGCCCCAGTTACTGATTTTAGCCCCTGACCTTTTTGAAACATTTGAACCTCAGGCTTAAGAGGCTGGACACCACTGACAGTCAATGAAGAATAAAAATTGAAAAAAAAAAAAAAAAAAATCTATATATGATTGGGGCTCCCTGTCTGCCAGTGTCACTTGTCACTATTGGCAACATGCTAGCAGCTGAGGAGGAATCAGTAAGTTTTAATCAAACTTTGCATTATGTTTCAGACAACTTGAAGTTTAGACACTAAATAGATTAGCTTCCATACCATATGACTAACAGAGTGCACCCTGTTTTTTAAAAAGTTTAACACAGTAGTTCTCAAACTTTTGGACTGGTGACCCCTTTCACATAGCAAGCCTCTGAATGTGACCCCCTTATAAATTAAACACTTTTTTTTATACATTTAACACCATTATAAATACTGGATGCAAAGCAGGGTTTGGGGTGGAGGCTGACAGCTTGTGACCCCCCCCGCCCCCATGTAATAACCTTGCAACCCCCTGAGGGGTCCCGACCCCCAGTTTGAGAACCCCTGGTTTAACATTTTATTCACGGAGTCAGATAATTTAAGGTTAACTGAAAGAAAGAGTATTCAATCTTACCAACAACTGACTTTGGAAGATTTTCAGTATTCTTCATAATATCTGCTACTGTGTGTCGTAACTCATCCTTAGGCTGGAAGAAAAGTTGCTTCCATTAATGGACCATATAGTCCCTACTTAGTTATTCTAGAGTTTAATGTGGAAATTAAAAATAAGGTGATGCAGTCTGCATCACCTTAAGTTATATTATGAACATTACAATTGATTAACTGTATTATAAACAGACTTAGAAAGATTAGATTTTTATTGGTAAATGTTGATTTCAACATGTGCGCTTGCACACAGGGACACAAAATGATGAAAAATATTTCCATCAATCACAACCAAAATTTACAGATAGGCAAAGTCAGAAACATGCTGGTTCAGAACTTAGTTTGATTTAAGGATATTTAGGGTATATATTTTGATATGCGACATTGACAATTTGTATTTTTAAACAATTACAAAGCTTTAAACTTTTTGAATCTCAGCATCCATGGTCATTAAATAATTCTCCCCACAATTTCCCGCAACCTGAAAATTTAAACCCAAAACAAAAACAACTGAAAATGTAAGGGATAAAAACTGAAAAAATGCTTAAACATTGATATTATCCATCAAAATTGTACAAACAAATCAAATTCTGCTAAGCCTAATTGTAAATCCTTATGTTAATGCAGTATGAACATGAGTCAAAGTGTGCAAGCAAAGATTGCAACATCAACTTTGCCACACTGCATATGATTCATCCTGTACAATGTTGTAGCATTACTGTTCCTGCTGGAACCTGAATTTTTGCATACAAGTCTTGTGTTTCTTTTGCAACCTTAATGTTAGCAAATCCTATAAATAAAAGTAACAATAACTTCTAATGTTACTTAGATGTTCGAGACAAGGTGGGGGAGGTAAAATTGTTATTGGAACAACTTCTGTTGGAGAGAGAGAGAGAAGCTTTTGAGCTACAGTGCTCTTCGGGTCTTCAGTGTCACAGCTAAGTACAAGATCAATCTGATAGATATTCAGAGGCAGTGGTTTTCAAACTGTGGGTCACGACCCAGAACTGGGTCATGGAACGGAAGGGACTGGGTTGCGGCGGCTCCGGTCAGCACCGCTGACGGGGCCGTTAAATGTCCCATCAATGGTGCTGCTTGGCTAAGGCAGGCTAGTCCCTACCTGTTTCTACACCGCGTTGCGCCCTGGAAGCGGCCAGCAGCAGGTCCAGCCCCGCCTAGGAGCCACACATGCTGCTGGCTGCTTCCAGGGCGCAGCGCGGTCTGTTGTACCAGAACAGGCGGGAAGCCTGCCTCTGCACCCCGGCTGCGCCACTGACTGGGCGCCGCCGGAGGTAAGCCCATACCCCAACCCCCTGCCCCAGCCCTGAGCCCCACCCACCCAGAGCCCCCTCCTGCACCCCAAACCCCTCATCCCCAGCTCTGCTAGTTAGCAGGCACCAATTTTCTTCAACTGGGTCACCAGAAAGAAAAAAAAAAAAAAAACACATTTGAAAACCACCATTCTAAGGGATCATTCAAGGTAAAGTGGCCCATAAAAAACTCCTGTAGTCATACGACAAAAAGGGAGGGCTAGTGTGTTACACATTGTTGTCATGAGCCATAAAACCAGTGTCTTTATTAAGACCATTATTTTTAGTGTCTAGCAAAGTTATGAATTTAAGCTCCCAGGCTTACATTTGGAACCCACTAACCTCCCCCCCCTGTCATATGACTACAGGTGCCTTAGCAGGCCACTTCACATTAAATCATCCCTTCAAACAGTGGTTTTCAACCTTTTTTCATTTGCAAACCCCTAAAATTTTGAATGGGGGTGAAGACCTCTTTGGAAATCTATTGTCTGTATATATAGTTGAATTCTGTTCAGTCAGTTTTCAGTCTAAATCTTTTGTGGCCTATGTCAAAGGCAGAGGTCCCCAAAGTGTGGGGTGCACCCCCCAGGGGCCTTCAGGGGGATGCAGCGAGTCTGGGCCAGCCCCCATGGGGGGCAGAGAGGGAGCACCACCCCACCCCTCCCCAGCCACAGCCTCAGCTCCCATCCTCGTGCTTGGCCCCACCTGCAGCCTCGGCATGGCTCCACTGCCAGCCCTCACTGAGGCCCAGTTGCAACTTCGCTCCTGCCATCTCCCCCAACCTTGGCCCCTAGCAGCGGCTCAGTCACCAGACCCATCCCTGCAGCCCCAGCTTCGGCCCCCTTACCCCGTCCATGCCGCCCCCACCCACCCTTCACTCTAGGAGGAAGCAGGGGGGCGCAGTCCTCAAAAGTTTGGGGACCACTGGTCTAAGAGGTTGAGAACCATAAGTAGTTAGCACATATTCCATCTGTTTGATCTTGTATTTAGCTGTGACTCCGAGTGCCCTTCCCAGCCCTGAAGAAGACCTCTGTGTAGCTTGAAAGCTTGTCTTTCTCACCCACAGAAGTTGGTCCAATAAAAAGATATTACTTCACCCACCTTGTCTCTCTAATATCCTGGGATCAACACAGCTACATCAATATTGCATACATTAGAAGTTAGTTTTTCATCATTTTTCCTAGAAGTAATTTTGATGCTCATTTCTCTCCTCTTGAAAAGTAATAGTTGCTGTTTACTGAAGTTGCAGCATAAATGCAAAGATTCACAATTGCAACAAGGTTATAAAGCTTGTGTTTAATTAATTAACTCAATGTAAGTGAGCCACCCCTTTTTACTAGAAGCAGCCAGTGTTAATATATAGAACAGGGATCAGCAACCTTTGGCACGCAGCTCGCCAGGGTAAGCCCCCTGGTGGGCCAGGCCGGTTTGTTTACCTGCCGCGTCCGCAGGTTCGGCCGATCGCGGCTCCTACTGGCCACAGTTCGCCACTCCAGGCCAATGGGGGCGGTGGGAAGCGGCACAGGCCGAGGGATGTGCTGGCCGCCGCTTCCCGCCGCCCCCATTGGCCTGGGACGGTGAACCGCAGCTAGTGAGAGCCGCGATCGGCCGAACCTGCGGACGCAGCAGGTAAACAAACCGGCCCCGCCCGCCAGGGGCCTTACTCTGGCGAGCCGCATGCCAAAGGTTGCCGATCCCTGATATAGAAGAGGGATAGTCTATTTTTGGTCAAGGTCCAAATTTCTTGGTCACAGTATAGTCAAGGTCCAAACTCCAGAGAAAATGATTTTTATAAACAACATCGATAAATAAAAAGATTTCGGGGTCCATTAAAAAGCATCTTGTGTTCTGGATTTGGCCCATGGTCAGCCTATTGACCTCTGATGTAGAAGTTCTGCTGAATGCACCGGTTTTTACATCCATCACTCTTTTTCACTGCAAAAACCCCAAGATTCCGCTTCTCACCTGTGCTCCTGCCAGAATAGCCTCCTCATAAACAGCAATGATCTTTTCAATTGGGCCCAGCTGTTCAAGACGCATGCGACACACCCAGTATTTTGCAAGTTTTTTCGCATCTGGAACACTCTGAATCAGCTTTTCCAGCATTGCACGTACTTCATCCCCAGGAAAACCCTAATATTTACATAAAATGACAGGAAGACTGAATCCTAATAAACATATTCCAAGGTAGTGACTATAGAGTTGTTACTGAAAACTTGTATTTGCTTCTGTTTTTTTCTAGTGACCCTGAATAAATTGGTAGCAATGAGAAATATTTACATTCACCTAGTCTTCAAAATGAAATTGTCTGTACAGAGTGTTAGGAAATAGGAGATCATTTCTCTTCTCCAAGTTCTAGAAGCGTCACTTTTTAGGTAACTTTTGTAAAAAGGTTCAATAAAATTAATGAACTAACAAGTGGACTATGGAATTACTTCCTTTCCTTTGATACTGGGCACCACATAAAAGTCAATTCTAGATCTTGCTTTCTAAATCAGGTGGTTGGTTACTTGGGGCTGAATCACATGAGCCCTCAGAGCATGAAATTACTACTGAAGTCAATGGGAGTTCCATGCACTAAGGGCATACAGGATCATGATGTTAGCATACAACAAAATGAATACCTGTTCTGTTAAATGTAGACATTCCACAAGAGTTTTGTTGACATTTTCACTGAATAATCCTTGCTCATCCTCTTCTACTATGGCAGCCCAGAAAGACTCAACTGGTTCTTTTGGAGTTTCTTGTGATGTCTGTGTCTCAGACTGGGCTACTTGTAGCACAGTAGATGATGGCCTCTTTATCACGTTTCCTTTGGCTGCCTTCCATTCAGCCAGACGAATTCTGCATTTAAGTAAATCAGTATATTAGCATCTGTTGTAGAATAGCTTATTTTTCACCATATATACAAAGATTAAGATTAGGGCCAGTCAACACAAGTCACGTAAAAACATACTTTGAGGGTAGATGAGGAAAGTCCTTAGAGAATTCTTAATTATCACCTCTCTCTAATCAAGCCATGCAGATATCACCTATGCATGGAAGCCTTTGAAACCTTGATGCCACTACTTCCATCTGCTAGAGATGTTTATGATCAGCAAGTTGAGACACTTCTATCTTCTCTTGTCCAACAGCAGCAAAAAATTGAGGGTATAAAAACAAACAAAAACCCACCACCAACCCTGTTTTTCCTACATAGTGCAGAGAACTGCTTCTAAGCTACTGGGATGGCCCCATAAGTTTAGAGAACAAAAATTTGAACTGAGTTTATACTTATGAGAAGCACTAGACTGAGTCCTAAAGACAGAATCCCTTTATCCACAGAACAGGCAGAACATAGGGTATGGCAGTGCAAGCACCCTACCATAGCAGACCTGGGTCCTATTCCAAAAGGGCCATTTCTTAAGAGTATACATCAGATTCTATCCCCATTTGAATCCTTTGGCTTCATACTGAAACTGCCAATTATTGCTAAATTACAGATATCTACTGGGATAACTGCACCAAGAATACCAATTCATTTCATACAGGCCACCAGCCATAAGCTGGTAACAACTGTCTCTAATTATCTAGACTGGATTCAGATCTCTGATCTAGAGCTGAAAAACACTATTCTATTAGTGAATGAAGCAATCTAGTTCTCCTCTCCTATTACACAGTTTCTAATAAATATTACATTCTACATACATCATGCACTAAGCTATTTTTTGTAAGTTGCTGTTTGGCTGTGGTTTGATTACATATACACCAGCGTCAGGTTTGCCAAGGCCAACACAACACAAGAAGGCCTGAAACACTGGAGATGTGTTTCTCTGATGCTGCAGAAACTACAACGAAGCAGGACAAGTTGAGAGCCTAAAATGCTGCTGCAATATCTGAATTCTACTCCTCAGTTTTAAATCTTGGTTTCTTTAGAGTCTGATGGCTTTCAACCAGAAAAAGGTAGTTTGCAGTTCTGAGCACAAGAATGTCTATATATAAACTTACTAGTGGACCTAAAAACAATATGAGCACATCCACTCACAGCTGAAACAAGTCTATTGAGATCCATTGGGGGGGGGAGGTGTGAAGGAGAGGGGGGCCCCTTTTAAAAAAAAAACCCACATACACAGAATTTGATTAATCCAGTTACCTTCTCTCTTCTGTTGATTCTTTTGGCAAAACATATTTTCTGTTGCCAGCTTTTGAATCCTGGGTGGCCTTGGTACCACAGGTTACAGAAACAGACTTTGCTGAAGTTCCTAATCTGACATCTCTCAGTGGAACCTCAGTTCTCTTTGCCCCAGGCACAGAAGGGGGCTTAGCATTGTGAAGAGCTGTCTTTAATGATGGTGGCCCACTTTTATCAGGCTTTTTTTGGACAGTCATATTATTTACAGACACACTTGTGACTATTTGTTTCTCCTTGTTCTGGATGGACTTTGAGTGGGTGCTATGAGAAGCCCTCACAGGTGGTCTCTTCTGAAAGGGGGTGGCATGTACAGGTTTAGCAGCACTAGCCAAATTTGTGGCTCTAATATTATTTCTGACTGTATTATTGCTGCTGGTGGATGATGGTCTCACTGCTGGTTTGGTGGCAGGAGCTATAGGTTTCTTGTTTGCCAAAGAACTCTTTGCATCCTCATTTTCTAGTGTTTTTCGGAAGGAGTTTATCTTCGATGGGATAACCTTGCCACAATATGAGCCAGGCACATGTTTCTTTGGCAGGCTGGCATCAGAGTTCTGCTTGTCTGCAATCAGTTGCTTCTCTTTGATGTTTCTTTTGTGCAGGAAGGACTGGCTAAATGACACATGATAAGTTTTTATTTCAACAGCTTCATCTTTGGAAGTGTTAATAGCTGAACTAAAATCTTCAGGACTGCAATTTGTTCCTACAGTTGAGTTTGTCAATATGGTAGTAGTTTTCAAGGTTTCATCCTTTGAAGAGGCAGTGGTTTTTTTCAGAGTGTTGTTTGACTGAGTCCATGGAGGTCTATTAGCATTTTCTTTATCTTCCTGAAATTGGAAGGAACATGAAAAAATATTAAAAATGTGTAACATATGGCAATAATCTGCATTTCATTTCAGCAATTTATAAGCCTTCCAATCAGTGGTAGGCTTATAAGACTTTGGGGGAAATTAATAACACTGTAAGTTGGCCTTGAAGAAAATGGGGATGCATCACACCTACAAGGGAGTCAAACAAGGGGAATATGAACTGTTATTTCTACTTGCCACTGCAAAATCGTCACCCAAGCATTGAATAAGGATAAGAGAGGCAACGGTTTCTAGAATCTAAAGCTGTGGTTCTCAACCAGGGTGTGACACACTATGCCTCAGGGGGAGTGCCCTGTAACCCCCATATTCATCATTTATATACAATTGTGATATTTTATATAAAGTATGCCATGTGAGGTATCAGGGGAAAGGTTATGATCTGCTGAAAGCCATGGTTCTATCTAAATATGTATATCATTAGTGCATATGAAATTATGAAATTGTGTTGAATGGTTGGTACTAAAACATGCTGAGAGTTGGGGAATTGCCCAGATATTAGATCCCTAGAGACAAGGACAAGGGAGCGAACCAACGCCCAGGCCGGTGTCAAACAACCATCAACAGCCATTGTCCAGCAAGGAAGCTACAATGCAATGACTCACTTGCACAAGCCACACCAGGGGAATTGCTCAACCTTGCCTGGTGACTCAGCAATGCCCATCAGATACGCCTGGACTTGTGTTCTCCAAGCACATGGACTGAGGGTATAAAATAGAACACAGTGGCCTCATGCTTGGCCTTTTCTCCTCGCCTCATCTATGGTGCAAGCAACAAGGACATCCAGAAGACTCCAGCAGAGAAGACTGGCCCAGGTTTCAAGGGTGAAACCTGTGTACTATGAACTGCAATGTCCAGTGGGGTGAGAAAAACTGCTTAACCTAGAATGTTGCCCAGTCCAATAGGGTTGAGAGTTTAGACTGCATGCTTATATTTTATTTTATGTTGGTAACTAACTGACTTTTTGCTCATCACTTAAAATCTATCTTTTGTAGTCAAACTGGTTTTACTGTTTATCTTTACCAGTGAGTTTGCCTGAAGTGTTTGGTAAATCTGCTCAGGTTCACAAAGGCTGGTGTATATCAACTTTCCATTGATGAAGTGGTGAACCAATTAATGAACTTGCACTGCTTGTCTTGAGCAAAGCACGACGGTATATTCTTGAGGTACAAGACTAGGAGCTGGGGCGATTTGGCTGGTGCCTTTCTCCATGTGATTCATGAGTGGGCTCTGGAAGCATTCATGCAATCTAGCTGGTGGGGGGGCTCCACATGCAGTTGTTCTGAGTGATAACAGCGCCTGGAGGGGGTTGCTGCTCGTCACTAGCAAAGCATTGAGAGAGACAGCCCAGGCTGGAGAGTTAAGAGGGCACAGGGGTCCCAGGCTGTACCCCAGGGATTCCATCACATAGGGGTCCGATTTTTCTCAAACTTTAAAAAAAATATTGGGATACAGTATATTCATAAAGATAGCACTTCCTAAGGCTCTGCAGGAGCACAGATTAACTGGTTAGTATGAACGAAATCTTAATCATTTACTGCTACATGTGTACAATTTCTTCCATGTTGTGGAAGTCACTTATGTTAATGCTAAAACAAGCAGTTTTACCAGTGTATCAGTTATGTAAAGGAAAAAAACCCTCATACAAACTTACCATTTTCTGCTTAGCAGATTTTAAGACCTTTATTTTGTCTTCTGGTTTATCACTAGCTGCTTTCCCAGTTCTGTTATTGCTTTTAAAAAAGTCAAAAGCAAAGAGTTAAGAATAGCTAAAAATATATTTTGCATAATATACACTATAGTAACATTTCTGTATGTTAAGCAGGGAAACCACCAAGATCTAGCATTCATGGTTTCCACAAGATAGCACAATAGTAGCTTTGTCCCAAAAGGAAATCTATTTCAGTTTGAATTTACAAATCAAAACCACAGCATAGAAATATTTCATGCCACAAGCATAAGACACATATACCAGTTCCTCTTGCCAACACAGAAGAGAAAGAGCTAGTAGCTATTATCTTTGCTTTAGAACAGTGGTTTTCAAACTGCAAATCGCGACCCAGTACTGGGTTGTGGCAGCTCTGGTCAGCATCAAAAACCGGGCGATTAAAAGTCCCGTCAGCAGTGCTGCCTGGCTAAGGCAGGCTAGTCCCTACCTGTTCTGACACCGCGCTGCACCCCGGAAGCAGCCAGCCGCAGGTCCGGCTCCTAGGTGGGGGGGCCACGGGGCTCCATGCACTGCCACTGCCCAAACACCAGCTCCACACTCCCATTGGCAGTTTCCCAACGGGGGACGGTGCGCCTGCAGGCGAGAGCCACACGGAGCCGCTTGCGCGCCTCCACCTAGAAGCCAGATCTGCTGCTGGCCACTTCCAGGGCGCAGCACGGTCCACGGTGCCAGGACAGGCAGGAAGCCTGCCTTAGCACCCTCGCTGCACCGCTGACCGGGAGCCGTCCAAGGTAAGCCTACGCCCCAATCCCCTGTCCTAAGCCCCCCCAAATCCAGAGCCCCTTCCTGCACCCCAAACACCTCATCCCCAGCCCCAACCAAAAAAAGAGTAAGAAAGTGAAAGGACAGATTGAAGTACTCAATTAGGATGAGCAATATTGCAGCTGCATTGATAATTAGGGTTAGAAATCATTGTACTAAGATAGCATGATGTTTCCAGTGAACATCCTGACTTGCTACAAATTAGCTGTAGGAATATAGCAAATATTTGACATCTCATGTTATACATTCAAAGTGTAGCACAAATGCTAATTCTCACAACACCCTTAAGGAGGAAAGCAGTCTTATTCCTGGTTTTATAGATGGGAAATTTGAGGCACAGAAGTGAAGTGACCTGCAAAAGTCATGCAACAAATCAATAGCAGAGCCAGGATTAGAACTCAGGGTTCTCTTACTCAGTCCTTCTTACCACACTATCTCCAGTTTACAGAGGTTTGCTATCACTTATACTTCTAGAAAATATGTTGTGCTAAGCAGTATTTGTTACTCAGAGGCTTTTAGCCAGGAGCAGGATATAAAACTAAAGAGATTTAAATAATGTAACTTTTTAAAATTTGGTTAAGTGCTATTGATTGGTAATTCAGTTTCCCACAGCAAGCGTGTAAAGGGGTAAACTGGCCCCTTCATGGTAGACAGATTTAAACAGACAAAGGTATTGACTCCACCTGATATTTGTCCGCTTCTCCTGTATGAGCAATCCAGAAATGGCCTTTTTTCTTAACAAGTACTCTTCAACCTTTTGTCTTCTTTGTTCTAATGGATTAAAAGACAGTTTAACATTTTTTTAGTGTTACACAAAATCCTTATTTCCAGCTCAACCCATTTCTAACAAATTTATAAGAATCGAATTGGCCTAAACGTATTTCATTTTTATCAAGACTCAAAAGACAAATTAATAAATAAAGCCTCTGGACAGAGATTTGAAGAAAAGATTTTTATATATAGTCAGAATTTTAATAGCCACACACCACACAGCAATTTTATCTTGATTTTCATTTAACACTTTGTACATACACCTCTACCCGATATAACACTGTCCTCAGGAGCCAAAAAAAATCTTACCGCGTTATATCGAACTTGCTTTGATCCGCTGGAGCATGCAGCCCCGCCCCCCCGGAGCGCTGCTTTACCATGTTATATCTGAATTAGTGTTATAGCGGGTCGCGTTATAGCGGGATAGAGGTGTATTCAAGTGTGGCTTATTTAAACATTTCTCAGTTGGTGCTCTGCTAAGTTAACCATTGAACAAGAACCGCCCCCCAAGTCACAGTGGTGTTCTTTTGTTCTCTGTGGCTGCCTCTACAGGGACTTTTCACCTCTTCTACTGTGGGTCTAGCATTGGTGCAGTTCCACTTGCAGCAGCAACAATGAAGTGCTATCATAAAGGGCACAGAGGAGCTTATGCCAGCACTGAGTCTACAGATAGACAACACTGGTAAATGCCATCAGAACCTGATCTTCAGTTTATATTCGTGCTTTTTTGTCACCACACAGATGCAGAACCAACAGTAGAACAAGCATGGAGAAATGTTTATTTAGATATAGTCTTACCATGTAAAAAGGCCTGAAAGGGTTGGGTTTTTTTTTTTTTGGTGGGTTTTTTTTTGTTTGTTTTTTTTAAAAGAAAACACCACAAACCTGTTTTTTTACACATCAGTGAGACACTCAGGAATGTGAAGCCTTAATTTCCCTGTTTTTACTGAAGGAGTTGGACAACTGATGTAGACAGAGAATTCTCTCAGACCCCTAACTGAAGGGGCAGGGTGCTGAATCTTCAGCCAAGCTTCCCCCCTCCACACACAATTCAGTATTAAGGGTCTCAGTGGAAGTCACTTCCTATCTCAATCAGTTTTCACCCCCACAGTTTTTCTAGTGTCATAAGACTAGTAGTTCTCCAGTTATTGTCAGAGTCATTCAGTAAGAGAAAGGTAAACAAAAACAAGTAGAATTTTTTTGGGGGGGGGTGGGGGGATGAGGAGGTGCTAAAAACCTTTCAGGCATTTCACAAATCTACCATAAAGTGTGAGGGAGAACAAATCTAGGCCTTGTCTATACTGCCACTTTGCAGCACTGCAACTTTCTGGTTCAGGGATATGAAAAAACATACCCCTAAGCACCGCAAGTTTCAGCGCTGTAAAGTGGCAGTGTAGATAGTGCACCAGCGCTGAAAGCTACTCCCCTCGTGCAGGTGGGTTTTTTACAGCGCTGGTGACGCAACTACGCTGCTGCACTTTAGTTCCCTGGCCCCTTTTTTGGTCCCCGTGTCAGAAGTTAAGGATGCAGTGTTCAGTTTTTAAATCTGAATTCTATACAATAGTGTGATGTGTTAAACCTTTAATCTAGGATTACTGTTTTAACAACCTAACATTCATTGTTAATATTTCACCTCTTGGTGCTGTTTTGGAAGAATGTTTATACTATATAATATATACATTTATTTGGTTGCCGCTATCAGTGGAGGACTTTGGTTGATACCAGCTGTTAGAGGCAATGTGAGGGAAGGTGCAGCTTGTTCCCCACTGCGACTTCAGGTGAAAGGTTAAAAATCTGCTTTTCACAGAACTAGCAAAGATTTTTCTAAGGTATAAGCTCCAGAGAAAAGTTCCATTCTGTCTCCACCTGCTTTTCTATTTGCTTCCTTCTCACCTCCTGTCCAATGTGTTTAAAAAGTCCGTTGAAAATAGTACTGTGACCGAGGAAAGGAAAGGCATTAAGGAAGATTTGGGATTGCACTGTCACCAGTATGCTGATAACACTATGCCAGTGTTTCATTAGACCCAGGATTGGTCTACACTAGAAAAGTTATACCAGTGTAATTATGGCAGTTAGGGGGTATGAGGTTTTTGTAACTGAGTCCACACTAGGACTTTTATATCGGAATAAAGGTGCCTTATACCCGTTGTGACAGTCTACCCCTATGTTCACACCATTGTAATATTGTTTGTACAGTACAAGGTATGCCTAGTGATGTATTTAAAAACTCAATTTGCTGGTCAGTATTGTCCTGGTAAAATATGTTTGGCAACATTGGAGTTTAATAACCCCATACAGGGGAATCTTACAACACACATTCCAAACCCCACAGCCCTGCCCAAACAGAAGGTTGCAAACAGGTTTATCCTAAGCAAAGGAAAGAATGTGTGCTTGCCTTCATTTGCATTTAAGCAGTAAATAAAAGTCATCAAGCAGGAATGGAAGACAAAGGAAGTTCAAACAGGTGGGGGGAAAAAACAGCAGGGAATATCCTCCCACATAGACTGTCTCCTGAGTCTCAACTGGAAATATTTTTCAAAGACAGGGACAAACAATAAAAAAGGACAAACACCCCAAGGAACCACTCTTTCTAACCTGCCTATCACATTTACTGCACCTGAAAAGACAAAGGAAGCAGCCATTGGATCCTGGGGGAGGGGTCCTGACCTAAAAGAGTTTTGTCAATAAGACTGCGGAAAGCATATGGTGAAAAGCTTTGCTTTGAAGCCAATCGTGTGTTAAAGTTGGGCATCAGTAAGCATTTTATCTTTATTTTTCTTGTAACCACTTCTGACTTTTATTCTTCATTTCTACTCACTTAAAAATCTCTCTTTGTAATTAAACGTGGTTTATTGCTTTATCTAATCCAGTGTGTTCAAGTTGAAGTGCCTGGGTAACTCCATTTGGGGTAACAAGTTGTGCACACATTACTCCCTTAAAGCAAGATAGGGCTCAATATATTTGAGCTATTCAGGATAGGGCTGGGCAGTACAGGATCTGTAGTAAGAGGAGGCCCTGAGATATATATCTTGGTATCAGAGGCCTGGTATGAGGCCTAAGGCCTGAACTAAAGTAATGGTCAAGACTTTGCTAACATAAAGCAAAGTTAAACTGTGAGCCAGAAGCAGGCCCTGCTCACAGAAGCTGGCAAGGAAAGGGCTGATGCTGCAAAAAGAGACATACCTAAAAGGTACTGGACACCAGATATCAGAACATTCGCATACTTGTACATTCCACACACAAGGAACAGGCCGACCCATCCCAATGACAGGGGCAAAAGGGTAAAATGATGGATAGAGTTGTTTTGATTGAACCAATCTGTACAAGGTGAGAGGCAGCACCTTGCTATGTAGAGGGGTTGCACCTCAATACTTCAGGAGTGATGTGTAACTTGTTTGTACCTGTGTATAAGAATGTATCCCTGGGGTGGTGTCTTTGTCCGGCCACGGGGGCAGTGGAAAGTCCCGCCACTGAGCCGGGTCCTTGCCAAGAGGCATCTATTAGTAGTATGCCCGGTAGACTAAGTAATCTACGGGGAACTGCAATTGTGTCCAAGGTTGCAATAAACCTAGTTGACGTGACTTTGCATCTTACTAGACTCTGTGGTTATTGGGGGTTCTCTTCGGGTCTGCTGGGTCAGCTATCTGCGCAGAGCTGGGGCAGCACAAAGAGGGAACACACGCACACAGCCGAGTGATATCAACATAGGAGAAAGCAGAGCACCACACCGGTAGCAACTGACAACAGGACCTATTGGGGGAAAATCTGGGACTCGAGGTATGTTTGGGTCACCCTGCAGCATAACCGAGGCTGGTAAGAGCCAAGGTAGATCTGGCTGGCTTTCTGCAGTACACACAGACATGGCTGGAAGTGATTTACATGCTGGAGGCTTTTAGTGGACAGTCCAGGCTGGTGGCTACAGAAGCAAGGAATTGTAAAGGACACCCCAGGATACAGGGCAGGGGTGACACAGCCACTCATCAGTCTGCACTGTATAGCTTATTTTTCCCAAACCAGAATAAAGCTATACTGGCATAACCACTTGTATACTGATATAACTGCATCCACACGGGGGTGGGGGTAGGGGTAGGGGGGTTGCTAATTTTAAAGCAGGAAAACTTTCTAGTTTAGTTTGCTTATGAGAATGTCTTGTGGGACAGTGTCAAAAGCCTTACTAAAAATCAAGTTATATCAAGTCTACTACTTCCCCACATCCACTAGGCCAGTAAGCCTGTCAAAAGAAAGAAATTAGGTTGGTTTGGCATGATTTGTTCTTGACAAATGCATGCTGGCTATTCCTTATAACCCTTTGGTACATAGGAGTCATATATTCAAAAGCACTTGTGACTTAGGAGCAAGAGTCCCGTTAACCTCAAAGTGCAAATCCTGATGGACTATAGCCCAATCAAAGCGTTTCAGCTGTCTTGACTTGTGGAAACTCAACATATCAAAAGGCAATACTGGCTGTAATTATAGAATGGGCTATTTGCTTATCAATTTTATTTGAATTTGTTTTATTATCATAGTCAAGTCATTAGTAAGGCCTCAGATTTGTCTTTTTCAGCATTTTAAATGTGAAAATTCTCTAGATAAATCTGAAATTCTATTAACAATTGACCAAACAAGTATAAAAATCATCCACCCTGGCAATTACAGACTATAAAGTGGGAAGAAAAAACCCTACCAACATGTAAATAAAACATTCTACTTAAGTTTTATAAAATGTGTGGGTTTTTTAAGTCACTTTTTACCTGCCCTATTGAGAACATTTCCCTTTTTGACCAAGTAGGCCCTCCTTTTGCTACTCAAGTTTCCAATCTTGGGGTTCTCTTAAAACCTAAACTGTCTGCGATGACCAGATAGCAGCATTGGTCAAGAGCAATTTTGTATCTTCCTGATTAACAAGTTCTGATCTTTCCTTTCAGATACTCATCTTACCAATATCATCCATGCCTCTTATCTCTAGATTGGATTCCTGCAAACTGCTCTAAATGAGGCTACACTTGAAGACAGAGAAACATCAGCTGATGATGATGATTGCAGCTGATCAGTCACTTAATAGGATTTTATACAAGAGCACATTATACTTTTACTCCAGAGACTGTGCTGGATCCCACTTTGCTGACAGGTGCTATTCAGGTTGTTGGTTTTGTTACATCAAGCCCATTATGCTGGGACTCCAGGGGAACCAAGAAAAAGCCTCTCCCAGCCAGACAGGTGAAATAATCTGGTGCAGTCCACAGACTTGGAAAGCAGAAGTCTGCAGCAGACTGATCTCAGAGCATCCTTACTGTAGAATTTGCTTCCCCCACTTAAATCTGACAGTACCCCAAATTAGATCATCTTCAAGGCATACTTTCTCAAGGCCCTTTTTGATTAAAAGAAGGAAGCAACTGGGATGAATTTAGCTATTTTTTCATCAAGGGTTGCAGAATCAGCTTCTTTAACAATGTATCTTTAAGGCACAACAGTAGTGATAGTTGCGTATATTAAAGACAAGTCGAATTGTGCTGTCCCTGGAACTGTCACATGTTCATACTTGCTAGAAAAGAGCGCTAAGAAGTTGATTCAGTGTAAACTAACCAGATGTTTTCATGTGACCAAAGAGGCTACCCCGCCTTTCCAGCCACAGTTGACGGACCCTGCCCCTTCCCCCGTGGCTCGTTTCTCTGGGTTGTGGGGGCTTGCGGGACTATAGGCTTGGAGGCCCCGGGACATTAGAGACACACGGTGGGTGAGATAATCCAGTAAAAGATACTGCGTCTCACCCACCTCGTCTCGTCTCGCCTCGGCAGCGGTGCGGATTTCAGACCCGGATCCGCCCGCTGGCCCGTCTCCCCCCGACCGCTATGCGACACACGGGCTGCTTGAAGCGGGAGGGGGTTCAGGGCCAGCTCCGGGCGGGACGGGTCCCCGGGCAGGGGCCGAGGGAGTGGCCGGGGCTCCCTCCCGCTGGCGGGGGGCCCTAGGCGAGCCCGGCTCAGGGGCGGCTCCACGGGCCCTGCCGGGTGCCTTCCAGCTGCGTCCCGTGAGAAGGGCCCCGGGGGCGCGGCGCTTACCTCTGTAGGCCGGCTCGGCTCTCCGGGTGGCCGGGAGTTGCGGAGGAAGGCGGCAGCTCATAGCCGCGGACGATATAAAGGGAGGGAGCCACAGAACCGCCGCGACCACCCGCTCCGCCGTTTGAATGAGGCGGCTGGTACGGTACCGCCTCCGGGATTGGCCCGGCCGCGGGACTTGAACTGGCCAATGGGCTAGCTCCCTGGGAGAGGCGGAGCCGCGCCGCCTGACGCAGCGCGCATGGGCAGTACCACCGACAGCGGGCGCAGGGAGGAGGGGGGCTACTTGAGAGAGGTTTGAAACTAAACCGCTGCTGGGTCGTGGGTTGCTCCCAGATCCACAAGATAAAACAGAACAGGAGTACTTGTGGCATCTTAGAGGCTAACAAATTTGAGCATAAGCATTCATGGGCTACAGCCCACTTCATCAGCTGCATGGAGTGGAACATATAGTAAGAAGATAGATATCTCCAGAAATGCCTCTCTGCTATGTACATTGGCCACACTAGACAGTCTCTACGCAAAAGTATAAATGGACACAAATCTGACATCAGGAATTATAACATTCAAAAACCAGTAGGAGAACACTTCAACCTCTCTGGTCACTCAGAAACAGACTTAAAGGTGGCAATTTTGCAACAGAAAAGCTTCAAAAACAGACTCCAACCAGAAACTGCTAAGCTTGAATTAATATGCAAACTAGATACCATTAACTTGGGTTTGAATAGCGACTGTGAGTGGCTGGGTTATTACACATATTGAATCAATTTCCCCAGGTTAAGTATCCTCACACCTTCTTGTCATCTGTCCAAAATGGGCCATCTTGATTATCACTAAAAATTTTTTCTCCTGCTGATAATACCTCATCTTAATTAATTAGCCTCTTACAGTTGGTATGGCTACTTCCACTTTTTCATGTTCTCTATATGTATATATATTTCTTCACTATATGTTCCATTCTATGCATCTGATGAAGTGGGCTGTAGCCCATGAAAGCTTATGCTCAAATAAATGTGTTAGTCTCTAAGGTGCCACAGGTACTCCTGTTCTTTTTGCGGATGCAGACTAACATGGCTGCTACTCTGAAACGTGTCATTATGCAAGATAAAAAACCTGTACTGCCTTTCATAGCCTTCCAAACCGAGCCATCCCCATTTCGGAGGCACTGCCAATCACCAAGCCTCACACTTCAGTGACAAAGCTACTTAAAGAAAAGCAACAGGCTACTTAACTTAAATGAATGGGCAACTATGTACACAAAGAAGCCTTTTGGGAAGATCATTATCCCATAGGTGCCGACTCAGTGGGTGCTCCGGGGCTGGAGCACCCACGGAAAAAAATTGGTGGGTGCTCAGCACCCACCGGCAGCTCCCCTCCCCGCCGCCCCTGCTCCAGCTTACCTCCGCCTCCTCCGTGAGTGCGCCGCCGCGTCCTGCTTCTCTCCCCTCCCTCCCAGCGCTTGCGCCGCAAAACAGCAGATTTGCAGGACAGGGAGGGAGCGGGAGGAGGGGGAACGCAGCACGCTGGGGGAAGAGGCGGGGCCGGGGCAGGGATTTGGGGAAGGGATCCAATAGGGGCAGGGAGGGGACGGAGTTAGGGTGGGGACTTTGGGGAGGGGGTTGGAATGGGGGCGGGGCCTATTGGCAGGGAAAGGGGCGGGGGGCACGGGCACCCACCAGCGCTGGAGAAAGTTGGTGCCTATGACCCCATTTGCTTTTCTCCTTTCACCTGGTACTGCTTTCTCAAGTGTCCATGCTGTTTCATAAATAATTGTACCAACAGCAGAGAGTAAGTTTTTGAGCTAATTAAATTAATACCCTAGGATGCATATCACACACACTGGCCTATTTGTGCATGTTCACATCTTGCAAGCGTTCTCTCCCCTGCTCTTTCTCAATAGTTATTCTTACAGGGTTCTGCTTAGTCTTCAGCTACTTTTGAGTCCTGTTAACGTCCTCCCACCTTTTGGATGGCCAGGTGCTTTGAGTAGGACGAAACATTAGAGAGACAGCACAATAGAGATGATGATCTATTGCTTTAATCTGATGTAATGGCTTTCTATGTTCTTCTTTCCACTAAGGCTATGTCTACACTGCATACCTTACAGTGGCACAGGTAGCCGTTCCTGTGTAGCCGTTCTTTGCTGGCAGAGACAGCTCTCCTGCTGGCAAAATAAAACTAGCCCCAACAAGTGGCGGTAGCTCTTTTTGTCGGTAAAACTTTTGTCGGGCCATGGTTTTTCCTTGCCTTCACAGATGGGCCGTTGGAGAGAGGCAGCTACCCTCTGCTGCACAGCTTGGAAGGTAGTGCCGCCTCCAGCAGTGGCACAGAAGGAAGGGTGGCAACAGGGCCGTCCCTAGCTAATCTGGGGCCCTACGCAGCCCCCCCGTGGGACGGGGGCTGGCTCCAGGCCTCCGCGGGGGGGGGGCGGAGCTGGCTTGGGGGACGGGGGGAACCACCCCCCAGCACTCACCTGCTGCACTCCTCAGGGGTGGGGCTGGGGCAGGAAGAGGCGGGGCTGGGGCGGGGACGGAAAGAGGCAGGGCTGGGGCAGGGAAGGGGCGGGGTGGAGGTGGGAAGACACGGGGCAGGGGGCTGGAGCAGCACGCAGCTGCGCAGGGCACCAGGAAATTTGCCCCAAATTTCCTGGTGCCCTATGCAGCTGCATACTTTGCGTATGGGTAGGGACGGCCCTGGGTGGCAATACCATACCATGCCTCCCGTCCTTCTGTGCTGTTGCTAGTGGTGGTGCTGACTTCTGAGCTGGGTGACCTGCAAGTGACCGCTGCTCTCCGGCCACTCAGCTTGGAAGGTAAAGCCATCACCAGCACTGGCACAGAAGAAAAGGTGACAATACCATACAATGCCACCGTTGTTCTGCGCTGCTGCTGGTGGCAGTACTGCTTCTGAGCTAGGTGCCTGGCCACTGGCCGCCACTCTGCAGCCACCCAGTTTGGAATTCAGCACCGCCATCTGCAGCGGCACAGAAGGAGGGGTGCCAATACCATACATTGCCACCCTACCTTCTATGCAGCTGCTGATGGTGGCACTGCCTTATGAGCTGGGCGCCCAGCCAGTGGCCGCCACTCCCTGGCCACCCATCTTGGAAGGCAGCCCAGCTGCCAGCTGTGGTGCGGCATAGATGCTGACTTTTGGTTTTGCCGGTGGGTGCCCTTCCTAGGCCCCACCTCCGCTCCACCCCCTCCCTAGACCCCACCCCACTCCGCTCCCTTCCCCCGCCTGTGCACCACTCGCTCCTCTCCACCCCCTCTCTGTATATTAGGATGCACCCAACATGGCCATAATGGCAGGATTCACATTAGAGAAAAAAGGTGGGTGAGATAATATCTTTTATTGGACCAGCTTCTGTTGGTGAGAGACAAGCTTTTGAGCTTTCACAGAACTCTTCTTCAGGAAGAAGAACACTGTGAAAGCTCCGAAGCTTGTCTCTCTCTCTCTCTCTCACCAACAAAAGTGAGAGAGAGAGAGAGATATTACCTCACTCACCTTGTCTCTCTAATTTCCTGAGAACAACAGGGCTACAACAACACAGCATACAAAAATGCAGGTTTCACATGAACAGCACAGAGTGACCATCACACCAGGGCACTATTTTCAGGATTAATCTTAGCATAATGTCATCATTACACCAAGGAAGTAGCACTACCAGCACAATGAGATAAATATAGCCACATGTGCATGCCAAAAATTCACAGTACAAGCACACTGGGATCCACACAGCAGGATAGTAGTGTCAGTTTAGTTCTCAGTTTAGTGGGGATACACTCAGGAACTGAGTCCAAGGGTTCAGCTAAACACAAGGGCACCTGCAAATAGCTGTACTAACAGCAGGATCTACACTGGCCCAATAGGAGGAGTTGCACGTCAGGACACTAATTCCCAATCCCAGTGCAAGGCAATATGGGATCCAGGCACCAGGTCTTTAGTACCAGAATTTGTACTCCCAGGAGAGTGGGATGGAATTATAGAAGTTACAGGGGAAAAAGCCCTCTGTGATCATCCTGGCTCGGTCCATCTCTCTGCCAATGCAGGGCTGATCCTTACTGCATGTTTTGTCCAGTCTCCTTTTAAAAGTCCCAAGCCTTGGAGTTTCTAGCTGTGACATTCTATACCAGGGGTTCTCAAACTGGGGGTTGGGACCCCTCAGGGGGTTGCGAGGTTATTACATGGGAGGTCGTGAGCTGTCAACCTCCACCCCAAACCCCGCTTTGCCTCCAGTATTTATAATGGTGTTAAATATATAAAAAGTGTTTTTAATTTATAAGGGGGGGGGGTCGCACTCAGAGGCTTGCTATGTGAAAAAGGTCACCAGTACAAAAGTTTGAGAGCCACTGCTCTACACCTCGGGGGAGTGGCGTGCTGTGCTCTGTAAATCCCATATTCATAATTTGTATTTATTCTTTATATTTCATATAAAGCATGCCATGTAAGGTATCATGGAAAAGGTTATGATTTGCTGAAACCCACCGTTCTGTCAAAATATGTATACCATTAAAGTGTATAAAGTTATGAGATTGTGTTGTATGGTGTTAATGAAATATGCTGCAAATTTGGGAGTAGCCCAGACGGCAACTCTCCAGAAACAACAAGGCACTTGACCAAATGGCTGGGTGGATGTTACACAACCATCACCAGCCATTGTGCAGCAAATGAATGACAATTAGAAATTCAATGACAGATTTCAGAGTAGCAACCGTGTTAGTCTGTAGCCGCAAAAAGAACAGGAGTAGTGGGATGTAGCCCACGAAAGCTTATGCTCAAATAAATTTGTTAGTCTCTAAGGTGCCACAAGTACTCCTGGTTTTTTTAGAAATTCAATGACCATCACCAGAGAATTACTCAACCCTGGGACTCAGCAATTCCCTCCTCCCCCCAACATGATGCTTGGACTTGTATTTTCCAGAGCACATGGACTAAACAGGAGATAGTTCCAGCCCAGGTTGTACCCCAAGGGTCACACACTAGCCCTTCCCTTGAGAGACTATTCCATCCACACCCCAAGGCAGAGATTGCACTGCTTGGAAGGTTTCCCCTGATAGCTTGAGTTTCCCTCTCTCCCTCCCCTCCCCGGGTCCTATCCCTTCCCCAATGCCTCTTCCCTTCCACCTCCCCACCCCCATAAGAGGCAGTCACCCAGATGCCAGGGAGGGGGACCAAGCACACTGCATGGACATGGCCACTGTCTCCGAGAGGCGGGCGTCTCTGCCTGGGCAGGGAGGGCAAGCAGGGGGGCACCACACCCCGCAGGAGCCCAGGAGATGTCCCCCGCCCACCATGCCCGTCCCAGTCCAGCTGCCCGGCGGGGGCTGGTATTCTCAGTCTCTCTGTGCTCCGGAGGTCCGGGGGATGTTTTTGGAGACACCTCTGACTGAGCCCCCTGCCAGATGCAGAGAGCTGGGCGGCAGCCGGTGCCCCACCACCACCACCACCATGCAGACGGCCACCCCGCCAGCAGCCAGGTGCTGGCTCTCAGCACAGCCACCTGGGAAGGGGTTTCAGTCCCCCCCCCGAGCCACCCTCACCCCAAGACCCCCTTTGAAATATACTTACCTGCTGCTGCTGCTACTACTGCCTTTAGTTGGGTGAGAGGTTGAAGGGAGGCTGGGAGCTGCAGAGCCACAGAAAGCAGCCTGCTGCCCACAAGAAGCAGGTAGGAGAAGGAGGCGGGGCGGCACCGGTGGTGGGGGGGGTCACTCAGACCCTGCCCCAGGAGGAAAGTCCCCTTCACTGATTGGCTGGTGGCCAAAAAACAGCTAAACAGCCCTGCTGGAAAGAGCTGTTTTGGCCATGCTGATCAGTGCAGCAGCTCAGAGCCAGAAACAGGTGATCGGAGGCGGCTCCCGGCTCTGCAAAAAACTGCTGATCGGCCTCCCAACAGCCCCACTGAATAGCTGATGGGGCCCCCACAGGCCCCATAAACAGTTGACTGGTGCCAGTGGTGCTGAGCACCCACTAATTTTTCCCCGTGGGTGCTCCAGCCGCGGAACACCCACAGAGTCAGCGCCTATGTGTGCGGAAGGAAGACTGGTAATACCATACATGCCACCCTTCTTTCTACATTGCTGCTGGTGGTCACACTGCCGTACGAGCTGGGCACCCGGCCAGCAGCCGCCACTCTCCTGCTGCCCAGCTTGGAAGGCAAGGAAAAATCAGACATTTTTTCATATTTCCAAAATCTACCCGGAGAGAGATCGGAGGAACAAAAAAGAGGTCATGTCTGGGAAAACCTGGACCTGTGGTGACCCTATTTGCAAACTCCCTACACTAGGCTTGTGACCCCCTTTTGGGTTTGGACCCTGAGTTTGAGAAAGGCTGCACTAGGGGATTGCCCAATGACCCTGAGGTCCAACACAGCCAAAAGTTTCTGGTGGACTGTTTCCCACAAATTCTGCCAAATAGGTTGTAGATTTTCAGGAACTTTTTCCCCCAGGTTGGTATCCACTTGATTGTAGGCTAGGTAGGTTTGTTCTGGCAATGCTAAGAACACCAAGTGGAGGTCGTCGTATTTGCTGTTTCTATTCAGGCCAGAATCATGGATTAAGGGCGCTTGTGGGTCGAGCTCAGATTCTGATGGAAAAAGAATTATGACAGTGGTTCCCAAACTGGGGTTCGTGAACCCCTGGGGGTTCGCGAAATGTTACAGGGGGTTCTCAGGAAAAAATTCCCTAATGGCGGACAGAGCTGTCCCTAGGGACCCTGGGCAGCACGGGGCCAGCAGCCCCTGGACTTCCAAGAGCTAAGCAGATCAAAGCAAGCATATCTATCACACTGAGGAGATTTAAACGTCAGGACTCCTTATAAGAAATGGAGAGTGAGGTGGATATATTTTGCTGTTTTTAAAATTAAATAGGCAGCTAGTATTGTTTTTAAAATTATTATGGAGAACAAGTTTAAGCTTTGTTGTAACGTGCGTTGTTTGCCTGGACTGCTCAAGACCTGAATGCTTGTGTAGGAGGAACTCTTTGAGTTGGCTTCTTAAATACCTTCATGCTGTTTCACATCTGATACTCCTTGATGAAACATAGGAGCCTTGTCTTATAACAGGCTTATTCAAAGTGATACAAGCTACGAAAGTGAGATCTTGGAAGAGTGTAGCCGTTTTCATAATGTAATAAAAATACTGTAATGATAAATAATTAATAGTGTGTAATAAGCATGTCATAAAACAAATTTTATATTTCCAAGATCACTGCTTTTATAATTTATACTCAGGTAAAGGAGAAAATCCCTGCAAATATTCATTTTTAAGAGGGGGTTCGCAAGACTTGACATGCTAGTGAAAGGGGTTCACAGATTGTTGAAGTTTGGGAACCACTGAATTATGAGGAGGCCCTCTTGGTCCTTCCAAGCCTTCAGTAGGTTCAGATGGTACACTCTTTGTCTCTTTTCTCTTCCCTGTGTGGTGGATTTCATAATTAACTGCCTTTGCCCTTTTTACGACCTTGAATGATCCTTGCTGTGATACTGCACCCCATATTCTTCGATGATATTCTTATGATATGATTATGGCATCATTATAATGTATTTTATGCAAGATAAGTCATGTGAGGTGTCATTGAAAAGGTTATGATTTACTGAATATGATTATCTTATTTGTATGCATGTATGATTTTTGTATCTGAAGTTAGGAATATGGACTATATATCAGTATTACAAATGTGTTTACACCTGGGGAATGCCCACTAAGCAAAAGTCTCCGTCTAGATGGCTGGCTGGGAAGGGCCCATTCAGGTTAATGAACCAGTAGGAGAAAACAATAGGCCTTTGAAGGAGCTTATCTTCCACCAGGGAGCATTCCTGAAGGCTGCTATGACACTACATGGTCACCCTGAAGCCTAGGAGAGGGCTTGGCAGGCTGGTCACAGCAGTATAGTGTAAAGGGCGCCCAGGCTGGTGGGTCAGGGGGGCCCAGTTCCAGGTGGCACCCTGTGGCCACTTGGCCAGCAGTTTTGACTTCAAGGTTGGCAGCAACAACAAACCCTACCACTGGGCTTAAATTTTCACATCCTGGCCCCATTATTGTAGGTCCATTCCTGGTTCTACTGAGATTACAGCAGGTTCTCTCTCAAGAAAGCCCTCAGTGTCTCCAAGTTTTCCCTCAGACAGGACACGTATTGTACCATGTTGATTGTTCCTGGGTCTGGTTCCTCCCATGTCTTGTGGAGCAGATCTAGGATCCTGTGGGGCTACCTCCCATATAGTAGCTCAAATGGTGATAATAGTAGGCGTGGGATCAACCAGGGTCAGTGATGGGGATCTGTGCCCTTGGCCCTCTGGCTGGTTCACCAATTGATTTCCGTGTTAAAAGAGTCCAGCAAGATGTATACAGTCCAATGTTCTCACAAAGAAAGTGTCTTCAGCGCACCTCTGGATGCCTGTGAGTGGCACACCTTTGGCTCATGGTTTATAATGTCTCTCTCTACCCTCTCCTCCTCTCCATGGGAAGGAAAAGGAGTCTATATCCATTCCATGGAATGGGTGGTTAGTACGGGAGCCTAGGCCCTCCCTTTCCACTGGGCATATGGTCAAATGCCTCACCCATGATCCTCCAGAAGTTAGAGCAAAGGGTTCTGTAGTCTTAGGGGAAAGCTATCCTCTCCTCTCAGGCCTGGGGTAGCTACTGCTAGCAGAATCTCTTCTGCAGCCCAGACTCCTGCTGCAGATCTCCCCAGATAAGTCTCTTGTTCTCTGCTGTCTCTCCCCCTTCTGAGCTGTATGGCTCTGTGAGGTGATGCGTCAGTGCAAAGGTTCCTCCCCTAGCCAAATGGGGCAGGGGGAGGGGCCTGGCTGCAGTTCATTCAGCTCAGTGGGGCTATCAGTCCACTCCTGGTGTCCAGTAATCTGGACATCTTCTCTGTTCTCCGGTCCATCGGGGGGTTGGTAGGGGAACCCAGGCCTGCCCTCTCCACCGGGTTCCAGCTCAGGGCCCTCAAGGATTTGCTGACTCTGAGAGTGCCCTGAGCTCTTTCTTATCTTCCCTCAGGCCTCTGTAGGCTCTTCAGTCTGTTGGCCTGTTCACCCCTTTCTGGAGTGTTGTCCCTGGGTGGCTCTCTAGCAGTCTGCTGATCAGAGTTCCTTTCTCCTGCCTGCTCACTCCTCTGCTTCTCAGCCCTTTTGTCCTCCCAGCTGCTGTTAGCCTGCCAATCAGCAGTGGCTGGCCGTGCCTGTATTAACCTTTTGGTCGCTGGGATAGCATGGGGGTACATACACCCCATGACAGGCTCCATTTTAAACACTTCCTTCAGCTTGAGCAGGTTCTGCAGGTGCGGTGGGGCAGGATCACAACAGCCCAGGACTGCTCTCTGATCCCTCCTGGTACAGTGTGAGGTTATACACACCATCCTAAAAGTCGTAGCCCCTGCAGAGCCTTGGCCACCTGGTGAAAGGATCAGACTGTGTGGAGCTGGTGTATCACCTTGGCTGTGATGTCCTCCTGTCTCAAGAGAACAAGAACCTGTCAGAGTCTTGAATGCCCCCAGGAATCAGGGGGGATTAATGGCAACTGGAACCTGGGATGGACTCTTGTTTTCCTCTCTAGTGATCACCAGTGCCAAACACTCCCCACCCCATTGTAGGGTGAACTCCTGCCTCCATTCCCTCAGTCTTCCTATGACAGATGTTTGTTGGCAGCTTTTCTTTCTCAGATTTCTCTTTCTGGTTTTGGTGCCTGTATTCTTCCATTTCCATTGGTGGCTACACAGTGGGAGGAGCCCTCGCTGCATCCCTGGCCCAATAGAATAGCAAGGCTCCCTCCAATGGGTGAGTATCTTGGGTGCTTGGGGAGGGGGATGTGATGGCACCCCCCATAAGGCTTTATGGAAATATGCTTATGAATATATATATGGATCACAGAAACCCTCTTGGGAGCTGCCACCTGATGTGCCAAGACTACTTCTGCCTCTGCTTTCCTGCCCTGTCAGCTTAGCACTTCAGTGCCCTGCCTGGTTCGAGCCAAACTCACTAGCCTGCTGCAAACCCAGACCAAGGTCTGAATCACATCCCCTAACAGTTGTAGGCTTACCTGAAAGCAGCTTACAGAAGTGTTCTTGTCTTTAACACTCAGATGCCCAACTCCCAGTGGGTTCTAAACTCAAATCCGTTTTACCCTGTATAAAGCTTATACAGGGTAAACTCATAAATTGTTCGCCTCTATAACACTGATAGAGAGATATGCACAGCTGTCCGTCCCCCCCGTATTAATACATACTCTGAGTTAATTAATAAATAAAAAGTGATTTTATTAAATACAGAAAGTAGGATTTAAGTGGCTCCAAGTAGTAACAGACAGAACAAAGTGAATTACCAAGCAAAATAAAATAAAACACGCAAGTCTATATCTAATACAGTAAGAAACTGAATACAGATAAGATCCTCACCAGTTCCAGAATGCTTCCTTTTACAGACTAATCTTCTTTTAGTCTGGGTCCAGCAATCACTCACACCCCTTGCAGTCACTGTCCTTTGTTCTAGTTTCTTTCTGGTATCTTTGCAGGTGGAGATGCTCTCTCTTTAGCCAGCTGAAGACAAAATGGAGGGGTCTCCCACAGGCTTAAAAGACTCTCTCTTGTGGGTGGAGATCCCCTCCTCTCTCCTATGCAAAGTCCAGCTCCAAGATGAAGTTCTGGAGTCACCTGGGCAAGTCACATGTCCATGCATGACTCACAGTTTTTACAGGCAGAAACCATTGCCCACATGGTATCTTGAATGTCTCCAGGAAGACTTCTTATGTGGATTGGAGCATTCCAAGATGCATTGTTCCTTAAGTGCTTCCTGATTGGGCACTTAACTTTGCGAATTCCTTTCTCCAGGAACTGACCAAATGTTCTACTAAGGTTATTTAGAAATCAAGCCAGTACATGGCCAATATTCATAACTTTGAGTACAAAAATGATACATGCATACAAATAGAATTAATAGATTCAGTAGATCATAACCTTTACATAGATATGTTACATGGCATATGTAGCACAGAACATATTCCAGTTATGTTATATATATTCATAAGCATATTTCCATAAAGCCTTATGTGGGGTGCCGTCACAGGGGGTTGATCCTAAATTGGGTGGAGAGAGACAGACTCATCATCCAGTTGGGGTCAATCTCAGAGGATTCGGTGAGTTTCGGCTGGGGTCCCATTGCCCAACGGGGGTCAGTCTCAGATGGGATGGGGCTCATTTCTTCAGGGGTCCTGTCACCCAGCTTCTCTGTCAATGTCACTCTTCTATTGAGTCCCATTTCCAGATGGTTTTATTTACCTCTCTGGTGTAGCAGCAGTTCATAGAGCTGGTAAATACCCTCCGTGGCCTGCCGGCTGATGTCCTTGGCTGGGTCACTGATGTATACACCCAGCTGAGTCACAAGGTTCCCTATTTTGGGGGACTGTGTTAAGTTCTAATGGAAGGGAATGAGAGGGGGCTCCATCAGCATTCTACCATCAGCTCCCAGTCTCCCCTGGGCCAGGAGTCTCTCTCCCCCGAGTCCCTCTGCAGGAGACACTACGGGAGAGCAGCTAGAGCTAGCCCCTTATTTCCTTCTGCCCCCAAGGGATCCTAGAGCAAAGGGATGTGGGCAGGGCCCTCCATGACAATTTGCACCACCAGCTGCTCCAGGATGACAAAAAGGGGCCCAAGGCCAGGCACGAACCTGGCTGGAGCAGGGCCTGGAGCATAGGCCCCTTAAAGGCCCACGATCACCAGTGAACCAGGAGAAGAAGGCTTAAGTTAAGTTCAAACTCATTCCCTGCTTTGATTCTGTCTTCCCAAGGAGAACACTCCCAGCCCACAGCCCCGTGGCAGCTGATCCTACAGCATATCAGAGCCAGCCCACCTATGCCTGGAGTCAGGAAGCTAGGGTCAGAGGTCACTCACATCAAATTCACAGAGAGTGATGTTGAATCAGAGAGGGGCTGTGCTGCTCCTTATGGCACTGGTTCTCTCCTGGGACACTCTGGACCTGATGCAGAAGTTGACATGCTGTGTCCCATCCTCTCCGTACTCCATTCATGAACAGCTCATCAGAATGGAGACAGACTCCTTGCCATTCCCAGGCTCTAAAATCCTTGATCAGATGAAGGGGGTGACTGTGAGGACAAGCCCCCCACCCCCCTCTCAGTGCCTGTAGGAGAGGTGGGCTGATTCCCTGGGGCCCTCCTGGTTCTCTAGGAAGGAGCCTATGACTTTTCTGTGAAGACCATCTCCTGGATCTCACAGGGGGGAAGGGGGGGTTGAGGCTCTCACTCCCCAAGCCAACCAGGGGCACTGTGGTTACTGATCAATAGAACCAGACAGAGCCCTGGCTTGAAGTCCAAATTCCTTCCCCTGTCCCTGAAGTAGGAAGCACCCAACATAGCATTGCACTGACTGCTCTGACCAAGGATGGACCACTGGGGTGCAGGCTAGGAGGACAGATTGGAAAATGGATCTTCCAGTCTCTCCTTGCCAGTACTCCCCAGCACTAAAGTAAAATTGCCCCCTGCCCCTCCTCGTCATGCTCACCTCCAAGATGTATTGCAGCCTGTGTCTGGGGACACTGCCAGCAGGTTCCCCAGCATGGCATCCAGGAGGTCTGCCAAGACTTTGTGCAGAGACTGCAATGGAAGGGAAAGCCATGGGTCATTTAGGGAAACTTCTCCTCCCTGTCAATAACCGCCTCCTTGGCCAATCAGCATTCAGACCCTGAGAGGTGGGAGGCTGAAGGGTCTCAGCAGATGTCCCAAAGGATGTCCCAGGTCACCACTGGAGGGGATAACTCTCAGAGCACTAATCCAGCCCCACCAGTCTGTCAGGGCCTCCCACAATGAAAGCAAACACCCCTCTATTCCCTACACACACACACCTCCTTGGTGGAGGGAGGGAAGCACGGAAAAGGGAAAAAAGAAGCAAGAGAAGAAGAGAAAGGAGTGAGGGAAAAGGGAAACCTAAGGGGATAAACCCCCATGTCCCCAGTGATTCTACGGGACAAAGTCCTAGGTACGAAATCAATTTCTGCCACCTTAACCTAGTGATTCCTATGCCTAGAATTCAGACAGCATCAGGTGGATCAGACTTAACAGATTCCAAATTTCTCTGAGGCTCTTACCTTCTAAAAAGGGTTGTTCGTTTTCTAGCAAAAGGAGTAATAGGAAAGGAAAAAACTCCAAAGAAGTTCCTCCTCACGCTCATATACATGAATCTTAATTCCCTCTCAGTCCTCAAGAGAGAAGACCCCTGAGAAGGAGACTTGTTGCAGCAAAACCACAGGAGTCTCTGAGGTTGCCCCTGCCCTGCCTGGCTGATGTCAGGGTCTCTCTGTGAGGTCACTGCCTCCACACCACCTTTGCCCAATAGGCTGAGGTCCTGCAAAAGGCCTTTGTGATGTCACTATCACACCCACCGCTCCCCTGCAAGGCTGATGTCCTGCCCCTGGCCAGCCCCTTTGGATACAACGACTGATCAGAATAAAGTGCTCTCAAATGAGCTACAGACCAACAATTGTTCATAGTCATTATTTAGCAAGTATTTTAGAAGAACTAGAACATTAGAGAGAATCATGAACTGCTCAGAGACAATTATTGGAGAGAAGCAGGAAGATTAATCAAATACATGATTGGTTATTATGACTTATTTGCTTGGTCGTAAAAGAGAACAAAAGGACCTGAGTCCTCCCTGTCAATAGCCCCCTGCTCGTTTCAATCAGCATTGAAACTCTGAGAGCTGGAAGGCTAAGGGGTGTCACCAGATGTCCCAAAAGGATGGCCCAAGTAACCACCAGAGGGGATAACTCTCAGAGCATTAGTCCAGCCCCACCTCTTTGTCAGGGCTTCCCACAATGAGAGCACCCCCCGCCACCCACACACACACACACACACCCCTCCTTGATGGTGGGAGGGAAGCAGGGAAAAGGGAAAAAAGAAGCAAGAGAAGAAGAGAAAGAGAGAGGGAAAGAGGAAAAGGGAAACCTAAAAGGACAAACCCCTATGTCCCTAGTGATTCTAAGGGACAAAGTCCTTGGCAGGAAATCAAATTCTGCCACCTTAACACATTTCTATGCCTAGAATTCAGCCAGCAGCAGGTAGATCAGACTGAACAGGTTCCAAATCTCTCTGAAGCTCTTACCTTCTAAAAGGAGACTACAAAATGAGTAGTAGGAAAGGAGAAAACTCCGAAGAGGTCCCTCCTCACGCTCTAGTACATGAATCCCAATTCTCTCTCAGTCCTCAAGAGAGACCTCGAGGAGACTTGCTGCAGCAAAGCCACAGAGGTCTCTGAGGTTGTCCCTGCCCTGCACCTCTGTCCTACCTGGCTGATGTCAGGGTCTCTCTGTGAGGTCACCACCTCCCCACCACCTTTGCCCAATAGGCTGAGGGGGGAGGGATAGCTTAGTGGTTTGAGCATTAGCCTATTAAACCCAGGGTTGTGAGTTCAATCCTTGAGGGGACCACTTAGGAATCTGGGGCAAAATCAGTACTTGGTCCTGCTAGTGAAGGCAGGGGGCTGGACTTGATGACCTTTTGAGGTCCCTTCCAGTTCTATGAGGTAGGTATATCTCCATATATTTATTTTTATTTTCCGCTGGATCACTCCCCTCAATGACTATTGAATCTGGAGATCAAGCTGGCTACACAGTAAAACACCAGAGGCTGCTCCCCATGCCACACATTTTTTTTTTTATAAATTAGTAGACTGTATGGCCAGAAGGGAATATTAGAGCAGGGGTCGGCAACCTTTCAGAAGTGGTGTGCCAAGTCTTCATTTATTCACTCTGATTTAAGGTTTCACGTGCCAGTAATACATTTTAACGTTTTTAGAAGGTCTCTTTCTATAAGTCTATAATAGATAACTAAACTAGTGTTGTATGTAAAGTAAATAAGGTTTTTAAAATGTTTAAGAAGCTTCATTTAAAATTAAATTAAAATGCAGAGCCCCCAGATCGGTGGCCAGGACCCGGGCAGTGTGAGCACCGCTGAAAATCAGCTTGTGTGCCGTCTTTGGCATGCGTGCCATAGGTTGCCTACCCCTGCATTAGAGCATCTAATCTGACTCCTGGCATATCCCAGCCCTCCCTGTATATCACAATAGCTAGGTTTTGAACAAAGCACGTACCAGAAAGGCATCTAGTCTTCATTAGAAGACATCAGGAGATGGAGAATCCATCACTTTCATTGATAGTTTGTTCCAATGGTGTATCATCCTCGCTGTTAAATATTTGTGCCTTATTTCAAATATAAGAACATAAGAACGGCCATACTGGGTCAGACCAAAGGTCCATCTAGCCTGATATCCTGTCTTCCAACAGTGGCCAATGCCAGGTGCTTCAGAGGGAAGGAACAGAAAAGGTAATCATCAAGTGACCCAACCCCTGTTGCCCACTCCCAGCTTCTGGCAAAACATGAAATATGAATATTTGTCTGTTTTCACCTTCCAGCCACTGGGCCTTGTTATGCCTTTCTCTGCAAGATTAAAGAGCCCTTTAATACCTGACATTTTCTCTCCATGAAGGCACTTAGACAGTTCAATGAAGTCACGTCTCAACCTTCTTTTTTGTAAGCTAAACAGATTGAGCTCTTTCAATAGCTCAGAAGAAGGCATTTTTCTCCAGCCCTCAAAACATTTTATGGCTCTTTGCTGCACCATCTCCAATTTTTCAACATCTTTTTAAAATGTGGACACCAAAACTGTCTGCAGTATTCCAATCTCAGTCTCACTGATGCTGTGTCACCTCCTTATGCTACTCACTACTCTGCTCATATGTCTAAGGATGACTTTAGCCTGCTCATCACAGCATCGCACTGGGAGCTCATGTTGAGCGGCTTGCCCAGTATGGCCCCTAAATCCTTTTCAGAGTCACTGCTTTCCTGGATACAGTTCCCCCTCCTGTAGGTCTGGCCTGCATGCTTTGTTGCTAGGTATAAGACATTGCATTTGGCTCTGTTAAAACTTGTTTTGTTTGAATGGGACCAGCTTACCAAGTGATCCAGTTTGCTCTGTATGACTGCCCCGTCCTCATCATTATTTACTACTCGGCCAGCATTTTGTCACCCACAAATTTTATCAGCAGTGATTTTATATTTTCTTCCAGTTCACTGATAAAAATTATTTAAAAAAATTAGTTCTTGAGAGCCTCTTCAGACCCCTAATACCAAGTACCCACTCCCTACAGCACAGCCGGAAAAGGCCATCCAACCTTGGTGTTATATAGGGGATAAGCACAGAACAAACACATGCTTAGGAGCTGTTTTATCCGTGGGATCTGAACAACACGTGGGGGTCAGCAGCTTACAAATGCACTACAGTCCTGTAGTGTAGACAGGCCCCAAGTGTGTCTCAGTCTCCCACCCTGTAAAATGGGGATAATGAATGAAACCTTGATTATCTCTATTTTATAGCTGGGGAAACAGAGGCACACGGAGGTGAAGAGACTTGCTCACGGTCAGAAAGCCGGGAATAGAAAACAGCAGGTCTTCTGATTGCCACTCTTGGGTCCTAGCTCTGATTATCCTGACCTCTCTGTTCTAACTTTAGTCTCAGCCCAACTAGAGGTTTTCTTCTTCACCGTGTCCCTTAACTCCACATCATTACAGAAAAAAGATTTCCTGTTAGCCATCTGGCTCTAATGCATGTGAATGCCTTTCCAAAAGATGTGCTCTGGCTCCAGGGGCGGCTCTAGGCACCAGCAAAGCAAGCAGGTGCTTGGGGCAGCCCATTTGCAGGGGCGGCAGCCGGCAGGGATCCAGCCTGGGCGCTGAGAACCAACATGGGGCCCTGGGAGCTGTAGTTCCTTGGTTAGCTCCCTGCCAGCCCTGGAGCAGGGAAAGAACTACATTTCCCAGCATTCCCTTGGCCACTAACAACAGGAAAGAGGGGGGGGAGTGAGGAAGCTGAGACCTCATGCTGCAGCCTGCTTAACTACAACGTTAAGCAAGGAGTTACAGTATGTTGATTTCTACACAGTTGAGGGAGTGTGATGGAGAATATGCCCAGCTGAATAATTTGGATCTGGGTCTGAACTTCTTTAGGGTATCAGATTCTGACTCCAGGTGGCTCGTTGGCCCAATCTCTAATTAATATCTACAGCTCTTGGACTAGAAATTGAGCCAGGACCCTGGATCCCAAGTGCCTGAATTTTGGGCACATTCAGACCCAGAGCGGCACTGTGGCATCCAGCCTCTCTCAAGAGTGTGTGTGGGGGTGACTCCCTCTCCCCCAGCATTAGGGAAGTGCCTATCCAGCTGCGGGGCCTGGCTTGGCTCCCGGGCCCATCGCTCTCGGGGGCGGCTCTGACAGTCACACCCGCACCTGGCCGCGGGGGCGACAGGGTGGTTTGGGGCCCCACACGCCGAGGCCTGGCGGGGCGGATGGCGGCCAGCAGAGGGCGCCGCGCGCTGGGTTAGGACTCTGGAGGAAGCTGCAGCCGGACTAGAGGGCGGGGAGGCGGCGGCTGTGGCCTGGTGGTGGCGGGGGGTCCCCGGCCGCTGTGAGGCGCCGCCATGGACCGGTTCGCGTGGGCCAGCGGCCTGCTGGAGATGAACGAGACCCTGGTGATCCAGCAGCGCGGGGTGCGGCTCTACGACGGGGAGGAGAAGGTAAAGGGAGCGCCCGGCTCGGGCCTAGCGGCGGCGGCAGCATCCTGACACCCCCCCCTCCCCCCGGCCCAGCGATCACCACCAGTACCCCGGGGAGGTACCTCTGGGATGGGCCGAGTGCCCCGGAGCCAGCCCTGGCCGCCCCAGTGCTTCTCTCTGCCGGTCGGGCTGTCAGCGCCTGCCCCCGTTCAGCCCCAGCGGCTCAGTGTCCGGCGGATGGAGCTGGCGGTACCTGCACCGCTTTTACAGGCAGGAAGCTAGGTCCTGCCGGGTGTTTTTGGTGCGAGGGTTGCTCTGTGGTAGACCAGGAACAAACACCCTCTTCCCCAGCCTGTAAAGTGCCTAGACGAAATGGAACCACCCGGTGGGTCAGGGAGGGGTTCGGACTGGACACCCAACGAGCTGCTTTAGTTTTTAACTCCTTTCCCTAATCACAGAAATGTAGGGCAGGAAGGGACCCCACGTTAGTCCTCTGTCGCATGCTGCATGTCTGCACTCCCAGCGGGGCAAAAACCCCTGAAACTTCAATAACCTTGTTAGAAACGTAATGATATTCTAGGGCGTTGGTACCATAGGGAAGGGAGGATCCTGCCGGGTTTCCTGGGGGAGAGTTTATACAGCTGAAAAGGAAGTTTGTCCATATCAGTGTTATCCTTTTGTAATAATTCTTTTTGTTGCTTCATCAACTTGGCTCGCTGTGCTACCAGCAAAAACAGGGTGTTCTCAAAATATTTGATTAATCAGGGTGATATATTATGACAATGTATAATGTTTCAAACATCAATGTTTACCCAGCTTGTTTGTTAAATTTGTTGTTAATTTAGTATCTGTTTTTTCTGGTCTAGGTAAAGTTTGATACTGGGGTATTGCTACTTAGCACACACCGACTGATCTGGAGAGATCTGAAAAATCATGTAAGTACCCCATCCGTTCTTGTACGTGGGTTGGCTATAAATTCCATAATAAACCATAGGTAACTTTTAGTGATGCGACTGTGCAAGAAAGAACTAATTTTTCTGAGACTAAACTTTTTTCCTCCCTGTGTAAGTGCCTTATGCTCACAACATGGAGAGGCAATGTAGTACAGGGGAGTTGCATTTTATGCGGGGGTTAGGTTCTAAAGTCAGCGCATAAGCCGAAAATCACGTATAGTCAAATTACCCTTAAATCGCCCATAAAGTACAGTATACTGTACATGGTTTTGTGTATACAACCCTGTACAGTAATATGTATAAATGTATACAGTAATGTACAGCATATAATAAAGAGTACATATGCAAAATATAATTTTACAGTATTTTTAATTACATAAAAGAGAGAAAGAGACGGAAGAATGAAAGAATAAAAAAGGAAAACAGTAAACCTAACCACTCACCATTCATCCTGGATATTCTTGCGAGTCTACGACACCAATGTTAATGGTGATACGACGACTATGACAATGGTGATGCGACGACGATGAATGATAACGATGATGATTAGTACAGCGCCCGTATGATGAACGATGAGACGATGAAGATGGGCGCTGTACACACTCCGATGACTAGTCTTCCTCTTCCCCTGACAACACTATTGGGGGGGTCGTCAGGGCTTGATGTCGATCCAGGAGATGGAGGTGACGGAGAGCTTGGATGACGGAGAGTGAGTCGTAGACGAAGTGGTTGGCTCTGGTTCAGCTCGAGAAGTTGATTGCGTAGGCTCATCTGCTGTTGGTTGTTTTTTCTTGAAAAACATAGTGATCAGCAACTGTCGCTGTTGTCTCTTGAGCTGCTCAAACATTTCTTGATATGGTCTCAAATTGTTCATAATACTATGTGTGATTTTGAGGCTTCGTTCCATAGAGGAATCGTATTCAGAAATTAAATCATTCAAGTGTTTTGCTGCTTGGAACACTTCAGCAAATTTATGAAGATTCCAACTTGCTGGCTCTTCCTGTTCGTCATCATCATCTTTGTCTTCTGTAGACAATTTGATCAGTTCCTCTAACTCTTCGTTAGTCAATGTTTCTCTATGGCCCTCAATTAATTCTTCAATTTCTTCCTCAAGGATGTCGACGAAGCCATCACCGCCCACTTGCCTAGCCACCTGAACAATGCGTGTCACTTCTGTGTCAATGGTCGGGAAACCCTTAAAATCATTCACACATTCTTTCCATAGGTTTTGCCAACATGCATTGACTGTTTCAGGCTTGATTGCATCCATTGCCTGTTTAATATAAGTGATGCAATCGGCAATGTTAAAGGACTTCCAACACTCCATCACATTAAGATTGGGATCAGCATCCATAGTGCTACGTATCCGTGAGAACGTAAGCCTCATGTATGTGGCCTTGAAACAGTGAATCACGCCTTGGTTGAGAGGTTGGAGGATGGAGGTGGTATTGGGAGGGAGAAAGACGACTTCAACATTGTTATGCACAAACCGGAGTGCCTCAGGGTGGCCAGGAGCATTGTTTACAATCAGCAACACTTTAAAGTCAACTCCTTTCTCTTTGAGGTACCGCTTGACCTTCGGAATGAAACACTTGTGGAACCAATCCAGAAATAAGGCTGTCGTCACTCAAGCCTTATTATTTGATTGGCGGAACACAGGCAGGAGATTTTTGTTCTTGCCTTTTAGGGCACGGGGATTTGCAGCCCTGTAGAGCAAGCCCGGCTTTATTAAATGCCCATACGCATTGCCACAAAACAACACAATCACATGGTCTTTAGCTGCTTTGAAGCCAGGGGCTTGTCTTTCTGATTTCGAAGTGTAAGTGCGGTTGGGCATTTTTTTCCAGAAGAGCCCAGTCTCGTCAGCATTAAAAACTTGTTCCGGAAGATAGCCCTCTTCTTCTATGATTTTCTTTAATTGTTCGGGGTAGGCTTTTGCTGCCTCTTCATTGGCAGATGCAGCTTCACCAGTAGTCTGCATGTTTTTGAGGTTGAAGCGGTTCTTAAAACTGTTAAGCCAACCTTGGCTGGCTTTGAATTCCTTCTCATCATAAGGCTGTTCCTCTTCAACAGGAGGTTTGAACAGCGCGTAGGCTAAGAGCCTTTTCTCGCAACGTGTTGCCATTGATAGGCACATGTTTACGGTTCATGTCTTCCAGCCATAAGTTTAATGCCTTTTCAGTCTTCACTAAAGTCTTATCACGCACCTGGCTCGTCACTTTAGCAGTTATTGGAGCACTTGATGCCACGGCTTGATGAATTTCTCTCTCTCGAATCTTGATGGCACGGATGCTAGATTCATTGCAGCCATATTTACGCGCCACGTTGGAGACCGATATACCGTCTCTCAATAAGTCCAACATAGCCAGTTTTTTCTCCAGCATTGGAACAGATCGCTGTTTCTTCGGTTGAGCACCAGATGAAGTAGTTGGCTTGCGTATAGGGGCCATGTTGTATGAAAAATATGTATCTTTAAACACTAGAATCACACTCAGCGCGGCGAGATGCTCACACTATGAGAGGCACGCAGGAACTGAGACTGACTGAGGGAACAGCAGATTCACGTCTCCCATCTCACGCTCACTCCGGGGCATACGCTCATTGAGTGGAATGGTGGGTGGAATCGCCTGCACTACTGTATTTAAATTGTTATTTTTCTTTTCTTTTTTTGCCAAGTGCGTATAGTTGAATTTGCGTAAGTTAAATGCGCGTATGATGTGACTCCACTGTATGATTAACTGGGGTTGGAAATTTTAAGATAATTTACCAACATGTTCATAGCCCACTTAGTAACTTAGCTAGTTGCTCTTCAAATTCTTTCTTGGCCTGTTTTATTATACTTTTATACTTGAGTTGCCATAGTTTATGCTCCTTTCTATTTTCCTCATTAGGATTTGACTTCCAGTTGTTAAAGGACACCTTTTTGCCTCTAACCACCTTTTTTTACTCTGATGTTTAGCCATGGTGACATTTTTTGGTCTCTTTCTGTTTTATTGATTTGCTGTGTACATTTAGTTTGAGCCTCTATTATGGTGTTTTTAATAGTCTCCATGCTGATTGCAGGCATTTCCCTCTTGTGACTGTTCCTTTTCATTTCTGTTTGACTAGCTTCCTCATTTTTGTGTAGTTCCCCTTTTAGAAGTTGGGTTTCTTTGGCATTTCCCCCCTACAAAAATGTTAAATTCAATTACGTTATGGTCACTATTACTGAGCGGTTCAGCTGTCTTCACCTCTTAGACCAAATCCTGCATTCCAACTTAGGACTAAATCAAGAATTTCCTCTTCCCTTGTGGGTTTCAGGTCAAGCTACTCCAAGTTGCAGTCATTTAATGTTTCTAGAAATTTTATATCTGTATCATTTTCTGAGGTGCCATATACCCACCCAGTCAGTATGGGGATAGTTGAAATCTTTCATTATTATTGTGTTTTCTCCCTGAGCATTCACAATCACCATCCTGGTCAGGTGGTCGGTGGTATATACCTACTGCTATACTCTTATTGTTCAAGCACATTCTGCTTTTCTACTATCAACGCTCACGGCTGAAAAAGGGCAGGGATGGGTAGTAAGATTTATTCTCTTCCCCAGCATACAAAGCAAGAGAGAATCTGAGGCTGCGTACTAGAAACTGTTATCCTTGAGACTGATCCCCAATTGTTCAAGTTGGTAGAAATCCACAACTCCTGAAGATCAAAATCAAACAGAAGCATCATGATGGAAATCCCTGTCCCAAAAGCCCATTGTCACTGGAAGCATCTTCTTTAACAAAGCCCTAGAAGACAGGATAACAAGAAATTCTGAGGCCACCAAAAAAAAAATCCTTATTTTGGAGTTGTGACTAGAATTCTGTTGTAAACCATACAAGTTTGCAAGGCTTTGGGTCACAGCCTTGAAATGTCCCTGAGAGCAGGGTATTACCAAGGAAGGGGGTGTTATGCCATAAATTCCTTTCCCATTTCCTTTTTCTCACCTTAAAAAGCATGAGAACAATGGGGGATGGAGCAACAAAACTCCCTAAAACTAGTCAAAATGCTGACAGAAATGAAAGTTAAACAGAGCTGATGAAATCCTGAGTTCTGTTCATGCCCTGTCTCTGTTGTTTCTTTTTCACATGGTATCAAAGTAATGTTACTTGTAAACTTTATACAAATATTACCCACAAAAATAACTATGTCAAAAGAACATTTTTAAGGTTACAAAGTCAAGCACTCAGTTAGGAAAGCCAGAATTAAGGTTGTCTGTGCAATCTTAATTTGACCCCCTTGTGGGTATGCATTATGATAGTCTTTAAATACATGATGACATACTATTTTTTCCACAGTCTCTACTAAGCATCTGCAAACTGTGATTCTTCAAAAGCTTGTAACTTAACTAAGTATGGGTGGATTTTCACAAGGATGGCAAATGGCATATCTCTGACCCAAATTTCAAGTCCCTGTTCCAAAAGATAGGGGTCCTAGGGCTGTTTAAAGGAAAGGTTCCAGAATTTTTTAACATGGGCAAAACAATATATTTTTTCCATAACCTTGTTCTAAGAAACAGCCAAACTGTTTTGGCTGAAATTTTCCAAAGTAATTCAACTTGAGGGAGACAGCACAGAACATTTCAGCCCAAATGGTTAAAGTTTGGCAAAGTTATAAGCAGAAAACAGGGTCTCATAATGGGAAATGTCAGGCTACTTTAGTAATATCCCCACTGATCATTATTTTTAGATACTACATCTTCTGTGAAAACAAAACTGTGACAAACAGCAGCAGCGTTTTATAGCTGCTATATGGTCACGCACCACATGTATTTGGTCAGTACAGGAAAACGCTGTGATTTCCAAAATACTAAATACTGAATTCTTCCTAGTTTGGTGCATAGCTGTGTTGTTCTAAGCTGGTGTTAATGAGAATGTTGGGCATTAGAAAATAAATACAAATAAATTCTGTGATCTCAGACTCCCACTGCACGCTTAACCCAGCTGTCTGTCTGTATTGCCTCCTTTTGCTTCTTTATCAGTATATCTTATCAGTGGGGTGTAACCTGCAAGGAGACCTTTACACTTCTAGTCAGTTCAACTGTTTTTGGATTTAGGAAGTTAAAAAATGGGTTATCTACAAGAAGCAATTGTTACCTTTTGTCATTGTCTTTGCCTGCATGATGCCAGCGTGTAAGATCTTTGTAGTTGGGTCCTTGACTTACCTGTTTGTGAAGCATCTAATTCTTTCTGACCACTCTACAAATAATAAATTTGTATACTACCTAAAATGCCTAGAAATCCAGTGGCTGAGATAAGGACATTGTGTCAGTCCTAAGTCCCTTTCTTGTCTGATTATCTAACAATTATAACTTCATGTTCACTTTTTAGTTTTCAGTTTAAATTCCTTTTTAAATAGTAGTGTAAAGATAATTTTCTATTGCAACCAGCATCATCTTCTATATGAAATGGCTTTTGGGAGAACCTCCTACAAATATTAGCGCTGTTGACTTTTGTTATTTATTAAGAGGACAAAAATGTGTTTTTGTTTTGTTTTTTAACAAACCATTCAAGAAAATAGCTTTTAATTTCTAGTTGTTTTGTGTTGCTTATTCTAGGAATGCTGCATTGCTATCCCTCTTTCTCAGATTGTCTTCATTGAAGAGCAAGCAGCTGGGATAGGAAAAAGGTAAGGTGTGTGTCTCTATCACTTTGGAAGCTTAGGCACATAGGTTATGTGCCATTCTCAAGATCACACAAGAAGTCTGTGGTAGAGCCCAGGAATGTAACATAGATGTCCTGATTCACAATCCATGAAACCATTCTTCCTCTCTTACAATAAGATACAAGGATCAAATAGGGCAGTGTTTCCCAAACTTGGGATGCCGCTTGTGTAGGGAAAGCCTCTG